>NW_006408648.1:3022964-3037953 GCF_000296735.1 Chrysochloris asiatica | reverse complement strand
GGGAGTAGAAAGCCTCATCTTTCTCCCGCGGAGCGGCTGGTAGTTTCGAACCGCTGACCTTAAAGTTCTCAGCCCGATTCGTAACCACTACACTACCAGAGCTCCATAGAAGTGGTGATAGAAAGTATAAAATTCAAGGTAATGGAAAGAGAAAGAAGGAGGGGAAAGAATAAACAAACAAAAATAATGAAACAACAAAAGGGGGGGAAAAATCAAACCCTAAACAAAATACAAAAAACAATGCAACTGTTTGGGCCCCAGTCACTTTGTTTCATTATTTTTGTTTGTTTATTCTTTAGGAACTCATGAGTGAAGTGTGGGAGGAATGTTGACAGCAGAGTTCTGGCCCTAGATAGAATTCCCATCAGTTTCTATGTTATCTGTGTTCAGGGTACTCAATCCAGGTAGTTTGCCCTTGACTGAGCTGGTTTCAGTGTCTGTTAGGACCACAAGGCAGCTGGGGCAGGGTGACTGGTTAAATGCTGATTTGGTATCTCTGCAGGTCTTGTAAATTTGGTGCATCCAAGCACCAAATCGGTGCACCAAAGTGGTGGAGCTGGCCTCTGCCTCACACTGGCATGGCTCCCATCCATGTGGTTTGGAACTCCCAGAGCACAGGGTCTGCTATGGGGATGGATGAAGGTGGGAGCTGGCCACACCTTTGGTCTCAAAGGGAGCATGAGATAAAAGAAGGAGTTGCACCTCTCCCATCACCTGTGTGAAGCTGCTCTTCCAGGCCTCCCACTTTTGCCAAGCTGCTCACAAGATGGGTGTGCCATGTCTGGCCTTCCGTTCACCTGTTAGTTTACTTTTCTCACCGTCCCTGCTCAGCTTCTCCTCCAGAAAGCATTCAGTCCACTGCTCTAACCCTTCTTTAACTTCAGGGTCCAGAATGTTCATCTGTGTCTGCTTCATTTGATTTCTGGTAACTATGTTTATAGAGGGTCCTTGTAGTGTGTCTGCCTAGTTTGCCATCTTGTTGGAAGTTTCCTTACTGTTTTTTGTTTTGTTTTTAATAATATACTTTTTTTTTTTTACTTTTAAAAATGTTATTTATGTTAGCACCTAATGGGTTTATTACTGATATTTTAACGAGTTAATATTTGTCCATTTTAATTTTTAATATATTAAATATTGATAGTTATACAAAAGCTCTTTGGGACCCTATAAAAATAGCATGCCAACAATTAGGTGGACTTGACCTATATTTATGGATGTAGTAGCTCAAAAGAGGGAACTAATCTTTACAGCGAGGATCATTTCCACCCCCTCGGTACACAGGGTTGACAGAGATTGGCAACTTAGACATTGGTGACCCAAAATGGAGGGACTACAGAGGCACAAAGTGACTGGCTTACAAGCTTTCAACAGGGAGCCTAGTTTCAGAGGGTGTAGGGGCAGGTAGAATCTCCAGTGAGTGGTTTTCAATCTGTCTGGACCTGGCTGATGAAAGATGATGGGGATAAGACTCTTGTGGCTCAATAGTGAATAATTGCTATTAAGACTACTGTGAGTGTTGCAAATGTAAAGGTAGACATTGTTTTGTAACAAAAGGAGGGGAGTGGTTGATCTTGCAGTCCAGGAGTGGTGGACCCTTGGACCATCAAGGGAGAAGAGCAGAGTGCGGGACCCTACCCAGCATAGTGGTGATGCCAGAAATGGAGGCAGAGATGATGAGGTGGAGAGATGGAGTAGCTAGGGACTCTAGACTCAAGGAGGGAGAGGATCTGTGTGCTGATGGCTGGTGGGGCAGGCTTGTGGGGTATACCCTTTGGTTGTTTGATGATGCATGGAGGAGATTATCATCATTGCAGTGAAACGAAATACGATAAGATGAATGTAAAGCTGATGTTCTCCCATGCAAACTATCACTCAATTCCCAAGAAACCCTTAAAAATAAAGAAAGGGGCATGCCAAGGTGACATCCTCTAATTTCATAGGGGGTAGGAGAATTAAGATCAACTACCTATGACTTATTCCTCTTCCAGCTAACCTTTTTTTGTAACCAGTGCTGACACCAACTCCTTCTCCCACAGCACTCTGTGCTCCTCTGCTGCATTAAATCATTTGTTGCAGCGGCCACACAGGAGATTTCTTATTGTGAGGAAGTAATAGGGTACAACTTGGAATGAAGATTCAGTGAAGTCTCCCTTCTTCAGTGCAGGACTGCTCTCTCCGCTCTTCTCCATGCAAGATTCCTTTCAACTCTGTGAAGATAGGCTCCCCTCAGCCCACTCAGGGCAGGTCTCCACTGTCAACCTTCAGCCCTTAGCCTGACCAGCTCCAGGAAGTGTTACAAAGCTCTTTAACTCCACTAGTAAGTTCCAGGAGTCTTGGTGTGGTACTGTAGGATAAGCAGTGGTCTGCTAACTACAAGATCAGTGGTTCAAACCCACCAGCTGCTCCTCAGAAACCCAGAGACACTGCACTTTGCCAGGAAGCCTCTTGTCCAAAGGCACTGAGCTTCCTCACTCCATGGACATATATTTGGAGGTATTCTATCAGCAGACCTCCTGTCTGAAGGCACTTAGTGTTAGCTCTCTTGCTCTGTGTAGTGGCCATGCCCACTGTAGCTACCATGCTCTGTGAACCTAGAAGCCCACCATGCTGCCTCCTGTTGGTCTTCTGGTTCCTCTGCTGCCACGTCTTTGCTGCTACTTCTCAATGTCCTTTGCCATCTCCTGTGTTACAGTTCGCTCTCTGTCTTTTGAGTCTAGAAAGTTCTCAGTTCAGCAACCCCAGGTCCAAAATACGTGTTCCACTCCTGGTTCTTCTTTTTCAGTGGAAGTGAGGTCCACTGTCTGCTCCAAGATTGATTTTCTTTTTAAACCCTTATTGTTGTTGTTGTTGTTGTTATGTGCTATGGAGTCAGTTCCGACTCATAGCGACCCTGTACCGAGTTTCCGAGGCTGGAAATCTTTATGGGAGCAGAAAGCCTCATCTTTCTCCCGCAGAACAGCTGGTAGTTTTGAACTGCTGACCTTGCGTTATTAGAGTTCCATATATCTAATTTAAATGAGTCCATCCACACAAGGGTTCCATAATCCTTATTTGCATTATTAACAAGCTGTCTAGAGCCTTTGGTGTGCAACAAGCACCTTGTTTGCATAATGTCAGTCACTTGGGAGTTGCAAGACCATGCATGGCTGAAAGGGCCACATTAAGTAATTCACTGCACCTGATGTTCTCAGTAATTTTTAGGAACATAAAGAGCCCCAAGACCAAACACTTACAAACATTTGTGATAGAGGATAAGAGGTCACCAGGGTGTTGCAAGAATACTAGTCACTCAGTAATCAAACTTACCCAATGAACATGCTTAAATTCGTGTCATTCCTGATTCATGGTCAGTCCAAGAGTATGAGTTGCAGATGTGGGAGAGTCCCTTGGAACTATGGCAATATCTCTATCCCCTGGAGAAGAGGGTCTGGGCTAGGCCATCACCATGCTACTACATTTTAGAGCTGTGCTCCTGACCTAGTTCCTGAAGCTCTCCCCGTGTTGAGATCAGCACCACAAGGCCCTGTGCACAGTCTGTGGAGCTGGGTTCAAACCACAGTCCAAATTCCTTAAGGAAGCTACAGCGCGGGAGTTCTCAGTCCATCTGCTGTCTGGGCTTGCCTCCCACTCTAGGCATCATAAAAAGGAACTTTAGAAGGAAAGAGCTGGGTCTCAGGAGGCAAATGTCCCATGAGCCCTGGGTGGTAATCCCAGGCCAGATGTGCCAAGTGGTTGGGGTGGTGTTCCAGGCCAGATGTTGGGTTGGGGGTGTGCCCAGTGCCTCCAAGGGCTCAGCTGTCTGCTTGACAGAGTCCTCCCCATGCTCCACACGCAGATTGGAATCTACAGCGCCGAACAAGTGAAAACCTGTGAGCTTCCACCCCTGACTTCCCCAGGACTCCACTGTGAGACTCTGCAGCCGGCCGGCAGTCAGGGGTTTCAAAGGTCACCCCAGCTGGGTGGATTAGAACAACAGATCTCTTCGATTGGGTAAAGTTGGTTTCCTGGCGGAAGGCAAGTTGCAACATCTGGGAGCAGTCAGAACAAAAAGCCCCTTAACTGTTGCGATCTGGCTCTGGTCTCTGTGGGGTCCCCTGCCCTCCCTCCCTGCTCTTCCAATTCTCCAGACAAATCTTGGACAGAAATCTCTGCAGTACAGTGAAGTGTGGCTGTCACAGTGTCCTGACTCTTGAGAGAACTGCCTGGGGAGAAGCCACGGTAAGGTATCAGAGCACTGGGTCCGCTTCCGTGGGTCATAGCAAGTCTGCCTGGCATAGCTATAGAGCAACTTGTGCTGAGATTAGAGTGATTAGGGCACTTGTCAGGATTCAGGTGCATTGCAAAGAGGATTAAGGTGGGAGAGCTGGGTTGTCACTGCCTGGGGTATTTGCTCATGGGTGATTTTGCTCTCTGTGCCATCAAAGCAGTCTGCCAGGTTGTGAGAGAAACCCTGTCCAGGAGCCCTTCCTTGCAGGAAATTTAAACATGATATTTCTAGGATATTGTGCAGACTGCTCAGATGTCTAAAGAAAATGATCATTTAACATGTATATACTTCGCTGTGGTCTCTGTGTACAATAAAAAAGCCTAGTGGCACAGGATCCGACTGTGTTCCATTCTGTTCTGCTCGGGTCACAGAGTTGGAACCAAATCGATAAGACTTAACAACAGTGATGCTTTGGGTTAGATACTAGATTGATAACTAAAACGTTGGTTCTTCAAACCCACCAGCCGCTCCACTTGAGAAAGAGGAGTCTGTCTGTTCCCATAAAGATTTATAGTCTTAGGAACGCTATAACAATGAAACAAAGATTTATAGTCTTTACGCTATTACTCAGCTGTAAAGAGAAATTAACTTCTGATACATGCTGTGACCTAGAGGAACTTACAAATAATGATGAATAAAATAAATCACAAAAGGACAAATACTTAAATCGTACTTATATGAAAAAGGTACGCTTATAGAGATGAAGTGTACAGGTGGTTACCAGGGGTAAAGAGATAGGGAAAGGGGCAGTCATTTTTTAAGAAACTTGAATTTCCACTTACGGTGTTTGGAAATCTGTCAGAGGATATTGATGATGGTTGTATGACATGGTTAATGCAATTGGTGTCATTAAATTGTACATGTGAAAAATGTTGAATTGGCAAATGTTGTGTTATATATATATTTATAATAATCTTAAAACTATATACTTTGAGTGGGAAGGGTTCTTTTTGAATGCTTGATGTTTAGCCTATTTCTGAATTTCTTAGCCTCAGAGTTTTACTGTCTTTTGGCCATAGTTGAAAGTGATCCCTTCTGGATTGAAAAGACAATTTAAAGCATTTTCATTCAAATTAAAAACCTACAGCAATCCAGCTTTGAATGGTTAATCAATGATTTTACTTGTGGGAACCTCATTTGGAGGTGAACGTTAACTCAAGTATTGTCTATGGGGCCTCCAGCTCTCAGATCACTGCTCTTTTTGAACTCCTTTTCTTGTTTTCTCTCTTCTTCTTTGTTCTGCATTTCACTGGTATTGAATGAAGCTCCTGACCTTAGGGTGTTTGATTCTAACCACTGGGCACTGCTCTGCTCATAGAGAAATCATGCCAGAAATCACCCAGCCTCTCCTGGTTTTCTGGAGTGGAATGTGGTCACCAGGCTTGAGGAGGGATTAGAGAACAAAGATGGTTTGGTTTTATTTATTTATTTATTAATAGAGAGCATTCAAAATATGTCAGAAGCTTTTAGTTGGCAGTGTGGAAGGAATCTGTTTATGCTGCTGATGGGCTGAGGCTGAGTGGAGCTGTATGGTATGACCGGCCAACTTGGGCCTGGGCTCTGGTTGAGTAACTGTTCCAGCAAAACTGTCTCACAGGGGCCTAGATGTTTCCTTTCTGTATTGACTAACCTGATTCTCTTCTAACTGGTAACCAGTCCTCCCCAACAAGCCTCCCCTGTCCCCACTGGGACAGGATGACTCTTATCTTCCTGTGTTCTTGAGACCAAGCATGTTCTTTTTGATGATAGCATCCAAGGCCTTTAGGAGATTTAGGAGAACTTGAGAAGGTCTTGGATTCAGATGATTTGTAGAGGGTTCTCAGCCTGATGTAATCACTCCTTGTTCCCAGTTCCCCTAAAAGCAGAGGTAGGGAAGGGTCTTGTGTCTTCCAAAGTCAGATCTGAGAGAAGGGCA
The DNA here is from genome assembly GCF_000296735.1 of Chrysochloris asiatica. Taxonomy (NCBI): domain Eukaryota; kingdom Metazoa; phylum Chordata; class Mammalia; order Afrosoricida; family Chrysochloridae; genus Chrysochloris; species Chrysochloris asiatica. The sequence goes on along the minus strand of NW_006408648.1, from coordinate 3,031,771 downwards.
CATTCCTGCCTCTCTTGCTCTGTGCAGTTTCCAAGCCTCTGCCTATTACATTGTTCATTGCTAGGGATAGCAAGAAACTCCTGGTTTGTGGGGCTTCCAGGAAGCTGGCAGAGCAAGATTTTGAGATCAGACCATCCCAGCTGTGTGTCCTTGGGCAAGCATAGTTGGCTTTTTGTGCCTCAGTGTGCTCACTAGTCAAAGGGAAGTAATCAGAACCACTCAGTAGGATTGTTGGGATTGAATGACATTGGTGCCCAGCATGATGTCGGACATATACAATGTGTTCATTGACCGGTGCCACTAGAATGGGTATGACAGTGTTTCAAGAGCTACCAGGGGGCTGCAGGCCCTTTTTCTCCACCTTCTCACAGAATTCTGCCAGCTGCCTTCTACTGCTACTACCAGATATCCAGTCAGTATCCTTGCCCAGAGGATAATTGGGTTGGCCTGTACTTGGTGGAAAAGCATCCCTTTGGACTGGATGATGATGTTGTACACAGAAAAGCTAGTTGCCATCGAGTCAACTCTGGTTCCACGTAGCCCCATGCGTGTCAGAAGAACCGTGTTCCTTAGGATGACTGACTTTCATTAGCAGATTGCTAGACCTTTCTTGGGAGGTGCCTCTGGGCGGATTCAAACATCCATCCTGTTAGTGAGCAGCTGAGCATGTTTACCATTGGTACCGCTTTGGGACTCGATGATATTGACAGCTACCATATATTGAAGGCCTTTCATAGGCCAAGTGCTGTATTATGTGTTCTAATCTCGTTTGAATCCTTCCCTCAACCCTCTGAGGATGATACTAACAGTCTCATATTACCGGAAAATGAGGTCAAGAGAGTTGAAATAAGTTACTCAAGATCATACTGCTGGAAAGTGTCAGCGTCCTTGGATTTGTAGCAGAATTGTTGTGTCTGGTCCTCATGATACCTGAGTGTCCCCGCACCACACATACATGTCCCCCCACCACACACACACAAACACACACACACACCCGACCCTGATCCTGGTGTATCAGTCATCTCACCTCAGTGACAGTGGAGGAAGGCAGAACGAACAGTGTTCCCGGTGGGGTGTGGGCCTATGCCACTATACACGATGGAAAATCTCATTCCTTGGCCCTTCCTCCCCTCATGTAAGCACGCTTACCACATAACTGTTCACTGCTGTTTCCCTGCCTGGCACCTAGTTTGGCACATGGTAGATGTTCAACAAAAATATTTTAATTGAGTGTGGGAAAATAAATTCTTTCCATTAAGATTATATCATGAAAATTTCCTTATCATTGAATTCATGTCACTATTTCCCTTGTAAACATGCACTGATAAAACTGCCTGATGGGTCACTGTATTTAATCCATTCTCACTATTAGATATTTAACTAGATTTTTTTTTTTTAATCTGTAGCTTTTTCTACTAGAAATAATGTGATTGCTGTTGTTGTTAAATGCTGTTGAGTTGGACCCAATCCATAGGAATACGTTTGCAGAGTCAGTAATTTATCAGTGAAAGAGAAAGCAGGTTTGTCAACATCTTATCAGTGAAAGAGAAACTGAGCTTGTCAGGCAGGTAACAAACAGACCCAGGTCTTTATTACTTTAAGTCATATTTCATAAGATATTTTTATAGTTTGTTTTTATTGTTGTTGTTGTTAAGTGCCATCGAGTTGGTTCCATCCCATAGTGACCCTGTATAGGGTTTCCAAGGAGCAGTTAGTCTTATTAAATTCAAACAAAGTAATCATATGTCCCAGACACCAGTGTTCACTTGTGTGTTCAATTTAACCAACTTACAAGCATGAGAATTTAAGATTGTGACCAGGTATGAAAAGAAAGTGAAAGAAAAACAAAAAAACTAGGCATATAAGTTTCTCTTCAATTCAGCACATGTTTGTTGATGGTTGAGATGGGTAAAGCACTGTGACTTCCATGGTAAGATGTGGTCCCCAACCTAGAGCAGTCCCCACCTCGTAAGGTTCCCACCTAGACTTGGAACCTAGGGCAGGTATATTTAGAATGCGTTGCAGGTGGTGGCAGTGGCATCCAGCGATAGCTGAGCTGGGACTGTCGACACAGGTTATGTTGGGCCTGTGCCACTGTACACGATGGAAGATCTCATTCCAGAGACAGCTGAGCTGGGACTGTCATCTGTGTTGTGCCTTTGAATGGAGTTTAATTTTCAGCACCCCTCCACTTCTGCCTGCTTTCCCAGCCTGCTTCTCCTTTCTTGTAGATTTTGGTGGTGGTGGTGGTTATGTGTCGTGGAGTTGGAACCGACTCATAGCGACCCTGTACAGGGTTTCTGAGACTATAAATCTTTACAGGAGCAGAAAGCCTCATCTTTCTCCCATGGAACAGCTGGTAGTTTCGAACTTTCAAACTGCTGACCTTAAGGTTTGCAGCCCGATTCGTAACCACGATGGGAAGCCCCAAAATACTTCCAGCAGATTCCTTTCCCATTTTTGAGAACCAGAGTCAGTTTCCATTGTTTGCAACTCAAAACTCAGTTTGGTACCTGTAATTATTTTACTTCTTGATCCAATCCTAAGAAAATATTCAGACATGGGTTTATCTATGCACATGCAGTCCTGGTGTGATGCTGTAGAATAAGCACTGGACTGCAAGGTCAGTTTGAAACCTAAGACTGATGGTTGAAACTCACCTGCGCTCCTCAGAAACCCTACATAGGCACTTAGCAAAAACAACATGCATATTATAAAACATTGAGAAGTAATCCAAATGGTCAGCAGTAAGGAGATAATTATATAAGGTATTGTTATTGTCATGTGTCATCGAGTTGGTTCTGACTTATAGAGACCTTCTCAAGGGTTTCTGAGTTGCTGCTGGTGGGTCTGAACAGCCAACCTTACAGTTAGCAGTCCAGTGCTTAGCCTACAGTGTCACACCAGAATTCCTACAAAAGGTGTAATGCATCCATAAAGTGGAATCTTTTAAAATCAGGTTTTCTTAAAAGCAACTCCCCACCCGTGCTGTGTAGGAGATCTCAAAATCCCATTATTCTGTCACCTTCAGACTGTCAAATAGGCAGGCATCAGCTGCAGCCTTGGTAGTCTTCACAACAATGCTGAACTGCTGGCTACAAATTCGGGGTTTCCCTCTACCCTATCAGGATGCAAGCCACAATCTCAGGAGTCCCTCACTTCTGACCTACTGACTCCCACCATACCTTTGGGTTCTACAGTTGACTGACATGGCAGAAAGTTCTATGTTTATGATTACAGCTTTATGATAGTAAAAGAGATGTTTAGGGTGAGGTCTGGGAGGGTTCCCTGTATGAGTATTCATGCCCCAAATGGCACACTAGCCTCTTACATACATTGTCTCTCACCAACCCAAAAGCCCATGGAGCTTCCAAGTCCAGAGCTTTCATTGGCTTCATTATGTAGTCATGATTGAGTGAATCTGTCCCCTTTCCTCCGCTGAGGTTCGCTGATATCAGGCCAGGTGGTGGTATTAGATCAGGCCCCAAGAGTGGCCCAGAGGTCTAGATAACAAAGGCACTTTAATGACTCAGGAATTGACAAGGCTTTAAAGTTATCCCTTAGAGTCCTGGCTTGACACTGTTGGATAAGCACTGGACTGCTAACCACAAGGCCAGTGGTTCAAACCCAACAGCTGCTCCTCGGGAATCCTTTACAGGGTTGCTGTGAGTCAGAACTGACTTGCCACTTAACAAAAACAGAAGTTGTCCCTCAGGAAGCAAAGGCAAAAGACCAAATTACTTTGGGTTAAGTTAAATAATTTACCTGGCACTGCTTTATTTTAAGAAAAATTATAGGGAAAAATAGGAGATAGCTGTATTTATACTATGCTCTCAACCATGTAAAATGCTGTACCTTTCTGTACTCATAGGGGACAACTGGAAGGAGACGCACCACCATTCTGTGTAACAGAGCTATCACGATTTTCCCTTTTTCATTTAGGCTGTGTAGCATGGCCCAAAGATTGCGAGCTGTGGAATCGGGTAAATCTGGGTTCAACTCCTTCTACTGCTCACTAGCTGTGATGGCCAAGTGTTTCCACCTCTCATCTTTGCAAAAGCAAAGACTATGCTTACTCAAAAGGTTATTCTGAGGATTCAAACAAATGGGATTATGTATCCAGTACTCAATACCGTTCTGCCACAGAGAATGTCTTCAATAAATTGTAATTTATTGTGTTTATGTGTTGGCATTTTCTAGGTTTTACAACGAAGCATATTCAAAATAGAGGAAAACTAACAATTACGAAAGAGCATTACTGAGCAAGGGCAATCATACTCCATGTTTCCTATCAGTCTCCTTACCAGCCTCCATCGTCATTTTTATCTGCCTGCTTCTGTATAGAGAGTCACTGAGTTAAAATCGACCTCTTGGCAGTGGGTGGTGGTGGAACGAGACCCTGAACCAGAAGTAAGGAGCCCAAGGCATGTAAGCCCGTCCTGCTATTATTTTTGCTTTACCACCTTGGTAACCTATCCACTCTCGGCCTCAGCAGTCCTAAGAGCAGGAGTTAGCTCAGATCATCTTCGAATGTCTCCCATCTCTGACATTCTGTGATTTTAGAGCCTTTTTCACAATCTAGTCCTCCGAGGTGGAATGTCCTTTCTAACCCTGCTTCCTTCACTTCATTAAAGCATTGCTGGTGTTGTTAAATGTCATTGAGTCAGTTCTGACTGACAGCGATCTTATACAGGGTTTCTGAAGAGCAGCTAGTGAGCTTGACCTGCCAGCCTTGCAGTTCACACTGACTTTGCTGTCCAGTGCACTAACCCACAGCGCTACAGCAGGATTCCTTCATTAAACCATACATACTCTCATTTCCCCTCACCCAAGATCCTTGCCATAGTAAACCTAAATTACTTATCTTTCTTGGAGTTATAGATCTTGTTTTTAACCTGTGAGCTCTCAGTTTAGAGAAAAGCATGAATGTTGAATGCAGGATATTGTTTCTGATGGGCCAACCAAGATTGCATTGCGATCGTAGATACCTATGTGGTAAAACCTCTGAAAACAATCCCATTTCCATGCTCCTGTCTCCAGATGCTCATGTTCTACAAGAAGGGAGCATTGGAAAGGTGGAAAGTCCTCCATGGGGTTTCAAGGAGGCAATGGTCAGACCTGGGATCTGCTGTCTGAATTGTAAACGCACCTCCCATCGGTAGCCCATGTATGGGAGAGAGTGAAGCTTTAGGTGGTCAGTGACCTAGTGTGCACACACTCCATGCCAAGACCTGCAACATGGGGGATCCAGCCAGTGTGCGGGCCCTCCAGGTGCATGGAAGGGAAGACAGTGTTGTGCTTTGACAGATCTGACCTAGTCCTCTCCCTTCCTGTTTTGCAGACCATGGGAGATGTGAAGCTTGTTGCTTCAACACACGTTTCCAAAACCTCCCTCAGCGTGGATCATTCGAGAGTCGGCCCCATGCCCCTGACGGAGGCTCCTGCTTTCATTTTGCCCCCACGGAATCTCTGCATTGGAGAAGGAGCCACCGCCAAGTTTGAAGGGAGGGTAAGACATGCCTCTGGGTGCGAGGGGGAAGGCAGAGCAGGCGTCATCGTTCCTCCTGAATCTTTTCCTCAGCAGGTTGGATCTGGTAGAAAGTCTGATTTTCCTTCAGATTCACCTCTAAAGTAAACAGATACCAATTTGCTTATTTTGTTTGTTTGTTTGTTTCTGTGTTGGAGAGCTCTGAATGGGGGAGAGACACTGCAAACTGAGCCTCCTAAGATAATTTGCTGTTAATATAGGTTGTATTCTGCATATGCATTGCTTGGTTATAGTAGAAGAAATGTACTTGTAGCAGGAAGACTGCAGCTTGGGTTTGAATGTTGTTGTTTGTTGTTAGGTGCTACTGAGTTGTTTCCGACTCATAACCACCCTGTGCACAATAGAGCAAAAGCCTACCTAGTCCTGCACTGGCCTCACAATTGTTGTTATGCTTGAGCTGAATGCCATGGGGGCTTTCTCGTTTTCAGTGACCCTCCACTTTACCAAGCATGATTTGCTTTTCCAGGGACTGGTCTCTCCTGATAACATATCTGAAATAGGAGAGACAGAATCGCTTCATCCTGGGTTCTAAGGCGCATTCTGCCTATACTTCTTCCAGCACAGATTTGTTTGTTCTTCTGACGTCCATGGTACTTTCAATATTCTTCTCCAACACCATAACTCAAATGAATCAATTCTTCTATAGTTTTCCTTATTCACTGTCCAACCTTCACATGCAGATGAGGCTTTTGAAAATACATGGTTTGGGTCAGGCATACCTTAGTCCTCAAACTAGTATCTTTATTCTTTAACACTTTAAGGAGGTCTTGTGCAGCAGATTTGCCTAATGTAGTAGTTGTTGTTAAGTGCCATTGAGTCAGTTCTGACTCATAGCAACCCTGTATAGGGTTTCTGAGGAGCAGCTAGCTGGTGGGTTTGAACCACCAACCTTGTGGTTCAAACTAACCTTGTAGTTCAGTGCTTATACTACAGCACCACACCAGAACTCTTTAGTACATTGTTTCATTTCTTGGTTTCTGTTCCATGAGTGCCAATTGTTGTTGTTGTTGTTAGGTGCCATCGAGTCGGTACCGACTCATAGCGACCCTATGCACAGCAGAACGAAACACCTCCCGATCCTGGGCCAACCTCACTACTGTTGCCATGCTTGAGTCCATCGATGCTGCCACTTGGCCAATCTATCACCAGAACTCTTGAGTACATTGTTTGATTTCTTGGCTGCTGTTCCATGAATATCAATTGTAAATTCAAGCTAAATGAGTCTTTGTCAACTTTAGTCTTTCCTCCATTTATCATAATGTTAATTATTGATCCAGTTGTGAGGTTTTTTTTACACTGAGGTACAATCCATACTGAAGGCTGGTTTTTTTTGTTTGTTTTTTTTATCTTCATCAGTAAATATTTTAAGTTTTTTAAATATATAAGGACTCTTCACTTTCAACAAGCAAAGTTGTGTGAATGTGTACCCTCAAATCTGGATAATTCAGGAGCTGACTGGAATTTTTCTCTTGCTTCTTCTTTGGAAGAAGTATCTAGGTAACTAATCCTCTCAAGTATCAACTTGGTACATCCAGGGAAGTGGGATGGGAATTATTTTATTGTGTGCTATCAAATCTATTCCAACCCATTATGCCCCTGTAGGGCAGAGTAGAACTGGCCCCATAGGATTTCTAAGGCTGTAAATCTTTACAGAAGCAAATTGCAACATCTTTCTCCTATGGAATGTTTGGTGGGTTTGAACTGCCAATGTTTTGGTTAGCCGCTGAGTACTTAACCACTGTGCCACCAAGACTCCTTATTTCAGTTCGGTTGTCTTTTGCTAATGAATATTGACTTTTTGTCATTACTGATCCTCCATTTCTTTCTCTGCAAAGTTGAATGATAATTCCTTGCCCATCTTGTACCAGAAGGAAGAGGATGGGCATTAAAGAATAGTTGTAAGGACATTTAATGTTGTGCCAATTAATAAGCTGCTGGCTCAGACCACAACAAGTAGGCATAACTTGACTAAGGGTGAGACTTGAATCATGCCCTCATGTACAGCCTACACTAAGCCTGCCTCATTCATATACAGAGGTTAGAATTTAAAGATAATTACGTCAAATCAAAAAGTAGAGGACAACTACACACTACTGGGAACCATGGCCTTGCCAAGTTGACATATGTTTTCAGTCTATGATACCTCCTTATAACATGCTGATGCCTTTTCCTTCCTTTGCTAACTCTGGAGACCATGAAGAAAACATACCTTTGAGTTACTTGATTTGGAACTTCATGATGTGGGGTGGGGCTGAAGTCAGTGGCCCAGGAGTGAGCTCACTGGAGCTTTCTTTCTTGTTCAGTCATCCTTTGGTGGGCAAATTGGTTATAAGGTTGTTGTTATTTTTGTTAAATGGTGTCAAGTTGGTTCTGACTCAGTGACTCTGTATAGGGTTTCCAGGAAGCTGCTGGTGGGTTTGAACTTCAGACCTTATAGTTTACAGTCCAGTGCTAATCCTACAGCCCCACACCAGGAGTCTGAATATACTCATCTGAAAAGAAAGAAACTGTTCTTTTCTGTATTTCTTTGGTCTATAGAGGTGTGAGAAAAAAAAAATGCGTGATTAGACGGTAAGTACACATTTATTTTTAAATCTAGTATAAAATATAATGTCGCAGGATTCTTATAGCATATTCTATGTGAAAAGTTTATTTGATGACATACTTGATTTTGTATATTGCATGTAGGATCTATATCAAGATAAATGCCTGCTTTGAAAGTCAGCCTGTGATGCTGCATCAGTATTCAAGCTTGGCTAGATTTAACCCAGAGGGCACACTGGTCTATAACAAATGCAGAGGGAAGACTTACCCCAGAGAGATAGTCACAGGGACCGTCTGGCTCCATCTGACAACTTTCAGAGAGAAATTCAGAGGGAAAGGCTGAAAAGTAAAAAGAGAGAACTCTGTAGATTGCCAAGTCAATTCCTATGCATGGCAACCCCTCTGTGTGTCAGAGTAGCACTGTGCTCCACAGGGTTTCCATAGCTGGGTTTTCAGAACTCAATCTCCAGGCCTTTCTTCTGAGGTTCTTCTGGGTGGACTCTAATCTCCAACCATTCAGTTAGCAGCTGAGTGCATTAACGGTTTGCACCACCTGGGGACTCTGCTTTGTGGTCAAGCATGCTACAATTATGTAGCCTTTAGTAAAGGATACAAAAGAGAAGTTTTGCATCAATCAGGGAAAGGCCAAATTATTGCAGGATGAGGTAGCTGGTTGTTTAATATCACAAGAAGAAACCCAACAGGGGGGTTGCTC
>NW_006408648.1:3016518-3022864 GCF_000296735.1 Chrysochloris asiatica | reverse complement strand
GGGGGGAAACAAAACGTATTGTTAGCCTGTAATGACATGACTTTGAACAGGGGCTGCTAGTTATAAAAGACTGATTTCCACCAAGAATAGTTAAGTGGTGCTCTGCCTCCAAAGCACTTCAATCCTCCATGATGCTGCAACCATGTGACCCAGCCTGCAGCTTTCCCACCTCCAGGCCATGGGGCAAATCCTCATCCTAAATGCCCATTCTGCACCACATCAGTTCTGCTGGCATGTTCTCAGACACTTTGGCACCTTAGTTTTCCAGTCACAAGAGTCTTGCAGAATTTCCTTGAGTAAGTGCTTTTAAAATTAAACTTTCAAACTCCTTCTCCTACCCAGTTATTGAAGCCAAGAAGAATCCTTCCTTTCTTGCCACAAACCTCAGGAGCGCTGCTTGCTCGCTCTCCTCCCCTCTCTCTTTAAATTTGCTGCCGCACACTGGAGCATTTAAGTACAAGGACTTCCGGCTTCTCAGAAAGAGTGCACACAACCCCTCGCATCACTGTAGAGTAGCCCAGTGGAGACCCTAGATAAGATGATGTTATAAAGGGTAGACCCCTACTACCTTCCAAGCTGGTAATTAGACATTGTTGTTGAGTGCCGTCGAGTCGGTTCCGACCCATAGCAACCCTGTACAGGGTTTCTGAGGGTGTAAATCCTTACGGGAGTAGAAAACCTCATCTTTCTCCCACGGAGCGGCTGGTAGTTTAGAACCACTGACCTTAAGGTTCGCAGCCCGATTCGTAACCACTACGCTACCAGAGCTCCTTTAGTCCAAACTTATTTTTATTCTTGAAATAGGTAAAACTGTCATCACTCTGCCCTCAATTCCTTTTTAATTCCAACTTTTATACAAAGAATTTAGGGAACTTTTTCCTCCAATAAAACTTGCCTTTCTCAAGATGACTGGAGTGACATTAAGGTGGGGGCCTTGGTGGTATTGTGGCTTAAGCATTGGGCTCTTAACCATGTAGTCGTGGTTTGAACCCACCAGCTGCTCTGTGTGAGAAAGATGAGACTATCTGCTTCCATAAAGTTTACAGCCTTGGAAGCCATAGGGTTTCTACAGGGTTCTACAGGATCTCTGTAATTCCGAATCGCCTTATGGCAGTGAGTTTAGTGGTTGTATAGGTACTCCTGTAGTCAGTGTTTTCTGAGACACTCCAAATTATGTTCACCTCCAAGTTTCCGTCCCTCACCCCCACTTGTGGCCAGTATGACAGCCAACATATTACTCATTACCCTTACCCCTTTCCTCTCTAGAGGTCACTGTAGAGGATGCCTTTGTAGCTAAGTGTGACCTGGTACACATTCTGGGCAAAGTCTACTAGAGAGCTTTTGGGATAGCTCTTGTTTTTCTGACTTAAAAAGAAAAAAAAAATCACTGATATTCTCATATTCCACCCTTCCTTCCTGCTCTGAATGCAGATGCAATTCCGGGTGCCTAAGCAGCCACAGTAAAACCATAAGGCAAGTTGCCTTGGAAGGAACAAAAAGTCAAAGGTTATAAGACAAAAATTCTGAAACTTTAAGATTTTCCCATATAGAGTAGTTACCTGTGGTTATCCACACAGGGACTTTTATAAAACATATTCCTAACTTAATAAAGACCTAATGAGACGCACATGAAGATGTTATCTCCTTACATGGTGGGAATGAATAGGGAAGAAGATGTAACATAGAGACGACCTAATAACCCCTTTAAGAGTCTTACCAAATCCACCAATGGTGTCGGCAGTGCCTTATTCTGAACTGAATGTGCTCCTGCAGTGAAAGCATTCTAGGAGAGTTAGTCCTCCCTGCCTGTGAACCTTTGGCTTGAACCAACAGTGCCTAAGGTTTATGAGAAGTTGTCAACCATGTGGGTTGGCAATGAGTTCGTGTCATCATAGAGCAATTATTATTTAATCAAGGTTTACTGATTAGACCAAAGCTACCTTGCTCCATCCCTACTCCTGCCACTCTGTCATCCCAAAGCTTGAAAAGATTATATTTTTAGAAATTAGTAAAATATTGGTTCTACATCTTATCAGTACCACCTTTAGACAGGGCTCTGAACTGGAGTGAACCAGTTCAACCCCTTCTTTAGACCCAGGCAACCAGAGCTCCTACCCTGAGCCAACACTAGAAATCTAGAGATCTCTATACAGCCCTCACTGGGCTCTACCCGATCTACAGAGCAGGGGATCCTATCTGCCATCCCAAGGGGAGCTAACACAGCTCCTCTGTGTTCTGGGTAGTTAAGACCCCAGAATTTTTTTACCAGTGGGCCCTGAACCCTCTTTCAAGGCCTGTGTGGGCCACATCCTGTGAGGAGATGTTGGTAGGCCTGAGGGAGTGGTCAAAGGGCAGTTGTTTGCCTGGGGAGGTAAAATTTGGATGTGGGACTCTGTTGCCTGTCCCCATGCATTACAGAATCCTCACAGTATAGGATAGAAGAGAAGTATGCAGAATGTTGTCACTGCCCTGGTATGCTTTGCTAGGCCTCAGGGGTGCCTAGGGGCTTCCATTTAAAGATAGCCTGGGTCCCTCAGGTGTCAGGGGCTAATGCTCATGCTGGTTTCTGAAGTTTTGATGGGCTGCTGCTGTCCCCACCACTGGTTCATGTAAATCAAGAGAAATGGAGGGTAAAATACTTATGCTACTGGAGATTTTCCGCCTCAGCTCTGAAGTTTATTCTTACCAGGAAAAGCAAACATGATAGGTAGGCTCTGTCTGGGTGCTGTGACTCAGATGAACTGTGTGGTCATTGCCTGCATAGAAATAGAGGCAGTGGATGTTTCAGACCAGACTGTGGGGCTTGCTGAAGTAAGCTTCGTAACAAAGGTCTAACCTAGGCCTTTTGAAGGCATGTTATGTGTATCTGTTGGCTGGGGACATGAGAAGAAGACCTGACACATAAAGGCATGAATCATTCCTCAGTTTCCACGTTAACCATAGGAACACCCTTAGGAACCCAGTAACTTCTCCCATTCACCTCTAAGTCAGAAGTAGTCAGCCACTGTGCTTGTAGTGCTTGAGGAAGCTTGAAGGCCTGCTTTCTGTCCTCAGGAGTTAATAGTGTGGTTCTGGAGAAAAATACACACATATAAAACAGTGGGATATGAAAGTGTGTAATTAGATGTTTGAATTATTTCAATGAGTAGTCTGTGCTATAGGAATTTAGAGGTTAATGTAAGGTTTGGAGTGGCTTGAAAATTGGTTTCCTGCTTCCTGGCTTCTTTCCTTTCAGTTTGCCATTAGGAGGTGCCCTGGTGGCACAGTGGTTGATGTGTTCAGCTACTAAGCAGAAGTTTGAACCCACCGACTGTTTCGATGTGGCATTTTGCTTCTGTAAAGATTTCCAGGCTTGGAAGCCTTATGGGTCAGTTCTACACTGTCCCATAGGGTCACTATGAGCTGGAATCAATCGGATAGCACAGTGCGTTTGGCTTTGGTTGTTTTACTCTACTTATGTGATCTTCCTTGGAGTGGTGTGCAGCTGTGGGCTAATGCGTCAGACTGCAAAACCATTTGAACTGCAAGGTTGGTACTTCAAGTTCACCAGCTGCTCCTTAGAAACCCTCTACAGGGTCGCTATGGGTCGGAACAGACTCGACGGCACTTAATAACAACAATGTGATCTTCCTAAAATACAGGTCTGACTATGTCACTCCTTGAACCTTGATGGCTCCCCATTGACTGGAATTCTGCAGCACTGTGTAAAAGGCCTTTTATAATCAGTTTCTAACTCTCCTTGTTTTCCCTTTCTTCCTCTGCCATAACCCTGAGTCCTAACCCCGCTTACTCCACTCACACGTACACAGTACAGCTACTCAGTCCTGGTATAGCTTTTATGGAGAAAGGGTGAACAAGAAAAAAATCTTATGTCTGTGTGGTACTGTACAATAAGCACTGGTCTGCAAACTTCAGAAACCCTAAACAGGATCTGTGTGAGTCAGAACCAACTAAACGGTACTTAACAACAGCAACAGAAAGAACTGATTTGGGGCTAGGACTGAGGGCAGTATGTGAAAGCAGGGAGCTAGCATTTGTTGATTAAGATGTAGAACATTATCTTTGCGAATCTTAAGGTGCCCTCTAAGGCTGTGGTCTTAAGCCTTTTAACACAGTAACCAGTTCCACGAATTGTTTAGCTAAGTCTAGGAACCCTCCATAACTGTACCACCTATGAGGTGTGTTATATATATATGGGTAGACTGCAGACTTCGTGGAGGTCAGGCCCCATAATTTAGTTCTTTATTTCTTGTCTCGCCTTATCTCCCATTATCCAGCCACTATTCCCTGCCTGACCTTTCTAGAGTCCTCACTGTTTCCCTTCCACATCCTATTTATTCTTATTCTCTTCTTTCTCTCAGGTTATGCCTTTGTCAAGAATGCCCTTCCTGGCCTCTTTCCCTAGGAACTTTTTTCTTTTTATATCATGTTATTAGAGTACAGAAGAGCCATGATCCTAGGATGTGGAATATTCCCAATAATCACATAAGATCTTCATGAATAATAACCACAGGAAAGAGTTGACTATTTTGGCCTTTAAAAAATGTAATATTCATTCATCATCTCTGTACCTATAACTTTGTTATAAAGAAAAAAAAGTAAATTAAACAACCTTTTTTATAAAAAAATTTTTTTATTGTAAAATGAATGAAGGTTTACAGAGCAGATTTTGCATTCAACAAGTCATCTAATTCATTTCATCTCAATGATTGCAATCCCCCAATATAACATCACTTATCCTGTTTCCTGGAATCCTAGTGTGGCACTGTAAGCTAATGCGCTGGACTGCAAAGTCGTTTGAGCCACAAGGTTGGCTTTTTATCTCAAATACTTGACCATTCTATGGTGTGAATACTTCATTAGTATTGTTATCCCTTTGTTGTTGTTGTTGTCAGGTGCCCTTTATATACCTATATATTGTTTGGCTGAAAATTGACTCATAGAGTTAAGTTCAGTTCCAAACTTAAAGAATGACCAAGGGCCATAGTCTTGGAGTTTAACCAATCTCTATGGATCGGAACCAATTCTATGGCACTTAGCAACAACAACAAATCTGACCAGTAAACCTTGTCTTTTGCTTGACTTTTGAATTTTGTTCCACATATTCTCCCTCTCTATCCAGGATCTTCTAATGCGATCCCTTTCAGAACAGTTGATAATGGTAGCCAGGCACCATCTATATCTCCTGATCTTAGGTCATGGAGACTGATGTTTGCGTGGTCCATTTTCCATTGAACTAATTGTTTCCAGGCTTCTTTACTTTTCATCATTCTTCTTTCTTCTGGATAGGGAGAGACCAATAGTTACACTTTAGATAGCCTCTCATGAGCTTATAAAATCCCAATCACTACTCACCAAAGTAGGATGTATAACATTGTTGTCTTTGTGGACTATGTTATGCCAATTGACCATGGTGTACCCCAAGACTATCGTCTTGAACCTTTAGACCCAACAAATCATTCCCTCAAGAATTTTAGTAATATCTAAGAAGTCTTTATAGCTTTTCCCCTGTATGCTCTACTACATTCATGAATATATTTGAAACAAAGGTTCAAATATCCTCTGTTGAACCTATGTTCAAATATCCTCTGTCAAACCTATCTATAAATTCAGCCTGAGTGTCTATCCATGCATCTATTTGTAGACCACCATTATTGTAGGACTCTGCATATAATAATATTTGCCTTTGTTTGTTGCCTTTAACCTTCCTTTTCTACCCATGTGTTCCCCTGCTTTCTTTTTTTTTTTTTTGGCCAACTTCCCTCTTATTGTATATTGCCTTCCTCACCCAGGTTAACATATATAGCCAGTGAATTACTTCCTCCTCCCTCCCACCCTTAGTAACCATCAAAGAATTTTTCTTTTAGTGTGAAAACCTTCTTTCGAGTTTTTACAATAGTAGTCTCAGACAATATTTGTACTTTTGTGAATGACTAGTTTCACTCAGCATAATGTATATGTACCAAAGTTTGTTTATCCATTCTTCCATTGATGGGCATTTAGGTTTTCCCATCTTGTTGTGATTGTAAATAGTATTATAATGAACATAGGTGTGCATGCTCTTATTTCTTATTTCTCTAGTGTATATACCAAGTAGAGGGATTGCTAGGTCATTTGATATTTCTATTTCTGATTTTTTAGGAAGTTCCATACCATTTTCAATTGTAATTGCACCATTTTACAGTTCCACAGCAGTGTAGGAGAATCCCAGTCTCTCTACACCTTCGCCAACATTTGTTGTTCTGTTTTTTTTTTTTTGAAGCTTGTTATATTAATGCTAGGAGCTCTGGTAGCGTAGTGGTTACGAATCGGGCTGCGAACCTTAAGGTCAGTGGTTCGAAACTAC
>NW_006408648.1:3013957-3015440 GCF_000296735.1 Chrysochloris asiatica | reverse complement strand
TTTTGCTATAAAACGTCTACTTGTACATTTCCAGCCCTGACTGTCAGTCCTGCTAACAGTTATTCACTATTGTATCACAAGAGACCTATCTGCATCTCCTTTCATCAGTCCTGCCCAGACAGATTGGATACTACTCATTGGAGATTCTACCTTCCTCCATGCCCTCTGGATCTAGGTTCCTTCTTGAAAGCTTGTAAGCCAGTCACTTCTTGCCTTTGTAGCTCCCCCATTTTGGGTAGCCAATGTGCAAGTTGCTCATTCCTGTCTATTCTGTGTATGCAGGTGGGAATGATCCTTTCTGTAAAGATTTGTTCTGTGTTTTGAGCTACTGCTTCCATTGGTGTAAGTCAAGTTCATCAAATTGTATCAGAATACTCTTTTTTTTCCTTTTCTTTCTTCTTCTAATTGAGCTCTAATCATCTAGTCATTGAAGCCAGGTCAAGTGGCTATTATCTGCAAGTGTGGGTGATCTTGTGCATATGCCCTCGCTTCTTATCAGCTGGACACGTCACTCTTCACTCTAGTCCTCTGTGGCTAGGTCACTGACTCTGGGCCCAAGAGTCCCCAGGTCTTGCTACACTGCTGGCAGACCAGGTCTCCACCTGGGTTCACAATAATCTATTAAACGTTGTAGGGCTTAGCTCACAGCTTCATTGCTGTTTTTCCCTCACTTCCCTTTATCAGTGAAAAACGTGGTAACCAATCAGAGAATGTATTCCCATTGAGTCTTAGTCTTAGAAGGGGGTTTGCCCTGAGGAGCCCCAACCACTTGCCTTGATGTCTCCTGGGTGAGCAACTTGCTTGTTCTTGTAGTAATCAGTCAGACTGCCTGTATTGTTTTGTGTTTTTCCTGTCTGTTTTTCTTTCAAGAAGTTTTTTTATTCTTCTAGCCACTCCAGGCTGGTCTGCTTGTCCTTTCAAGTGGAAATTTCCCACCTCAGACGATTCTGGATGGGGTTCAGGATTATGTAATGCAGAGACTGCACAGGAAGCCTCCTTCACTGGGCACTTTGTAGCCCCATTTTAGGTATTCCAATCAGTTATTGGCAGAAGACGGATATTTCTGGCTATTCCTTTCTCTTCACCTCAAGGGTCTTATTTTATAATGGTATGCCAGGGAAACCAAAATTCAAAAGACAGCCAAGCATCTTAACATTATTTCCCCCCTTTTCCCCATTCCAAGCATGCCTCAATCCCTGTATCCCAGAGCCCTGTTATTCCAAGGTTGTGCATACATCATTATTTACCTCTGTCCCACCCAGCCCATGCAAACCTGCCTAATTGTTTTCCCGTCTGCTTTGTTCTTCCATTCTCCTTCCCCTTCTTGTGTATTGCCCCACTCCCTAGCACCCAAACTATCCTGTGTCTATTCCCTGCCCTGTGCTCCACCTTCTTCTCCCCTCCTCACAGTAGTGGTCCTATACAGTATTTCTCCTTTTGTGACTGACTAATTTCACTCAACATATATGTCCTCAAGGTTCAT
>NW_006408648.1:3012923-3013638 GCF_000296735.1 Chrysochloris asiatica | reverse complement strand
AGCAAAGCAGGAGCTCCACATCCCAGTCTCTCCACATCCTCTCCAGCATTTATTGACCCCTACTTTTTAGATCTTTGCTGTTATTGCTAATGTGAGAAAATATCTCAGTTTTGTTTTGATTTCCATCTCTCTAATGGCTAGTGACGAATTGGGCTGCGAACCTCAGGATCAGCAGTTCGAAACTACCAGCTGTTCCACGGGAGAAAGAAGAGGCATTCTGCTCCCGTAAAGATTTACAGCCTCGGAAACCCTGTACAAGGTTGCTATGATATATACTACATATACTGACCCAGAACTTGCTCTTTCTGCTATATCTTGCTATATCCTGCCATTTGGCTGAATCTTCCAATGAGGTCTAGTAGCTTTTTTACTGAGTCTTTGGGGTTTTCTACATGTAGGATCATATCATCTGCAAATAGAGTTTTACTTCCTCTTTGCCAATTTGGATGCCTGTAATTTCTCTGTCTTGCCTTATAGCTCTTGTTAAGACTTCCAGCACAATATTGAATAGGAGTGGTGACAAAGGGCATCCTTGTCTGTTTCCTGTTCTCAAAGGTAAGGCTTTCAGTTTCTCTTCATTGAGAGTAATGTAGGCTGTTGGTTTTGTGTATATGCTCTTAATTATGTTGAGCAATTTCCCTTCAATTCCTACTTTGTTGAGTGTTTTTATCAGGAATGGATGTTGGATTTTGTCAAATGCCTTTTCTGCATCAAT
>NW_006408648.1:3009403-3012438 GCF_000296735.1 Chrysochloris asiatica | reverse complement strand
CCTTTTGATTTCTTTTGGTTCCATTGTGACATTGCCCATGTGGTTTCTAATGCATGGTATTTTTGTCTTCTCCCTCTTTTCTTTTGTTAGGTTTGCCAGTAGTCTGTCAATTTTGTTACGCCTTTCAAAGAACCAACCAGCTTCTTGTCCTGTTGATTGTTTCTATAGTTTTTCTGTTTTCTGTCTCACTTATTTCTGCTCTAATCTTTATTATTTCCTTTCTTTTGGTGGCTGTACGTTCCCTCTGTTGGTCTGCTTCTAATTGTTGTAGATGCTTGTACAGGCATTTTTATACACAAATATATACTACATATACTGACCCAGAACTTGCTCTTTCTACTTAACCTCTTTTTTGTGTCCCCCTCCTACCCCATACCACAGAGATCTACCTCTGACCTTTCCCTCCTCTGATTTCCTGTAATAATTACATGTGTGACATATCTTTATGTTTTATAATTTATAATTTTATCAACTTATGTTTACTGTCTTCTACTTTTTCAGTGAGAAAAAGTTTTTGAAGGGCTATAGCTGCATTGTTCAATAAACAATGCATTTATTAATAAATTAAATTTAAAAATTAAATTAAAATGAGGTAAAATTTAAAATTCACCTCTTCAGCTACACTAACAACATTTCAAGACTTGACAGTCCCCTTCAAGGTTTGGTTGTTACTCCAGGTTCAAGCACTCCAAGTGAAACCTGTGAGTTGACATGCCCATTCAGGTACACAGAACATATAGTTAACCCCTTAATTAGGAAGATACAATGGCATCTTAGGAGTCTAAAACCCACCCTAACTGTCTACATTTGGAAATGTAGCTAGATTATAAGAAGTTAATTCATGGTCAATACATATTTTAAAAGAAAATATTTATGTAATATTGTTATCATGGACACTGGTTTTCTATTCTTTTTTTCTTTTTTTTAAATCAACCCATAGACAAAGCTTGAATACTAGTTATAGTTGCAGGACAGAAAGGAGAGATTCTTAAACTTTAAAAAGCCAAAAGTAATGGAATAAGATAGAGTGAGAAAGGAAGGAAATAATACAGGAACATTAATGTCCTAGACTTAAAGAGTGGAAAGGAGAAGATACTTATTTAAAACAGATGAGTTAAATAACAGAGGTTTAAGTATGTGAATTTAACCATAATGACAGAGGGAAAACATAGTTAGCTCATGGGCCATATTTGGTTGTGAGCAGAATTTCTTTTAAAAAAAAAAAGAGCTAAAATTTGCAGATTCAGAGGTTTCACATGCAATTCATTTCTTAATGGTTTTTCTGAAAATAAATAAAAAGATCCCACCATGGTCAGTGGGTGCTACCCCTGTCCACTGAGCAAGTCTTTTACAGTTTGCTGTAGTCCCCACTCTCCCCAATTGCTTCCCCAACACTGAGAACAAGTACCTGTTGCCAATTATGACTTGGCTATTTAGCTAGCTTTGTCTATATTAATAGTGGGAAAGTGGAAGATGGGCAGGGAAGGCCTTATTACATTTCTTGCCCCCAGCCCATTTTCCATAAGAGTATTTCCTGCCTAAGCCTTATAGACATTTGAGTTTGTGATCTTGCTATGAAGGTGTCGTTGTTGTGTGCCATTGAGTTGATTCTGCCTCATAGAGATCTGATAGAACAGTGTAGAACAACTCCATAGAGTTTCCAAGTCTGTAATTTTTGCTAGAGGAGTCCTGGTGGAACAATGGTTAAGTTCTTGGCTGCTAACTAAAAGGTTAACAGTTCGAACCCACCAGTTGCTCTGCAGGAGAAAGATGTGGCAGTGTGTTTTTGTAAAAAGGATAGCCTTTGAAGTCCAAAGCAGCAGTTCTTCTCTGTCCTTTGGGGTCACTGTGGATCAGAATCAATTTGACAGGAATCAGTTTGCTTGGGTTAATCTTTATGGAGGCAGAGCAACTGGGGTTCCAAACCATAACCTTGGGTAGCAGCCATGTTCTTAACAATGCACTACCAGAGCTCCTTTAGTATCCAATAGAAGATCAAAATTCAAACTAGGCCAGGAGACAGGAAGGAAGTCTAAGTCAACTCAAATGCTTGTCATTTTTTATGGAGAGCCAATGAATAATGTCTGTTGTTGTTGTTAGGTGCCACTGAGTCAGTACCGACTCATAGCGACCCCATGCACAACAAAACAAAACGCTGCCCGGTCCTGAGCCAACCTCACAATTGTTGCCATGCTTGAGTCTGTTACTGCTGCCACTTTGTCAGTCCATCTCATTTGGGGTGGGGGGTGGGGGTGTGCTTCCTCTTTTTCTCTGACCCACCACCTTACCAAACATGATATCCTTTTCCAGTGACTGATCCCTCCTGACAATATGTCCGACGTATGAGAGACGAAGTTTGGCATCCTGGCCTCCAAGGAGCACTCTGGCTGCACTTCTTCCAACACAGATCTGTTGGTTCTTTTGGCAGTTCATGGTACTTTCAATATTCTCCTCCAAAACCATAACTCAAATGTGTAAATTCTTCTCTGATATTCCTCATTCACTGTCCAACTTTCACATGCATATGAGGTTATTGAAAATACCATAGCTTGGGTCAGATGCACCTTAGTCCTCAAGCTGACATCTTTGCTCTTCAACACTTTAAAAAAAGGTTTTGTGTAGCACATTTGCCTAATTCAATATGTTGTTTGATTTCTTGGCCACTGCTTGCATGAGTGTTGATGGTTGATCCAAGAAAAATGAAGTCTTTGACAATGTCAATCTTTTCTCTATTGATAAGAATGTTGTTTATTGGTCCAGTAGTGAAGATTTTTGTTTTCTTTTCATTGAGATGCAATCCATACTGAAGGCTGTGGTCTTTTATCTTCTTCAGTAAATATTTTAAGTCCTCTTCACTTTCCGCAGGCAAGGTTATATCATCTTCATATCACAGGTTGTTAATGAGTCTTCCTCCAATCCTGAAGCCACGTTTTTCTTTATATAACCCAGCTTATTGGATTATTTGCTCAGCATTCAGGTTGAATAAGTATGGTGAAAGAATACAACCAAATTGCACACCTTTCTTAATTTTAAAC
>NW_006408648.1:3005192-3009298 GCF_000296735.1 Chrysochloris asiatica | reverse complement strand
TCCACACAATCAAAAGCCTTTGCATAGTCAATGAAGCACAGGTAAACATCTTTCTGGTATTCTCTGCTTTCAGCCAAGATCCATCTGACATCAGCAATGGTATCCCTTGTTCCACGTCCTCTTCTGAATCCAGCTTGAACCTCTGGAATTTCTCTCCTCATTTCTTTCATTTGCTTTAGCATCTCTATGCTGGAGAGCAAGTTTCAGCGTCTTCTGACATCCATTTTGATCTTTTCCTTCTTTCTCGTCTTCTTAATGACTTTTTGCTTTCTTCCTGTGTGATGTTCTTGATGTCATCCCACAACTCATCTGGTCTTTGGTCTTTAGTGTCTAATGTATCAAATCTATTCTTCAGGTGATCTCTAAATTCAGGTGGGATATATTCAGAGTCATATTTTGGCTTTCAGGGACTTGTTTTCACAGTCTGCCCCTGTCCTTGTTTAGGCTGAAGATATGGAGCTTTTCTATCAACTGTTTCCACAGAAGTAGTCTATTTGATTTCTGTGTATTCCGTCTGGTGAGGTCCTTGCGTATAGTCATCTCTCATGCTGTTTAAAAAACGTATTTGAAATGAACAAATTATTGGTTTTGCAAAATTCTATCATGTGATCTTCAGCATTATTTCTGTCACCAAGTCTATATTTTCCAACTACTGATCCTTCCTCTTTGTTTCCAAACTTTACATTCCAATTACCAGGGTTATCAATATATCTTGATTGCATATTTGACCAATTTCAGATTGAAGAAGTTGCAGAATTCTTCTATTTCATCTTCACTGGCTTTAGTGGTTGGTGCATAAACTTGAATAATAGTGTTATTAACTGGTTTTCCCTGTAGGAAGAAATGAGGAGGTACCAGAGCTGAATAGAAAATTTCAAAGGTCAGCTCGAGAAGACAAAGTCAAATATCACAATGAAATGTGCAAATATCTGGAGTTAGAAAACCAAAAGGGAAGAACATGCTCAATATTTCTCAAGATGAGGGCACTGAAGAAAAAAGTCAAGCCTCAGCTTTCATAATTGCAGGATTCTCTGGGTAAATTATTGAATGATCCAGAAAGCATCAAAAGAAGATGGAAGTAATACACAGAATCACTGTGCCAAAAAGAAAATGGTCGATGTTCAACCATTTCAAGAGGTAGCATATGATCAAGACCCAGTGATATTGAAGGAAGAAGTCCAAGGTGCATTGAAGGAATTGGCAAAGAACAAGGCATCAGGAATTGATGGATTAAATTTAAAATCTTTCAAGAAAGTGAGGCGGCACTGCAGGCACTCACTTATCTATGCCAAGACATTTGGAAGACAACTATTCAGCCAACTCATTGGAAAAGATCTGTATTTGTGCTCTTTCCAAAGAGACGTGACCCAATGGAATGTGGAAATCATCAGACAATATCTTTGATAATCCCATACAAGTAAAGTTTTACTAAAGGTAATACAGAAACCGCTGTAAGCATACATTGATGGAGAACTTCAGAGGTTCAAACCAGATTCAGAAGAGGAATACCACTGCTGATGTCCGATGGATCTTGGCTGAAAGCAGAGAATACCAGAAAGATGTTTATGGGTGCTCTATTGACTACGCAAAGACTTTTAATTGTGTGGATCATGACAAGCTATGGACAACATTGCAAAGTATGAGGATTCTGGAACACTTAATTGTGCTCATGAGAAATCTGTACATGGACCAAGAAGCAGTTGTTCGAAGAGAACATGGGAACACTGAATGGTTTAAAATTAGGAAAGGTGTGTGACAGAGTTGTATTCTTTCACCATACGTATTCAACATGTATGCTGAGCAAATAATCAGAGAAGCTGGGTTATATGAAGAAAAACATGGCATCAGGATTGAGGGAAGACTCATTTACAACCTGTAATATTCAGATGATACAACCTTGCTTGCTGAAAGTGAAGAAGACTTAAAATACTTACTGATGAAGATTAAAGACCATAACCTTCGGTATGGATTGCATCTCAATGTAAAGAAAACAAAAATCTTAACCACTGGACCAATAAACAATATTCTTATGAATGAAGAAAAGATTAAAGTTGTCAAAGACTTCATTTTTCTTGGATCAACCATCAACACTTATGGAAGCATCAATCAAGAAATCAAACGATGTATTGCCTTAAGTAAATGTGCTGCACAAGATCTTTTTTAAAAAATGTTTTATTGTGAATTATGTGATAGTGTACATGGGAGAACATTAGCTTTACATTCATCCTATCGTATATTGTTTCATTGCCATGATTACAATCCCCTCCATGCATCATCATCCAACCAAAGGGTATATAACCTGCAAGTCTGCTCCTGGTCATCAGCACACAGCTCCTCTCCCTCTCTGGGTCTAGAGTCCCCAGCCACTCCATCTCTCCACATCATCGTCTCTGTGAGTGTGAGTCACAGAGTGAGTCCCACTCTCCACTTTTCTCCCTTGATGGTCCCAGGGACTTCTGCTCCTGGACTGCAAAGTTAAACACTCCCCTCCTTTTGCTACAAAACATCTACCTGTACATTTACATCCCTCACAGTTAGTCATGATAAGAATTATTCACTACTGTACCACAAGAGTCCTAACCCCATCTCCTTTCATCAGCTCCACCCAGACAGATTGGATACTACTCAATGGAGATTCTACATTCCTCCACACCCTCTGGATCTAGGTTCCCTCTTGAAAGCTTGTAAGCCAGTCACTTCTTGCCTTTGTAGCCCCCCATTTTGGGTAGCCAATGTCCAAGTTGCCTATCCCTGTCTACCCTGTGTATTGAGGGGGTAGGATGGTCCTCGCTGTAAAGATTTGTTCCGTGTTTTGAGCTACTGCTTCCATAGGTGTAGGTCAAGTTCATCAAATTCCACCAGATTACTCTTTTCCCCTCTTATTTCTTCTTCCAGTTGAGTTCTGATTATCCAACCATTGAAGCCAGGTCAAGTGGGTATTATCTGCAAGTGTGGGTGTTCTTGTGCACGTGCTCTCTCTTCTTATCTGCTGGATGCTTCACTCTCCATTCTAGTCCTCTGTGGCTATGTCACTGACTCTGGGCCCAGTAGTCCCCAAGTCGTACCATACTGCTGGCCAATCAGGTCTCCACCTGGGTTCACAGGAGTCTGTTGAACATTGTAAGACTTAGCTTACAGCTTCATTGCTGTTTTTCCCCTCACTTCCTCTTATCGGTGACCAATGTGGTCACCAGTCAGAGTGCATGTCTGCTCATGTGTTCCCTTTGAGTCTTAGTCTTGGAAGGGGTTTGCCCTAACGGAACCCAACCACTTGCCTTGATGTCTCCTGGGCGAACAACTTGCTTGTTTTTGTGTTAGTCAGTCAGATTGCCGTTACTGCTTTTATTTTTCCTGTCGGTCTTTCTTTTAAGAAGTGTCTTCTGTTCTTCTAGCCTCTCCAGGCTGGTCGGCTTGCCCTTTCAAGTGGAGATTTCCCACCTCAGAAGATTCTGGATGGGGTTCAGGATTCCACCTATGGTCTTATGTAATGCAGAGGCTCCACAGGAAGTCTCCTTAACTGGGCAAGTTGTAGCCTCATTTTAGGTATTCCAATCAGTTATAGGCAGAAGACGGACATACAGGCTTTCTATGGTGATATTTCTGGCTATTCCTTTCTCTCCCCCTCAAGTACCTATTTTACAATGGTATGCAAGGGAAACCAAGATTCAAAAGACAGCCAAGCATCTTAACATTACTTCCCCCCTTTTACCCATTCAAACCATGCCTCAATCCCTGTATCCCAGAGCCTTGTTGTTTCAGGGTTGCACAAGATCTTTTTAAGTGCTGAAGAGCAAAACTGTCAGCTTGAGGACTAAAGTGCACCTGACCCAAACCATGGCATTTTCATTAACCTCATATGCAAGCGAAAGTTGGACAGTGAATAAGGAGGATTGTAGAATTGATGCATTTGAGTTACGGTTTAGAGGAGAATATTAAAAGTACCGTGGACTGCCAAAAGAACAAACAAATCTGTTTTCTAAGAAGTGCAGCCAGAGTGCTCCTTGAACACCTGGATGGCCAAACTTCATCTCTCATACTTCGGACATATTGTCAGGAGGGACCAGTCACTGGAGAAGGATATCATGTTTGGTAAGGTGGAGGGTCAG
>NW_006408648.1:2999963-3001816 GCF_000296735.1 Chrysochloris asiatica | reverse complement strand
TGTTGAAAGAAGTAAAGCCAGAATGCTCCTTAGCCAGTATGACAGGACTTCGCCTCTCATATTTTAGACATACTATCAGGAGGGACCAGTCTCTGGAGAAAGACATCATGTTTGGTAAAGTGGATGGTCTGTGAAAAAGAGGAGACCCTCAACAAAAGGTACTGGCACAGTGGCAGCAGTAATAAGCTCAAGCTGAACAGCAATTGTGAGGACGGTGCAAGACCAGGCAGCATTTCATTCTGTTGTGTGTAAGGCCACCATGACTTGGAACTGTCTCCATATTATCTAACAAGTGCTGATTGGAAATTGAGCCATGAGAGTACTTCCCACTCCAGACCTGAAGTGTGACAAAGAGCCATAGTATCAGGTTCTTCCAATTTCTTTATGACCAGTAAATCTGTTTTTTTTAAATATTTTTTAACTTTGTTCTGCATTTTCTCCCACTGTATTCTGGACCTTCTAATGTGATCCCTATAAGATCAGTTGGTAATGATAGCTGGGTACCATCTAGTTCTTCTGGTCTTAGGGTCATGGAGACTGATATTCACATGCTCTATTAATGTGCCATGCTGCAAAGCCGTTTGAACTGCATGGTCAGTGGTTCAAGCTCATCAGCTGCGCCTCGGAAACCCTATACAGGGTTGCTATCGGTTGGAACTGACTCAATGGCACTTAACAACAACATTAGTCCATTAAGGAGCTCTGGTAGTGTAGTAGTTACAATACTTAACTGACCTTCAGAGACAAAAATAGTCAATCTTTCTCCCATTAACTTCTCAGTATCTATCTGTGCATCTCTACAGTGGTGACTAAATGAGGGGCCTGAGAAAGCAGACACCCCCACCCACTGCTGGAGGCTTTTACAGTGCACACACACTGCCTGTGTAGCAAGGTAACTGGACAGTCAGCCACAGTTTTATTTGTATTTCAAAGTGGTGATTTTTGTCTTTGCTTTTATAGTGCTTCTGCTTTTGGTCCTTTTGATCACACATTTTTCCTGGAGGTGGGAGCTTTTTCTTCCTACATTACCCAAGAAGAGACAGCAATCGTGGTCATATAGCCAAGCTACAAGCATACCCCATAATATTACACCATTGAGACTAGAGCCAATAACGGCTGCTAAGCATTACATGTGAAAAGAGAAGCCTATCTGATGATCATATCCACCAGGAGACACCCAGTAAGCTTAATAACACAATAACAAACATCCATTTAAGCATTAAAAAACCCACATAACTACTGGAAATGACAAACAAAACACAACAAAAGATCTCAAAATATGTTCAAAACCAGAAAAGAGTAACTGAGACAAATGAGCTGGAAACAGACAAAGCCTCCCCAGAAGAGGAAGAGCAGGTTTTGGATTTGCCTGAGAAGGAATTCAGAAGTATTATATGATAACAAATTCAAATGCTCCGTAAAGGGGTGGAAGAAAACAAGGTAGAAGTCAGGAAAGTACCACAAGAACAATCAAACAAGATTGATATAGTTTGAAAACAATTCAAAACTTGCCAAAAGAGGTCCAGATAATTAATAATAAAATACCAGAAATGGACAATACACTGAAAGGGGAAAGGAGCAGAACAGAAGAGATGGAAGCCAGAACTAGCGAGCTGGAAGACAAATCTCTCAATGCTGCTAAGATAGAAGAGCAGGCAGAAAAAAGAATTTAAAAAATCTGAAGAGAGTCCAAGATTCATGCTGGATAACATGAAGAGGAGGAACAGCTTAAGAATCATTGACATTCTAGAACAAGAAGAATCAGAGAAGTCCACAGAGGAGATAGTTGAAGACCTTCTGGAAGAAAATTTCCCTAACATCTTGAAAGATGAGAAGATAAACATTCAAGAAGC
>NW_006408648.1:2990949-2999863 GCF_000296735.1 Chrysochloris asiatica | reverse complement strand
AGGGACCAGTCACTGGAGAAGGATATCATGTTTGGTAAGGTGGAGGGTCAGAGAAAAAGAGGAAGATTCCCAGCAAGATGGATTGGTAAAGTGGTAGTATCAATGGGCTCAAGCGTGGCAAAATTGTGAAGTTGGCCTAGGACCGGGCAGTGTTTTGTTCTGTTGTGTGTATGGTTGCCATGAGTCGGAACCGATTAGATGGCACCTAACATTAACATACTTTACAGTCCAAGTTCCAATTATCGATGGATGTTCACAGCTATTTCTGTGCATTTTGAGTTGTGCCCCATTCAACAAATGAAGTTTCTGAGGGCTTTACTCCATTGCGTTGTCACAGTCTACTCTACTTTGAGGAGGCAGCTCTTCCCCAGTTGCATTTTGAATGCCTTCCAACTTGAAGGGCTCATTTTCTGACAGTATATCTGACAGTGTTTCTCTGCTATTCATATGGTTTTAAGTGACTAAATATTTCTAAGTAGTTCATCTCTCCTTTTCCTTGTCTGTCATCATCTGGAAGGTCATCTTCCACCATGGGTGACCCTGCTGGTATTTAAATTTCCCGTGGCATAGCTTCCAGAATCACAGCAACTCACAAGCTTCCACAGTATGACAAACTGACAGACGAGTGGTGGTTTATTTCTAGTTCTTTTCTTTCTTTCTTTTTTAACAGTTTTTTTTGTTTTGTTTTTTTGTGAATTGAGTTGAGGTTTACAGAGCAGATCATCAGTTTTACATTCAACGTTTTATATGCTTTGCTTCATTACATGGTTGCAATCCCTTCAATGTACCAACAGTCAACAGCTTTTACATCTATTTTAGAAACTTGAACTATTGCGTTCCTCCCTGTGTTTACCTATACCTTCATCTTTCTTCTGCTAACCTCCCTCTTATTGTATATTGCCATCCCTGTCACCTGTGTTACCATGTGTCTACCCTCTAGCCTATGAATAATTTTCTCTCTCCTTCATTCCCTCCATAGCCATCCATGATTGAGATTCTTTTACCAAGACAACGTTTTAAAAAAAAACTTTTTATATTGGTCTCATACAATGTTTGTCTTTTTGTGATTAACTGATTTCACTCAGTATAATGTCTTCCAGGTTCAACCTTGTTGTGAGGTATTTCACAGATTCATTATTATTCTTCATCATTTTGTAGTATTCCATTGTGTGTATGTACCAAAGTTTGTTTAGCCATTCTTCTGTTGATGGGCATTTAGGCTGTTTCAATCTTTTTTTTTATATGTCTCTTGTAGACAGCATATTGAAGGATCCTGTTTTCTTGTCCATTCTACTCTCTATGTCTCTTGACTGGTAATGTTACATTCAGTGTAATCATCAATAGGAATGAATTGGTTGTTGTCATTTTTCAGCATGTGTTTTTTTTTCCTCTTCATTTTCACTTCTGTTGTGTTAACATTTACTAAATCTTTCTGACTTTCCACTTTTTTTTTTTTTTTTTTAAATTTTGATGTGCATGTGTATTATTTTTCTTTGCGGTTACCCTATAGTTTATTAAAAAATTTCCCCTGTTTAAAACAGGCTGCTTTATCTTGAAATCTCTGGATTTCCTTGCCATTTTGGAGTTCTATAGGTACAGTATTCCCTCTTTTTGCTTTGTAGTTGACTTAATTTTACACTGATAACTCTGGTTTCCTGTTTTCAGTCTTGTAAGTTTGTTTTACTTTAAATACTTCTATATCTGGATTGTTCTGGTTGTTGTTGTGAATGGTAATCTCAGGTTGTTGTCTGCTGTTGTTGGTTCTCAGTCCAAAGAACACCCTTTAACACTTTTTGTAAAATTGGTCTGGTCATTACAAATTCCTTTAAATACTTACTGTTTATCAGGAAATGTCCTTAATTTCTCCAGTGTATATTTGAGTGACAGTTTTTCTGAGTATATGATTCTTGGTTGGCAGTTTTTATCTCAGAGTTTTGTATATTGCATCCCATTGCCTTCTTGCCTGCATGGTTACTGCTGAGAAATTGGAGTTTAATCCTATTGGTTCTCCTTTGTAGGTAACTTTTCATTTTTCCTGAACAGTTCTCAGAATTCTTTCACATCTTTGATTTTGGAAAGTCTAATTATGATATGCCTTGGTGATTTTCTTTTGTGATCTGCCCTGTTTGGGGTTTGTTCCACTTCTGATATGTCTATCTTGCTGTCTTTTACGATGTTAGGGAAAATTTCTACCAACAACTCTTTGGCAATTTTCTCCATCCTTTTTTCTTCCTGTTCTGGAATTCTGATCATCCATAAATTGCTCCTCTTCATGGTGTCTCACATAACTCTTAGGCTTATGGGGATTTTTTTCTTTCTTTTTTCTGATTGTTCTTCTAGCATACTAGTATTGAGAGATTTATCTTCAGACTTCCATTGTTTCACATGTACTTCTTTATCCTTTAAATGTATTGTCCATTTCTGAGATCTGAGTATTAATCTTGTGGATTTGTAATTGTAGGTTTTTTATTGTTTAAAAATTTGCATTTATTTTGTCTGCTTGTTCTTATAGTATTTTCCTGAATTCTTCTGAAGTTTTTATTGTTTTCTCTTTGCTTTTATTGTATTTTGTCGATCATTTGAAGGTACCTAATTATCATTCTTGTGATTTCCTTTTCAGTTAGTTCAATTACCTTTTTTCCCTCAGAAACATTTCTGTCTCTTCATCTTGGTCATCTGTTTGAGTCATCTCTCTGGTTTCTTCGTGTGAGCTAAAACTGTCTGTTGTCTCCTGGGCATTGTGGGGTTGTCATATTTGTAAAAACAAACAGTGAAGTTGTTGAACCCAGAGGGGAGAAGTTTCTGGGGGTGGCCTGCAATTCAAGGAGTTCACAAGGTGGTTATGAAAGAGATGTGACAGCAGAGTTCCTGGCTCCAGTCCATAGTGTTATCTATATTCAGGGTACTCAATCCAGAAGTAGTTCACAGGGTCCCTTGATGGAGCTGGTTTCTGTGTCTGTTAGGACCACATGGAAGCTGGAGGCAGGGTGATTGGTTTAATGCTGGTCTGGTGACTCTTTGGGTTTTTTAGGCCTGGAACTGAGCCCACTTGAATCCAGGCTTTAAAGCAGTACACCAAAGCAGTGCAGCTAGCCACTCTCTCACACTGGTGTGGCTCCAAACCATACGCCTCTGGGCTCCCTGAGAGCAGGGTCTGTGCTGGGGGTGGATGAGGATGTGAGCTGGCCACACTACAGGTCACCAGAGGAGTGTGGGGGGAAAGAAGAAGTCACACTTTTTCCATTGGCTGTGCAAATTTGTTCTGCCAGGCCTCCCTCTGTTGCCAAAACTGCTCACAAGATGGTTGAGCTGTGTCTGGGTCAGCCATTCACATTTGTCTCCTGCTCAGCCTCTCCTCACAGCCTCTAACCTTTCTTTTGAAGTTCAGGGTGCCAGAATTTTCATCTGTGTCTGTTTTATTTTGTCTCTCATATCTCTAATGTAGAGGGTTAATGTAATGTGTCTACGTAGTCTGCCATCTTGCTGAAAGTCTATATAATTCTTAAATAAAGAAATAGAAAGTATATTGTCTAGAAATATGAAGCTAATGATCAGAAGAACAGAAAGAGGATTTCGAAGGTTATATCTGAGAAGTGACATTATAACAGGAAAAGGAAGAGGGAAAGGAAATTTTTGCCATGTTATGCCCTCAACTTTCACCTTTTACCTGATACACAGTTTAATGCTTGATTGCTGTCTTTCTTTTTAAACATTAGGTAGGAATTACATCTGTAATTTTTTAAAGATGCAATAAAAATTCCTATGAAAACACTTGGTTCAGTTATCTGTGTCCAATGTCCAGATTCTACTTGATAAATGGTCAAAGATGACTACATAGCCAGTGTATGATGAGATAAACAAAGTCCAAGCATGGAAAACTATACTACACTGCATCAGAGGACACTACACAACAGTGCCTGGAGGACCCGTTCAGCCTTCCTTGGTTGAGACAGCCAGAATGGTACAAGGCCAATAAAATTATTGATGTACTTTGGCAAGAATTCCACTTTTGACACTATAACTTAATCTTTAAAGTAGAAGAAAATACAGTGAGACTAGGATGTTCAGGGTACTATTTCTAACAACAACTACAAAACGAAAAAAGGAATGAGTTTGTGCTCAAAAGCAGATAATGAAACAAGCATACCAATATGGTGGATATTACATAATCACATACTTGTCATTTTTGGAGCTACATCTATAAATGGAAATGTGTGTGCTTTCTATAAAGTGGAAAGAAAAGTAGAACAAGGACATTATGCATATTCTGAACACAACCACATAAAAGCATATGTGTTTCTTACCTAAAATTAGAAGAGGATTTGATGCCATATAAATACAATTATTTTTTGTATTCTAAGTTCTTTAACTAACTAACCAGCACATTGTTGTTGAGTTAGTACTAACTCATGGTGACTCCATGTGCTTCAGAGTAGAAGTGCTCGTCACAGGGTCTTCTTGGCTGTAATCCTACAGAAGCAGACCACCAAGCCTTTTATTCACAGTGTCACTGAATACGATCAAACCACCAGCCTTCTGTTAGTAGCCTAGAGCAAACAGTGCTTAAGTGCTTATATTTTTCTGATTTCACAGTGATAGTTTATCTATCAGGAAGAGAAGGTTGGAACCAGCTAAAGACATCTGTCTTTCCACTAATAAGGCCTTTAGGCTCCTATTGTTTTAACATGTTTTCAATTATCCTGACTGCCTACCTTGAAATGGAAACAAAGTTGTGTGGCCAAATGAACAATAAAAGATGGAGGGATCAGATCAGGGTTATGTAGTTCTAACTGCATGCTCAAGGTGGCGTAGAGGGGCAAGTCTTATTGCTTGATTGTTGTCGTGGGCATTGAGTTTTGTGTTAATCTGTGGGGCTCTATATAGACATGGAGACATCACTAAGGTTCGATTCCTTTTCCACATAGTTGCAATTTCTGCAGAATCCAGGAAGTTCCAAATTCCTTACAATACACAACTTCATTCCAACTATAAATAAAGCTAATAATTAAGGTGCTACTTTCTTAAACATTGACCAGCTTGAATTGCATTTCATCTGTGCTTCAGGCACTAGGGATACAAAGAAAAATCAAACATGATCCCCATCCTCAGTGATCTTGCAACTAATGAATTATCAATTTTAGAAATGGAAAATTAAACGTTTCCTCCTCTGTGAAGTCTTTCCCAGTTTTCCCAGCCCATTGTGTTCTTTTCCATTGCTACATTCTCCAGAGGGGGTTACTGTCTGCACTCTGCAATTCAGAATTTAATTAGATGATTAACATATGTGTTGTGGAAAGAACACCAGACTAGGAATCCAGTTGCTACAAAGTTCATCTTAAAACTTTTGGCATACCACTAACCTGGGGATTCTTAGATTCCTTCTTATAAAAAATGGATTCAATGATATTTAAGGGCCTTTTTATTGCTGTTAAGTGCTGTTGAGTCAGTTTAGAGATCTGAAATTCTGTGATTTCTGTATGGTAGTGTGTGAAAAGAATATAAGGCTCCTGGGTGGCACAAGTGATTTTCCACCAATTGCTAACCTAACGGTTGGTAGTTCAAACCTACCCAGTAGAATTAAATTCTGATAATCTGCTTCTGTAAAGATTATAGTCTAAAGAATCCTACAGAACACTTCTACATTGTAACACGTGGAATGCTGTGAATTGGGGCTGACTGGTGTGAGGCTGTAGGATAAGCACTGGACTGAAAGGTTGGTTTTAATCACAAGGTAGGTGGTTCAAACCCACCAGCAACTCCTAGGAAACCCTAGACAGAGTTACTATGAGTTGGAACTGACTTGACGGCAATTAATAACAACAACTATGGTAGCTAACAACAACACTTCTTAAAACATATGCCATTAAATAAGGATAATTTGATCCCTTTGTAAATTTGCTGAATATTAATCTCTTACATCCTTAAAGTAATGTTTGACTTCTATTTAAGATAGATTTTGAATTCTTGGTGTTGATTCATTTAATGAATGTTTATTGAGCACTTTACCACAAGCCTCAAACCAAGACCCACTGCCATTACCATCAGCTTGATTCTGACTCCTATGAGAGTATTACGTACAAGACTGTAAATCTTTATGGAAGCAGAGGATTTTCCAGAGGAGCGACTGGTGGCTTTAAACCTCCAATCTATTGGTTAGCAGCCAGATGCTTTAATCACAGCACCACTAAGACTCTTTTAACAGGAGCCCGATTCTGTAACTTACTTAGAAACAAATTGTTTTCAAAGACTGGACTTTGTGAGGATTCTTTTGCTTTCATTGTGAATTGAGTGAAGGTTCACATAGCAGGTCATAGTTTTACATTCAACAAATCCTATATTTCATTGATTTCAATTCCTTCATGTAATATCAGTTATCCCACTTCCATCCTGTGATTATTGTTTCCATTCAAGCTTCTTTTCCAACCCTTCTGAGTGTTGTCCCTAGGTAAATGCTGTCCATTTGATCTTGAATGGTTGACTATTCCTTGGTGTGCATACTTCACTAGTGTTTTTTTCCCTCTATATCCCTTCACTAGTGTTTTTTCCCTCTATATCCCTGTCTACTGCTTGGTTTCACCACTTGTCTGTCAGTTTGGCACCCTGTGATGGCTTGCATGTTATTGTCTTGCTGGAAGCTATGCCACTGGTATTTTAAATAGCAGCAGGGTCACCCATGGTGGACAGGTTTCAGCAGAACTGCCAGACTAGGAAGAAGGAGAGGGTACTACTGAATGTTTAACCACTAAAAACTTTATGAAAAGCAGTGGAACACTGTCAGATAGCATCAGAATACTGAATATTGAAACATGATGAACAGCACCAGAATATTGTCAGATACAGTGCTGGAAGATGAGCCCCTCAAGTTTGAAGCCACTCAAAACACGACTGGGAGAGAGTTGCCTCCTCAAAGTTGACTATGATGACATGAATGGAGTAAAGCTTTCAGGATTGTCATTTGCTGATGGGGCACAACTCTAAATGAGGAGAAACAATTACAAACATCCATTAATAACTGGAATATGGAGTATACAAAGTCTGAATCCAAGAAAACTGGAAGTTGTAAAAAATGAAATGGAATGCATAAATGTAGATATCTTAGACATCAGTGAGTTAAAATGAACTAGTATTGATCATTTTGAATCTGACAATCATATGGTTTACTACGCTTTATAATTTGGAATGACAAAGAGGAATGGTACTGCATTCATCCTCAAAAAGAACCTCTCAAGATCTATCTTGAAGTATAAATGTCTGTGATAGGGTAATATACATAAGCCTACAAAGACCAGTTAATACCACTATTATACTAATTTAGGCACCAAACACTAAAGCCAGTAATGATGTAATTTAAAAATTCTACCAAGTTCTTCAGTCTGATATTAATCAGACATGCAATCAAGATGTATTGATAATGACTGGTGATTGGAATGCAAAGATTGGAAACAAAGAGGAAGGATCAGT
Source organism: Chrysochloris asiatica (assembly GCF_000296735.1). Taxonomy (NCBI): domain Eukaryota; kingdom Metazoa; phylum Chordata; class Mammalia; order Afrosoricida; family Chrysochloridae; genus Chrysochloris; species Chrysochloris asiatica. Next base: position 2,992,402 of record NW_006408648.1, on the reverse strand, counting down.
AGTTGGAAAATATGGCCTTGGTGATAGAAGCAACACTGGAGATCACATGACAGAATTTTGCAAGACCGATGACCTCTTCATTGCAAATACCTTTTTTAAACAACATAAAAAACAGCTGTACACATGGACCTCACCGGATTGAATACACAGAAATCAAATTGACTACATCTGTGGAAAGAGACAGTGGGGAAGCTCTATATCATCAGCCAAAACAAGGCCAGGGGCATACAGTGGAACAGACCATCAATTGCTCATATGCAAATTCAGGTTGAAGCTGAAGAAAAGTAAAACAAGTCCAACAAAGCCAAAATTTGACCTTGAACATATCCCTGAATTTAGAAATAATCTCAATAATAGATTTGTTGCATTAGACGCTAATGACTGGACACCAGAAAAGTTGTGAGATGAAATCAATAACATCATACAGGAAGAAAGCAAAAAGAACATTAAGAAAACGAGAAAGAGGAAAAAATAATGGACGTCAGAAGAAACTCTGAAACTTGCTCCCCAATGAAGAGATGCTAAAGCAAATGGAAGAAATGAGGAATGAAAAGAGTTGAACAGAAAATTTCAAAGGGCAGCTTGAGAAGACCAAGTCAAGTATTATATTGAAATGTGTGAAAACCTGGAGTTAAAAACCAAAAGGGAAGAGCATGCTCACAATTCTCAAGCTGAAAGACCTGAAGAAAAATTTCAAGCCTCGACTTACAACATTGAAGAATTTTATGGACAAAATGTTGAATGACGCAGGAAGCATCAACAGAAGATAGAAGAAATACACAGAGTCACTGTACCAAAAAGGAATGTATGATGTTCAACTATTTCAAGAGATAGCGTATGGCCTAGAACCTATGGTACTGAAGGAAGAAGTCTAAGGTGCACTAAAGCATTGGCAAAGAAAAATGTTGTGGGAATTGTTGGAATACAAATGGTAAACTGATGCAGCACTGGAGGCACTCACTCATCTATACCAAGAAACTTAGAAGACAGCTACTTGACCAACTGATTGGAAGAGATCTATATTTTTGACTATTTCAAAGAGAAGTGAGCCAACAGAATGTGGAAATCATCAGACAATATCATTAATATCACATGCAAGTAAAATTTTGCTAAAGATAATTTTAAATGGCTGCAACAGTACACTGACAGGGAACTGCCAAAGTTTCAAGTGGATTCAGACGAGGTTGTGGAATGGGGGATATTATTGCTTATATCTGATGGATCTTACCTGAAAACAGAATACCAGAAAGATGTTTACCTGTGCTTTATTGACTATGGAAAGGTTTTTGACTGTAAGAATCATGACAAGCTATGGACAACATATGAGGAACCTGTAAATAGACCAAGAGGCAGTTGTTTGAACAGACCAAGGGGACACTGGATAATTTAAAATTAGGAAAGTTGTACGCCAGTGTTGTATTCTTTCACCATACTTATTCAATCTGTACAATGA
>NW_006408648.1:2975639-2988434 GCF_000296735.1 Chrysochloris asiatica | reverse complement strand
AAGCAAATCAGATTAAGCTCTGAGTTCTCAGCAGAAACCATGCAGGCAAGAAGGCAATGGGGAGACATATACAAAACCCTAAAAGAATGAAACTGTCAACCAAGAATTGTCTATCCAACAAAACTGTCAATCAAATACTATGGTGCAATCAAAACATTCCAGGATAAACAGAATCTAAGAGATTTTGTCAAAACCAATCCAGCACTTCAAAACATCCTAAAGAGAGTTCTTTGGACTGAAAACCAATAAGAACAGACAACAACCAGAGATTGACAGGCATGACAACACCACCTGAAACTCAGACGATGGATAGCAGAGTCCAGAACAGAACAAAACTACAACAATGAATTCAAATGAGCTGGGAGGTCAACTGAAAATCAAAATAATATCAGTGTCAAAGAAGGGATAAATGTAGGTACAGAGATCCAGGTGGTGAGGATGTCAGGTAGATTACAGGATACAATAGATTCTCTTAAATGGCAAAACTACCAGCTGTTCCATGGGAAGAAGAAGAGGCTTTCTGCTCCCATAAAGATTTACAGCCTTGAAAACCCTATACAGGGTTACTATGAGTCGAAACTGACTCCACAGCACATAACCACCACCACCACCATTAGTCAGTTGGACTAATTGATTCCAAGCATCTTCTGTTTTCATCACTCTTCTTTCCTTTGTCAGGGAAAGATCAATAGTTGCACCTTAGATGGCTGCTCATGAACTTTTAAGATCCCAGTTGCTATTCCATTTGTGAGGATTATTGTATTTGGAATCTACAAATCAGGTTGGGAGTTGAAGCAACTCATCTTGACAGTTTTTCCATCTTTAACGTTTTGCAATCTTATTCAGTGCCTATTTCAGTACTGGTTTTAGAGTTTTCTTTGTATATTGTTTTGATCTCTTATTTTTAATAATTTATCACATGCGAGGGATATAAAAAAGTATTGCTACTGGCATTCCAGTTCATACATGCATGGGTTTATAACAGGATATTTTTACTTATCCTTGAATTTACATAGCATTTTTAGATTAAAGTGTTGTTGTTATTATTGTTGTTAACTGCTGTGGAGTTAACCCTTGATGCCTGGTGTCATCATGCTCAATGGAACAAAATGCTGCTTAGTCCTATGCCTTTCCCAAGACCAGTTACAGTTTGAGTCACAGAATTTTCATTGGATAGTTTTCAGAAGTAGATTGCCAGGCTCTTCCTAGCCTGTCTTAGTTTTGGAAACTCCATTGCAGCCTGTTCAGCATTTTAGCAACATGCAGGCTTCCAGTGGCAGGCAGGTGGTATTGGTGGCTGCACTGAGGGTGCACTGACTGGGAATCAAACTCAGGTATCCTGCAGGGAGATGAGAATTATACCACAGAACCGTCAGTGCCATCACTGATAAAGGATTGGTGTTACTGTTGTTAGGTGATATCGAGCAACCCTGCGCACAACAGAATGAAACACTGTCCCATCCTGCCCCATTCTCATAATTGTTAGAGGATTCTTGTTGCTGTGAAGTGCCATTGAGTCGGTTCCAACCCATAGCAACCCTATACAGGGTTTCCAAGGAGCAGCTGGTGAGCTTGAACCACCAACCTTGCAGTTAAAATGACTTTGCAGTCTGGCGTTTTAACCCACAGTGCCACATCAGGAATTAATAATTAGTCCCTTCTGATTTCTAAGGACTTGGGGAAAGATACAGAGAATTAAAGGGGAGTGAAATATGTGAACAGAGACCCAGTGACTTCCAGAGTGCAGCACTCCCTGGTAGATAGAAGAATGAGGCAAGGCTTCCAGTCACCTTCTGCGAATTAAATCCACTCATCCATTTGTGGGTGGAGTAGCAGGAGAGAACTGGTGAGCTGAGGGCTGAGATCCTGCGCCTGAAACTGAGCTAACTTCCCTTGTGTTCCCAGCTGCATCTCCTTCAGCGCCTTCCAGCAGGTGGCTTAGAGCACTTCTTTTCTGCCCAGAAGTCTCTTAATGGTTTGAGTCCAGTCTCCTTGTCTGGCCTCTGGTGTTCTCCACAGTGCAGGGCCAGTCTCCTGAACCAGCCCTCTTCCTGACTGCTCTGTCGCCCAGTTCCCTGCTGACTTCCTAATGCAGAGCCAGTCCTGGGCTTCTCTGCCTCTCTGACTTCTGTCATCCTTTCTAACTGGAGTCCGGACCCCAAACCTATCAGAGTCCTTCCTGGCTCATCCAGCATCACCCTGACCATGGAGACCAGCCTGCTTCCCCGCACCAGTTTCAGTCTCCTCCCTTCTGACTCTCCCTGGCGCTTTTTGTCCTGGTTATTTAGAGATTTAGATACTTGCCTCTAGACTGAGAGCCCCTGAGGGCCATTTCTTACTCATCTACGTGCTCTTTACAGCATCTGGACTCAGTGAGGCTTGGTTAGATTGTGGCAGAGCAAAGATAGATTTAAATCCACCATCAGCCCAGTGATACTAAAATGCCATCCTTTGCGAGCTTCTTTGCTCGGCAGTGTATTGGTTATCCTAAGGAGCTAGCTTCTCTGTGAGTGAAATGGATACTGTTGCTGAACTACAGTGAGGAACCTGGGTCTTTGTTTGACCTCTGGGCTTCAGTTTCTTCATCTGTAAAATAAGGGGGTTGGACCAGAAAACTCTGAGGTCCCTTCCTCTCTAACGTGTCCCAATTCTATAAAAATGAAATTTAAACAAGATTTTAGAATAGAGACTTAGTGCCTTTATTAGTCTGCTCACCAGTTTATGCCCAGTGCTACATGAAAGTTGTAACACTCAAGAAAGCTGTCTTTTTGTGGTTGTAACAAAATATCTGTAACAGAACATTTGCCAATTCAACATTGTTGAGGCTTAACATTAATGATATGTATTATGTTAACCATCGTGTACAACCATTACTCGTCATCATCACCAAATTTCCATCACCATAAACAAATTCATTGCTTCCTAAACAATAACTTCCCCTAAGAAAACTGTCTTGAGTGTATAGTTTATAAGTTGCCTCCATTTAGCAAACATTAGCTATCTGCAGAATATCTAGTATTTCAGGGATAAAAAGATGGCTAAGATACTATTCCTGCTTTCAAAGAATTTGTGACTTCAAATTGCTGGAGCTATAAATGAAGGCCTTTCTCACAGCATTACACACACACACAAGCCTTGATGCAGGGATGCTATCTGGGAAGGTGGGAAACATGCTTTGAGGTCACATTTCAGGCCAGGCTCTCCTTCTAGTTCAAAGCTTGCTCCCCACTTCTGTTGATGAACTTTCTTCAAAACAAACAAATAGTGAGGTGGAGTGATGGTGAGTAGACACCTGGTCCTGGCAGAATTAATTGAGTGACGAGGAGGAGGAAGAAACAAACAAACAAAGCCAAGCCTGTTGCCTTCCAACTCATGGCAACCCCAGGTCTTAGAGTAAAACCACTTCATAGACTTTCCTTAACCGTAATTGAAGGACCCTGTGCTCTTTCTTTCTTTTCCTTACAATAATCTTTGCCAAAAATAATGTTTAGTTCTTTCTTCTGCTGCTGGATGGCTTCAAACAATCAACCTTTAGGTTAGAAACTGAGAGCAAACCACTTGTACCTCTAAGGCGCTATGATGATCAGGGAAAGACCCATTCTCTTTTCTCTCATTTAGTGACACCCTGAGATCCTGAAGAACTCTGAGATGCAGGTTCCTCCTACTCAGAAAGTGCCATCAGGATTTGGGGCAGGGTAAGGCAATGGGAGTAGGGGAGAGGGGTTCTACTGAATGCTGGCGGTCAAAACTGGACACAGACTCTCAAGGCCTGGTAGTGAAGTGTGAAGGACTTGGCTCAACCCTGCCCCTAAGCCCTGGGAAGCCTGACAGGGGAGTGAAAAATGAGCCTGGAAGAGCTATAGCCAGGAAGGCAATGAAAATCAAATCAAACCTGGACCCTGTTTTAAAAGGCATTTGGTGAGGGCAGCCAGGCACCTGAATATACTTTCCACAGCCTGAACTTGCATCATGTGTGAGGTAAACAGAGAAGGGATGCTGAAACCAGAGAGCCTGCAGGAGTCCCCACAGCCAGGGACAGACACCACACTTAATGCCACACTCGGTTGGGCTGGAAGAGAGGGATACCTGCTATGGTGAAGTCCAGAAAGGAGGGGACGTCATAAACCTAATGATCTAGTATCACTAAGTCCTACACACATATAATCAACATTTGCACTAATGAATGATGGGGCGAAGTTCCTTTATAATAAAGTCAAATCATTCACCTCTCACCCCACAGAACTTATAGCAGCCAGGATGTGGACATTTGGAGAATGGGGTGACATTCTGGACTCCTTAGTGTTTGTGCAGTTTTCTCAAAGTAGGGTTCATCAAAATCGACTACTGGGGTGTCTATAGGCTCCCACCTGTGACCAACCAAGTTAGAATCATTGGAGTGAGTCCAAGGTCTCTGCATTTTGATACATCATCTCTAAACAGATTATTCTCTAAGCCAGCAACATTTGAGGATTATTGGAGCAAAGGTCAAGGCTGCAGGTTTTTAGCTGGATGTAGAAGAGCTGCCCAAGGAAGTAGCCACGGCCCCAGGAGAGGAGGTGACTGGGCTTCTCCATCTCATCCATCTCATATGATTTCACTTCTGAGGATGTTTCTGAAAGTCATGGTATGAGACTATTGATGGGCTCCTCACATACATGGCTGAGTCATACAGATCAGTGTTTTGCAACCATTTTTTTCCCATTACACTGCCCCCAGTAAAAATTTAGTGTCACAAATATACCATATATCTGTTTATGTACTGCATGTGTGTATATGTGTTTTAGACATAAAAAGTATAATTCTTTTTTTTGTCCACCTACAAAAACTAGTTTTTTACCCACTAGGTAATATCACTCCCTTTGAGAATGCATCATGTAGATTAAGTTGTACGATGCTTAGTATTTTCTACTGGAATGGAGGTGAGGCATTAGAAACAAATCCATGGAAAACTATGGGTCGGAGTCCTGGTGTGGCTCTGTGGGTTAATATGCTGGACTTCAAGGTTAGCTTGAGCTTCAAGGTTGGCAGTTCAAGCTCACCAGCTGCTCTTCGGAAACCCTATCAGAAAAAAGCAGTGGAAGACTGTTTGATTTTTGTTAAGTGCCGTTGAGTCGGTTCCAACCCATAGTGACCCTGGATGGGGTTTCTGAGGAGTGGCTAGTGAACTTGAACCACCGACCTTGTGGTTCAAACAGACACTGCAATCTAGCGTACTAACCCACAGCACCACACCAGGAGTTCCCCATTAGGATTACAGCTACAAAAACCCAATGAGCCATTCCACTCTGTAGCATGTGGGGCTACCCTGATTCAGAAATGACTCCATGGCAACAGCTTTAAAAGATGCTATTTGGGCAGCAGAGTAGAAGAGCCTGACTGTATTTACTCATCTCCGCTATCCTACCTTTTCCTGAACTTGGATCACCACCATTGTCTGTCCTTCCTTCCTCCTAAATTAAGACAGTCTCCACTAGCTGCGCCCACCAGCTGCTCTTGACTCCATCTCCCCCGTGACCCTGGAGGTCTCTGTTCTGAGTTCAGTCTTGCTCCCTGAACCTTTCGGTGCCCCGCCCAGGTGAAGGGTGTGGCCTTGCCAAAGTATCACTGTTGAATATGCTGGGGGGTGGGGACCTTACGGAGGCAGAGTATGGATAAATGCCTCTGGAGGCCTGGTTCACCTTGACCTCTTCTTCAGGGAGCGGTGGCCAACCCAATGCATGTTAGCATGTGCTAGCCATAGCTTGAACAATCATAAAACTTCAGGGCAAGGGATCAAGAACCTCATTTCAATGGGACAGTAGGAAGAGCAGAAAGAGTACAGGCATCACTGCCAAGAGTTTCTGGTTTGAATATCTTCTGCTTACATTCTCTAAGCCCCATAGGTGAGATGGGAATAGTAAATCCTACTCCGCAGATTATGGGAAGATTGACGCAATAGTAGATGTGTGCCAGCACCAAGTAGTTGCCTGATAAAGTGGTTGGCACTATAATAGTAATGTCTGTAGCACACCCTAAAATTTTTACTTTAAGACTGTTTTAAAATAAAAATGTTAGCTGCTGTCAAGTTGGCTGTGACTCCGGCAACCTTATGTATGTACAAGGGGACTTAAAAATGTTTGTGGAAAGGTAATGGAATTTTTCCATGAACTCTTTGAAACCCTCTTGTATAACAGAATGAAATGTTGTCCTATCCTGCCCCATCTTCGGGATCTTTGATATGCTAGAGCCCATTACAGGACTGTTGCGTCAATCCATCGCATTGAGAGTTGCTCTCGTTTCCATTGGCCCCACTACCAAACCCGATGTCCTTTTCTAGTGATGCTAAGTGCCCAGTGCCATCCAGTTGGTTCCAACTCATAGCGACGCTGTATAGGGTTTCTGTGGAGCAGCTGGTGGGTTTGAACTGCTGACCTTGTGTTCACAGTCCAGTGCTGATCCTATAGTGCCACATCACTGTGATGTTATTGTTGTTGTTGTGAAGTGCTGTCGAGTCAATTCTGACTTATAATGACCCTGTGTATGATTTCTGCGGAGCAGCGGGTCGGTTTGAACTGCCGACCTTGTGATTCGTAGTCCAGTGCTGATCCTACACTGTGAGAAAAGATACAAATACAACATGCTATTTAAGAAAACAGAAAAAACAAAAATGGGAAGAATGTGAAACTGCCTGTGGTTCTGCCTCTGCTGTTCTCATTTTGTCTGAGAGGATTTGGGGGATTTTTGCTGCATCTCTTTTCTAAGTTGAGGTTTTCTTTCCTTTTGATTTCAGTGTAAGGATAACTGCATTTATTGGGGGAGGGTAGTTGAATAGAGGATCATGGGCCTGGAGTCAGACTTGATTTTTAATTCAGTCTGGTAGCGTAGTGGTTACGAATCAGGCTGCAAACCTTAAGGTCAGTGGTTCGAAACTACCAGCCTCTCCGTGGGAGAAAGATGAGGCTTTCTACTCCCGTAAGGATTTACACCCTCGGAAACCCTGTACAGAGTCGCTATGGGTCGGAACCGACTCGACGGCACTTAAGAACAACAACAACAAATTGTCCTTTACTAGCTGTGACTTGGATGATTCACCTAGTTATTGTCTAGTGGTTTTCCTTATCTGAAAAATGGGGATCATGCATTTTAAAAGACCACCCCAATTATAGCATTGTTTAGATAAAAGATCTTTGCTATGCATATCCGTAATATGCAGGTGTTCTGTAGCTTTTAGTCATAATTAAAATTTTGCATGCTGTTCTGTATTTCACTTTTTTCACCTAACTTACCAATTATTTTCGAAATCACTTTGTTAGATCATTCCAGTGACAACTGTTTCCTAAAGTGTGGTATGCTTTACTGAATCCGTTTTCCTTTTGGTGGTTATTTAGGTGGTTTCCAGTATTTCCTTTAAAAGTTATATTATGATGAATATCTTTATACGTGAAGCTTTTTATTCCGTATTTAATGCTGTTTCTTTGGGATTAATTCATTTGTAGTAGACAGATGAATGGGGCAAATGCTTTGGGCATGCACTTTCCAATAAGCCAGTCTTGGCTGGTGCTACCATCAGGAAGGGATGAAACACAGCACCGATTGTCATGCCCATCTGCTCCCTAATCTGTGAAATTCAAACTCAGTTTGTGAGTTTGGAGCACCACTCTCACCAACTTCTTTCTACTCGGCGGTGGTCTGGATGCTTACACCTAGGGATACTGCTCAGTAAGAAAGGTGAAATGTAGGAAGCCAAGAGTCCTATTGGAGCCTGAGACACGTAATAAGGTCTGCGGGGCCCTGGGAAGCTGAACACAGCAAGAAATCTTAGAGGTCAGACCTCTTAAAGGCCAGGAAGTCAGATGTTTTTGTTGTTAAGTGTTGTTGAGTCGATTCCAACACATAGCGATGCTGTATAGGGTTTCCCAGAAGCAGCTGGTAGACTTGAACTGAGTAACTTGTGGTTAGCAGTCTAGTGCTTATGCTATAGCACCACACTAGGACTCCTGGAAGTCAGATAACCCCTAAAAAGAACAAAAAAACTCACTGCCTTCAAGTCAATTCTGACTTATAACAACCCTGTACAGATTTTCTGAGACTATAAACCTTTACAGAGCAGACAGTCTCATGTTTCTCCCATGGAGCAGCTGGTGGTTTTGAACTGCTGACCTTGCGGTTAGCATCCTAGCAATTACCCATCAGCACCACCAGGGCTTCTTGAAGATAGACCCAGGGGTCTACTGTGTATTAGAGTAGAGAAGTGCCTAATGCAAAGCTTGATGCACAGTAGATGATTAATAAATAAATAAGTGGAAAGAGTGCAGACTCAAGGTAGAAAGACAGTCTACTTAGAGGCTTACTGGCTTTGAACTGACAGACAAAAGGACAGGAAAGATCTCATATTTTCCAGCTTTGAATTCTACCAGGCACACAGCATCAAGTCTTGGACTGCTTGGGACTCTGTTTATCTTTTTTCTCTTTTCTCCTCTATGTAGCAAATCTGGGCTCACATAGTCATTAGTTTTAATATACCACTTGAATTGTATCCTTATTCAGAGTATGCATATAGTCAGCTTGTCTAGATCCCAGACTAGGATCCCTCCAACAGAGAGGGAACTGCCTAAGGCAGGGGCCATGCCTGCTGTCCCAACTTTAACTCATAGCAACCCTAGAGCACAGGGTAGAACTGCCCCATAGGGTATCCACACTGCCATCCTTATGGAAGCAGACTGCCACAGCTTTTTCGTGTGGAGCGGCTGGTGGATTTGAACCACCAACCTTTCAGTTAACAGCTGCGCACTTACCCGCTGTACTACCTGGGATCCTATGCCTACTGTACTGACTCTGAAATAGATGTGCAACAAATACTAGGCTAGCTCCCTTGAGGTGTAAAGTGCCAAAGCCTTGGTTCTTGTCACCAAGAATTATCACAGCCTGGTTGAGGGTGTAGAATGTATGTTTATATACATTTTTACTTAACTCATATTTGTTTTAAAATTTTTACTTTGTTGAATCTGTGTTCTTTATCCCCCCTATGAGAGTAGGTGTTCCTTGCAGGCAGATGTTAATCCTTAATCATCATCATAACCCCATAGTAGACATTGGGAAGGATACTCTAAAAGTCTTTTTGTAGAGTGAATAAATGCACCAATCAGTGAATATAACCCTATGTTCCATGCTCAGAGTGTGAAATTCTTTTAAATAAGCAACAAAAGTTATAGGCAAGAAGCATTCAGAAGGCCTTATGAAGAGCTGGGGTCCATCCTGAGACATTTTAACCAAAAGCAACTGCTTTCAAATTGATTCCAACTTACAGTAACCCTATAGGATGTAAGGCTTTCATGGCTATGATCTTTCCAGAAAGAAGCCCACATAGTGCTGTGGGTTAAGCATTAGGCTGCTAACTGCAAGGTCAGCAGTTCAAACCCACCAGCTGGTCTGGGTGAGAAAGATGAGGCCTGTCTGCTCCCGTAAATATTTAAAGTGTCAGAAACCCTGTACATGGGTCATTATGAGTTTGAATAGACTTGATGGCAGTGGGTAATCTCTACACAAACAGACTGCCACAGCTTCTTCCTGTGAAGCAGCTAGTGTATTTGAACTGCTGATTTGTTTTGCAGCCATGTGCTTAACCACTGTGCCACCAGGGCTCCACTGGCCATTCTTCTTGTTGTGAAGTGCCATCAAGTTAGTGCTTTTTAGGAGACATTAATTTAGACAATTACAAAATAAGGTATGGTGTATAATGGTGCTCTTAAATTTTTTTCCGCGATGGGATGAGGCGCTGCTGAAATACCTTGCCAAAAGACTAGCTGGCCTTCTGATAGCCTTTTGATAATTGGAGCTTTCTTGCCTTTTTACTCCTCTGAAAAGCAGTAGGCTGTAGTGGAGGCAGCATAAGCTTAGGGATCTTGTACAAATTTCTTAACTTCTTTGGTCCACATTTTTCTCCTGGTAGTGGAGTGGAGTGAGTTATGAGTTGGGCTGTTAACCACAAGGAGAGCAGTTCAAATTGCCAGCTGGTTACGAATCGGGCTGCGAACCTTAAAGTCAGCGGTTCGAAACTACCAGCTGCTCCGCGGGAGAAAGATAAGGCTTTCTACTCCCTTAAAGATTTACACCCTCGGAAACCCTGTACAGGGTCGCTATGGGTCGGAACCAACTCAACGGCACTTAACAACAACAACCACAAGAGAAACAGGAGGCTTTCTGTTCCCGTAAAGATTTTCAGCCTTGGAAACCCTATGCAGGGTCACTATGAGTCGGAACTGACTTCTGACTCCACAGCACACTACCACCACCACCATGACAGCATAGCTGAGCTTAGAGGGCTACTGGGAGGAGAAAATGAAATGATGTACATAATGTGGCCGGTTTGTAGTGACATCAAATGTCTAGTGTAGCAGCAGGAGGAGTGATAAGTGCCCAGAGGACTTTGTGGTAACCCCAGCATGACCTGCTTCTAGGTTGCTTAGGAGGGGAGTGGAGAAGTGACAGGAAAAAGGTTCCGTGTGCAGTTTATGAGTTAATAGAATATTACTTAATTGTGGGTTTGATGGAAAACATGATGTGAGGTGGTTCAGATCTTTCCCGAGGTCTGCCAGCAACCTCAGAAGTGGATCCTTATTGAAAACAGCTGGGGAGAACGCTGGCGCCCAGCCCCTCCTTACTTTTCCATGCCCCAGAGCTGTCTGGCTCTGTGGATAGAACTCAGCCTCAGGATTCTGCCAAGGCCCTGGCAGCCTCAGCTGGGGACAGCTGTGGCTCTGCCCAGCTCTGGACTCCAGCTCAGAAGTTGAAACCAGTTAAACCTGACAGAGGGTTTAGCGATTGTTAGAATGGTGCAGGACCCGACAGTATTCTGTTCTGTTGTGCGTAAGGTTGCTATGAGTCTGAATCGACTCCATGGCACCTAACAACAACAACCTCTTGGTATTTCTTTCAGCGTTTGGAGTTTACCATTGACTGGAGTCCTTGCAGGATGAGATAACTGAAGGGAAGTTTTCTGAGTAGCTGTTGGGTCATGAGCTGACTGCTGGGTCATGATGGATAGTCTGCATTGTCCTTTGAAGTCTTCTCAGCCATCCTGCTGGGCACCAGTAGGGAATGGGGACTCCTCCGGCTGTGTTTAGAACTCTGGAGGACAGAGTAGTCCCCAGCATTCAGAGGCACCCAGTCTGAAACCTTGGGCCTTCTGTCAAGAATGTTGGTATCACTTGCTACAGCTGAAGTCTATTTGGTCTTATTCCAATTGTCGTTTTTAGCTGCATTTTCTTAAAGGCAGTCTTACTTTTTGATGGGACTTTCAGTCATAGCCACTTCTTTTTAAATTTATCTTTCCTAAGTAAAGTATGCTAGTAAGTTAGCATAATTTAAATTTCAGTAGAGTCAAATTTTAAACTTTTTAAGAGCTTTTCTTAAATGTAAAATGTGCTCACTGTATAAACAATTTGGAAATACAGAAAAGTATAGAAAAGAAATTCCAAGTGCTGTCTGCACTTTGGTAGCTTTCCTTCTGATTTACGAGTCAGGCTGCTAATCTCAAGGTCGGCAGTTTGAAACTACCAGCTGTTCCACAGGAGAAAGATGAGGCGTTCTGCTCCTGTAAAGATTTATAGCCTAGGAAATCCTATACGAGATCGCTAAGAGTTGAAACTGACTCCATAGTGTATATAACCAACCAGACCAATGGGAGGAAAGTCTATGGCCATTCACTTTGAGTTAGAACCAACTCAATGACACTTAAAAAAAAACACAATATGGCCATTAAATACACTGTACGTATTTAATTACTGAAGTGTTGTGAGCTGCCTTTTTGTGTAATATTTAGTGAACATTTTCTCATACTCTAAAATTCTTCAAGATTATAAGTTTCAATAGTTATATTTTATCTTATTGATGTACCATAATTATTTTTAGTGGGTTATATTTTGGACATTTAGATTCTTTTCAGTATTTTGATCTTTTAAATAACAGGAAGAAACGTACATCTATCGTTAAGGATTTCTGATAATTCCTAGGTGAAATATTTACAAATATAATAATTGAATCTTTAAAGACTTTTGATAGCTATTTCCAAATTATTAAAATATTGACTTTTGTCTCATCATCAATGATTAAAAATTTAATTTACCTGTATGCTCATGTTGTTGTCAGAATGTCTAGTCAGTTCCAATACATAGTGACCCTATACACAACAGAATGACACAGTACCCAGTCCTGTGCCCTGCTCACAATTGTTACATTTGATCCCATTGCTGCTGACACTGTGTCCATCCATCTCAGTGAGGAGCTTCCTCATTTTCACCGATTCTCCACTTGTCCAGGGACTGGTCCCTTCAGATAAGACATCCAAAGTATGAATGATGAAGTCTTAGCATACTGGCTTCTAAAGAGAAATCTGGCTGTACTTCTTCCAACACAGATTTGTTTTGTTCTTCCAGTAGTTCATGAAACTTTTTCTATTCTCCTTCAACACCACAACTCAAATGCATCAATTCTTCTTCTATCTTCCTTATTCACTGTCCAAATTTCACATGTGTATGTGGCAATTGAAAATACCATGGCTTCAGTCAGGCACACCATAGTCCTCAAATTGATATCTTTACTCTTGAACACTTTTAAAAGTTCTTGTGCAGGTTTGCTTAATGCAATACATCATTTGATTTCTTGACTGCTGCTTCCATGAGTTTTGATAGTGGATCCAAGCAAAATGAAGTCTTTGGCAACTTTAATCTTTCTCCATTTATCATGATGTTACTTACTCATCCAATGGTGAGGATTTTTGCTTTGTTTACATTGAGGTGCAACCCATACTGAAGGCTG
>NW_006408648.1:2973439-2974932 GCF_000296735.1 Chrysochloris asiatica | reverse complement strand
TTCCTGGAGCCTTTTTTTTCCGCCAGTGCCTTCAGTGCTGCTTAGACTTCTTCTTTCAGTACCATCGGTTCTTGATCACATATTACCTCTTGAAACGGTCGAATATCAACCATTTCTTTTTGGCACAGTGACTCTGTATATATTACCTTCCATCTTCTTTTGATGTTTTTTACATCATTCAATATTTTGCCCAAATAATTCTTCAAAATTGCAAGGCGAGGCTTGAATCTTTTTTTCCCAGCTCTTTCAACCTGAGAAATACTGAGCGTGTTTTTCCCTTTTGGTTTCCTAACTCCATTTCTTTGCACATTTCACCCTAATGCTTGACTTTGTCTTCCAGAGCTGTCCTTTGAAATTTTCTGTTCAGTTCTTTGACTTACTAATTTCTTCCATTTGCTTTTAGCATCTCTATTCTTGAAAGCAAGTTTCAGAGTCTCTTATGACATCAGTTTTGGTCTTTTCAATGACCTTTTGCTTTCTTCCTATATGATGTTCTTGTTGGGATCCCACAAATCTTCTGATCTTCAGTCATTATTGTTTAATGCATCAAATCTATACTCAAGATGGTCTCTAAATTCGGGTGGGATATGTTCAAGGTCATATTTTGATTCTAATAGAGTTCTTTTAATTTTCTTCAACTTCAGCCTGAACTTGCACTTGGCCCCTGTCCTTGTTTTGGCTGATGATGCTCAGTTTTTCCATCGTCTCTTCCAACAAATGTAGTCAATTTTATCCCTGTGTATTCCATCTGTATATTCCATGTTTATATAGTTGCTTTTTATGTTGTTTAATTTTTTTTTCAATAACTCATTGATCTTGTCCAATTCTGCCATGGAATCTCCAGCATCATTTCTATCATCAAGATGTGTATTTTCCAAGTACTGATCCTTCCTCCTTGTTTCCTACCTTCTCGAAATAATCACCAATAATTATCAATACATCTTGATTGCATGCTTGGTCAATTTCAGACTGAAGAAGTTGGTAGAATTCTTCAATTTCACCATCATTGTCTTTAGTGGTTAGTGCATAAATTTGAATAATAGTGGTATTAAGAGGTCTTCCTTCTTAATAGTGGTAGTAAGAGGCATATAGATATTATCCTATAACAGACAGCATTGTACTTTAAGATAGAACTTGAAGCGTTCTGTTTTATAATGCATACAATGCCATTCCTCTGAAATATTTGTTCCCGGCATAGTAAACCATGATTGTCAGGTTCAATGGCCAATACAAGTCGGGCATTTCGGCTCACCAATGCCTTAGGATATTGATGTTTATGCATTGCATTTAATTTTTTACACCTTCCAATTTTCCTAAATCCTTGCTTCATAAATTCCATGTTCTGATTATTAATGGATGTTTGCAGCTGTCTCTCCTCACTTTGAGTTATTCCTCATCAGCAAGTGAAGGGTCCCAAAAGTTTTAGTCCATTTGCATCATCACAATCAACTCTACTTAGAGGAGGCAGCTCTTTCCCAGCTGTATTTTGAGTG
>NW_006408648.1:2925135-2965534 GCF_000296735.1 Chrysochloris asiatica | reverse complement strand
TAGAATTGATACATTTGAGTTGTGATGTTGGAGGAGAATATTGAAAGTACCATGGGCTTCCAGAAGAACGAACAGATCTGTGTTGGAAGTACTTGCCTCTCATACTTCAGACATGTTGTCAGGACTGACCAGTCCCTGTGGTGGGATTGGTGTAAAGGAGGAAGACCCCCAATGAGATGAATTGGCACAGTGGTGGAAGCAATGGGGTCCGGCATAGCAAGGATTATGAGGTTGGCCCAGGACTGAGGAGTGTTTCGCTCTGTTGTGCATGGGGTCACTATGAGTCAGAACCGACTTCCCTACAGCAACAACAGGGTTACTATGTGTCAGTATCAAATCAATTGCAGATATGGATCAATTACAGATTTGTTTTTGGTTTTTTTTGTGTTCCTTCATTAACTTTGCACATGTTAAGAACATTGACATTTCATTTCTGTATATAATAAAAATATTTTTAGTTTGTTTATATTTTAATTTTGTACAGAGTTCTTACACTTAAGTGATCACATATCTTCATGATTTTGCCATTGATGTCCAAGGGCAAAGTATTTCTCCTTTTTTAATAGTTCCTATTTGTTGTTTAGATTGTTTTGATACTTTTCTTACATAGACTGTTTGCATTTCTTAAGTTTATTCTTAGATAGAGTACACAGTATGTGTTTGTACCTGTTCTAATAGGTAATAACTGCTGGATATAAAAATAATTTTACTTTTTGAGTACTTATTTTATACCTGACAAAAGCCATTATCAGAAATGTATAGATAGTCTTTATTAATACTTTTGTTTTTAATAAAATACTACAAATTAACAAACTCAGAATTCAACTCACAAAATCAAAGAACAAGTATAGCGTATGCAAGACCCCTAAAAAAAAAAAAAGCAGAAAAGCAAGTTAATAAATAAAGTTTAAGATTTGCCTTGGAAATAGGAAATAGACAAACCTAACTAGGTTAATGAAAGAAAATAAGAAAATACATGCAAAATTTAAAAACGAGATTCTAACCACTGACCTATTAAAATAGATTGTTAAAATCTAATAAAAAATTAGATTGTTATGTTTAACTTTGATAATACATTTCAAAATCTTAAAATAGAGGCTTTTTAAAGAAAACAAGTACTAAAATTGACTAAAAAATAAATTGAAACCTGAAAAGTTTGGTAGAGAAAACAAGAAAGGCTGAAGAAATATCTCCTGAAAATGCATTGAATTTAGACAGCTCTGTGAGTGAGTTAATTAAAACCTTTAATTGACACATAAATGCAAGCTATGTATTCCCAATGGCTATTATTTGTGGAGGAGTCCTGGTGTGGCGCTGTGGGTTAATGCGCTGGATGGCAAAGTCAGTTTGATCCGTAAGGTCAACAGTTCAAGCTCAAGAGCCACACATTTCAACAACAACGTATTCTTGGAAAGAAATGGTGAAGAAACCCACTATCATTAGTTAGAGCAAGGCCAGCAGCCAACTGTAGAACAGGCAGGCCATCAATTTTTCATATACAACTGCAGATTGAAAAAAGTATTTTTAAAGTTCACCAGAACCAAAATATGATGTTAAGTGTATACTACTTGACTTTAGAGACTCTCTCAAGAATAGATTTGTACACTGAACACTAATGACCAAAGTTGTGGGATTGACATCAAGGACATCATACATGAAGAAACCCAACGATCATTAAAAAGACAGGAAAGAAAGAAAGAAAGAAAAAGACCAAATTGAATTGAATTCTGTAAGGGTGGTCATGCCCACTACTTGTTTCAACACTGTGCTTCTGTTATGAGTGAACAAAGTTTTTACTTATGCTTGACTCCTTTTCTCATGGGACCTGCTCTTTCCCCCACTCCCCGTGTTTTCTAGTAGATCCTTTAGAACCTTTATGAAAAATTTGTTCTCTGCTTGTTTCTTTGTTGTTGTTGTTGGTTAATAATTTATTCAGGGAAAATTCACAAGACAAAAAATTAACCATTCTAAAGTAAACAATTCAATGACACTTAGACATTTGCAAAGGTATGCAACTACTACTTCTATCTAAGTTCAAAACATTTCAATCCCTCCAAAATAAAACCCCTCACTGCTTAAACAGTTCTCCTCACTCTTCCTTGGCAACTACCAATCTGCATTCTGTCTCTATGGATTTACATATTCTATATATTTCTTATCATTTGAATCATACAATGTGTGGCCATTTGTGTCTGACTTCTTTTACTTAGCATAATGTTTTTGAGGCTCAGCCATACTGTGTCATATGTTAGTACTTCATTTTGTTTTATGACTAAACAATATTTCATTATATGGATATGCCATCATTTGGTTGAAGTCCTGGTGTGGCGCTGTGGGTAAATGCACTAGACTGCAAAGTCGGTTTGAATTGCAAGGTTGGTGGTTCAAGCTCACCAGCTGCTCCTTGGAAACCCTATGCAGGGTCGCTATGGGTCAGAACCAATTCGATGGCACTCAACAACAGCAGCAGCAATTATTTGTGTATCCATTCATCCATTGGTGGTCATTTGGACTGTTACAACTTTCTGACTATTATGACTAATACTGCCATGAACATACATGTACATACACAAGGGAGCATCAAAAAGTTCATGGAAAATTTGTGGGTTTTTTTCCTTCCATTTTTCTATGAATTTTCTGAAGCCCCCTTTCCTTGTTTGAAGTACCCGTTTTCAGTTCTTTGGGTATATACCTTGAGTGGAATTACTAAGTAATATGGTTGAGTCAGATTGACTCCACAGCACTTAACAACAACAATGGTAATTCTGAAATTGTTTTGAGGCATTGCCAAACTGTTTCCATAATAACTGAACCATTACCTCCCGCCAGCAATGTACAAGGCTTCCAATTTCTCCATGTCCTTGTCAGCACTTACTGTTTCCTGATTTTGTTGTTGTTGTTTTATATTATAGTCATCCTAGTGGATAGTCCCAATTTCAATTTATTTGGACCCTTCTTCTTTTGGAATATGAGTCTGTCCCCAGTTATGTTGCTGACTTCAGGTCTTATAAGGAGTTTTGCTGTCTTCATTCAGTGCTGTGCCAAGGACAAAGGCAGAGTCCTGGGATCTACCAGAGAGACTGTGTCATTTATGTTAAAATGCCTATTGACCTCTGGTAGAGTAGTGGTTACGAATCGGGCTGCGAACCGCAAGGTCAGCAGTTCAAAACTACCAGCTGTTCCGCTGGAGAAACATAAGGCTTTCTGCTCCCGTAAGGATTTACAGCCTCTGAAACCCTGTACAGAGTCGCTATGAGTCGGAACCGACTCCATGGCACATGACCACCACCACCACTGACCACCTGGAGTCCTGATGTGGTGCTGTGGGTTAATGTGCCACATTGCAAAGCCGTTTGAACTGCAAAGTTGGCAGCTCAAGCTCACCAGCTGCTCCTTGGAAACCCTATACAGGGTCACTATGGGTCAGAACTGACTCAATGGCACTTAACAACAACAACATTAACCACCTATCGTGGGGCAGGCATTGTGCTGGGAGTTGGTGGTTCCTTGGTGAGCAAAGCTGCTGCCGTTCCTTCCCAGACAGTTACAGTCTAGTACAGTGGTGAGGCAGATGAGTGTAACCATGCATACCGATGACCCTCTGAAGGGAAAATCGCAGGATGTCATGAGAACCTAACAGTAGGCATTGCCTAGTTTGTGAAGTCAAGAAAGATGTCTCGTAAGTGACACTTGACATCAGTCAACCATCCATTCAGTTCAGCCTGGATATGTAGTGGCCATGCAAGGCATCAGAGAACGTCAAAATGGGTGTAATATCTGGCCCCCTCTTCAGTAACCCAGACTTGTAGGGAGTTATGTCAAATGCACCTGGCAGAAACAAAATCGTAACTTGTGGTACTGGTCTAGCTACTGTCATCCAGATTGTCATGGCTATTCTGATTTAAAATATTCTCATTTTCCAGTAAAGGCATCCAAATATCCTTGGAGTTTCAATATTTTGATGCTGAGACTTTTATAACACCAACTGCTTCTTGCACCTGGAAGCAGCCCATAAATCTCTCGTCAGATAATATGTCCTATTTTTTTTTTTAATAGAAAAAAATGGTTGCAGTGCTTGCTGTAGGGCAGAAAGAAATATGGAAGGTGATGTCATGGTGATGACTTGCCCCAATTTTCTGGGACAGGCCTGATTTTAAGTGATCTGCACTGTGATCGGATTCATATGGCCTACTTTAAAAAAGGGTGAGGGTTTAGCTAAAACTATAAATACTGGAAGTTGAGAGGTGGGAGAGATTCAGGAGCTGGTGTCATTGGCAAGGCTTTACAGAGAGGAGTCATGGCCCTGGAGGATGGGCAGAGTGGGGAATGACCACCTTGGATAGCATCTTGGAATTGTTCCTCATTTGGTTTACCTGGTTGTACACATTTCTAGGGCATTGTGTGGTGAATGTTTTTAAAAGGACAGAATTAGAAAGATAAATCTGGTGCATTTGTCCTATTGTTGTATGTTGTCAAGGTAGTTCCTTCTGAGAGCTGTTGGTGGGCTTGAACTGCCAACTTTGTGATTACCAGTCCAGAGCTTATCCTACCGTGCCACTAGAATGATCCTCTTTGGCTAACAGGTAGATAATTAAGACTTGGTTATATTAGCATTTAACCTTTCTGGTTTTAGTGTATTTTTCCCAACCTTATATATAATTACTACCTTCTTAGAACTGGATCTCTGTCTCCCCTATCCAATCTTCAGGTGTGTTAGGAGAAGTAGGCCCTGTTGCAATCAAAAGCAATAATGATCTAAATCCTGAATGAAGTTAGGAGTCTTTGTTTTAGAGTCTGAGCTGGAATTGGTGTAGCTTGGTTATTTAGTGGCCATATGGAGCAACATGAGACCATCAAAATGGGTGTCATGTCTGATCTACCACTTGGGTTACCCACACTGGTGGGGATTTATGCCAGGTCTCGGGATCCTCTGCTCCATGAGTTTGCCTTCAAGTGACCAGCCAGCTAGTCAGAGCTTAGATAGCATTCTGACTGTTGTCACCTGAATTTGTGGCTTACACAGCCACTCGGGTGTCAGAGCACCAAGGCAGCATTGGTGCTTGTCCAGTAAGAAAACATCAGCCTTGGAAGTGGGACCCTGGCCGAAGTCCCAACTGTAATGCTTCTAAGGCAGAAAACTGCTTTGGAATAAGCACTGCTTTCAAGTTTGTCTCCTGCCTCCTGAAGATGAGGGGCTCTCAGGTCCCTGGCTTGCCGCATTTTTCTGGGCTGCAAACTGGCCTGGCTCCTTTTGGCTTCCGGGGCATGAACGTGTTGGTCTGCTTGGACTTTTGGTGGGCACTGGTATCCATCCATCAAGTGGCTCTTGTGGAAAGTCATTGCTGAGAGGTGGAGGAGTCTTACCAGAGCTCCCAGAGTCTAGTGGCTCCTTGAGGAGTGAGTAGTAATGGTAAAGAAGTCTAAGCTAAGTTGGGCTATCTAGGAATGTAACATGTTTACAGATCCTCCCAAGACCCAACCTGAAACTGACCTGATAACTATGCAGAGTGTGGATCAGGCCACCTTCTCAAGAACAGCCAGGGCCCTCTCTTAACAGTTTGTAGACACCCACAGTCACCATTTGTACTTAATCAATGGCACTAGCTAGCACTTCCTGACAGTCTCCAGTGGATGGACAGCACCCACTCTTACCTCTTTGTCACCTTCTTAGCCCAGAGATGTTTGGATGCCAGACTCAGACTCAGTTCAGTAAAGGCCTTAGTGTGGCCCTAGTACCTGCCTACATAGTCATTCATTTGTTTTCTTTTTAGTTGAGGTAAATTTCATATAACATAAAATTATCCATTTTGTAGTGTACACTTCCATGACATTTAGAACATTTACGGTGTTGTACAACCACTACCTCTGTCTAGTTCCGAAACATTTTCATCACTTTAAAAGGCAATGCTGTACCCAATAAGCTGTCTTTCCCAATCTCCCCTTCCCTTAGATCCTGGCAACCACTAATCTGCTTTCTCCCTTTATGGATTTACCTGTTCTGAATATTTCATATAAATGGAGTCAGACTTCTTTCACTTCTTTCAGTATCTGGCTTCTTTCACTTAGTGTATTTTCAAAGGTCATACACATTGTAGCATGTTTGGATGCTTCCTTTTTCAGGAACTGAATGATAATTTCCATTATATGAATGTATCACAGTTTCATCTATCCATTCATCTGCTGATGGACACTTGGATTGTTTCCACCTTGGCCTAATGTGAATAGTGCTGCTGTGAACTTTCATGTGCAATTTTTTTGTTGTTGTTTCTATATCTGTTTTCAATTCTTTGCTGTATACACCTTGGAGTGAAATTGTTGAGTGGTATAGTAATTCTAAGTTTGACTTTTTGAGAACTGCTAAACTCTTTTTCTTAGCAGCTGCACCATTTTAAAAACCCACTGCGTGTGGGATACACACTAGCTGCAAGGTCTGTGGTTCAAAACCACCAGCCATTCCAGAGGGGAAAGATTAGTGTTGCAGGTTAATGCACTGGACTGAAAACTTGATTTGAACCACAAGATCAGTGGTTCAAGCTCACCAGCCATGCCACAGAAACCCTATACAATGTTGGAACTGACTCGATGGCACTTGACAACAATAATAATCTACTCCCGTGAAGATTTACAGTTATATAGTAGGGTCTGTATGAGTCCGAATTGACTCGATGGCAGTGGGGGTTACCGGTAATGTACACACACACACACACACACACACACACACACACACACTTAGTAACTATGCTCTGGTATCTCACTATGATTGTGATTTGCATCTCACTAGTAAAGAATGATGCCGAACATATTTTTTCATGTGCTTATTGTCCATTTGGTAGTGTAGTGGTTACGAATTGGGCTGCAAACCACAAGGTCAGCAGTTGGAAACTACCAGCTGTTCCACGGGAGAAAGGTGAGGCTTTTTGCTCCCATAAAGATTTACAGCCTCAGAAACCCTATACAGGGTCACTATGAGTCAGAACTGACTCCAAGGCACATAACGTTGTCCATTTATATATACTCTTTGGAGAAATTATATTCAAACCCTGGGCCCATTTTTTAATTGAATTGTTTGTCTTTTTGTGGTTGAATTTAATGTGTTCTTTCTATAGTATAGATACTAGGTCCTTGTCTGATATGTGCTTTATAAATATTTTTTCCCGATTCTGTATATTGTCTTTTCACATTCTTGAATGTTATCATCTGCACAAAAGTTTTTAATTTTGATGCCCTATTTATCTCTTTTGTTGTTGTTGTTATAAACAGTTAGTGTATTTGATGTAATATCTAAAATTTGTTGCCAAATCCAAATCATAAAGATTTATCTCTATTTCTTCCTAATAATTTTATTGTTTTAGCTCTTTTGTTGTTGTTGTTAGGTACTGTTGAGTCAATTCTGACTCATAGAGATGCTATCTATGCACAAAACAATGAGACACTGCCTGGGCCTTCACCATCCTCACAATTGTCTTTACGTCGGAGCCCATTGTTGCTGTCCTGTGTCAGTCCGTCTTGTTGGGGGTCTTCCTCTTTTACACTGACACCTCCACTTTACTGAGAATGATATCCTTCTCCAGGGATGACTGGTCCTTCCCAATCATATATCCAAAGTATGAGAGACAAAGTCTTTCTATCCTGGCTTCTAAGAAGCATTCTGACTGTATGTAGTTCTGCCATTCTTACATCTAGTTAATTTTTATACATGTGTGAGGTCAGAGTCCAACTTTATTCTTTGCATGCGGCTC
The DNA here is from genome assembly GCF_000296735.1 of Chrysochloris asiatica. Lineage (NCBI taxonomy): Eukaryota > Metazoa > Chordata > Mammalia > Afrosoricida > Chrysochloridae > Chrysochloris > Chrysochloris asiatica. Next base: position 2,957,795 of record NW_006408648.1, on the reverse strand, counting down.
TCCGGATGTCCCAACCCATTTGTTGGGGGGGAAATTGAATCATGAAGGAGCATCAAAATAAGATGGAAAGAATACACAAGTCACTGTATTAAAAATAATTAGTCAGCTTTCAACTATATGAGGAGATAGTACAAAGGAACTTCAGGAAGTTTGTGGAGATTTTCCATTACCTTTTAATTCCATTTTTTTCCTGAACTCTTTGAATCCTCCCTTAAGATCAATAGCCTATGGCCCTAAAAATAGAGGTCCAAGTTGCATTGAAGGTATTGGTGAGAAAAAAGGTACCTGGAATTGGCAGAATATCAGAAGAGATGCTTCACAAAACAGAAGTGATGCTAGAAACATCACTCACCTATGTCAAGAAATTTGGAAGACAACTACCTGAACAATCTACTGGAAGATATCCATATTTGTGCCTATTACAAAGCCAGGTCATCCACTGGAGTGCAGAAATTATCAAACAATATCATTAATATAGCACACAAGTAGAATTTTGCTGAAGGTAACTATAAAACGGTTGTAGTAGTACGTCAACAGGAAATTGCTAGAAATGTAAACCAAATTAATAATTGGATATGGAACAAGGTATAACATTGCTGAGGTCAGATGGATGTTGACTGAAAGCAGGGAATACCAGAAAGACATTAACTTGTGTTTTATTGCTGCCCAAAGGCATTTAATTTTGTAGGCATAACAAATTACAGATAACCTTGTGAAGAATGGGAATTTCAAAGCAATTGTACTCATGCAGAACCTGTACATAGACTAAGAGGCAGTTGTTCAAACCAAACAAGGGAATACTGCAGGGTTTAAAATCAGTTAAGGTGTGTGTCAGGGTTATATCCATTCATCATACTTACTAGTGTAGTGGTTATGAGTCCGCTGCTAACTTCACAGTCAGCAATTCGAAACTACCAGCAGTTCCATGGGAGAAAGATGAGGCTTTCTGCTCCCATAAAGATTTACAGCCTCAGATTATGCTGAGCACATAATCTGAGAAACTTTACTATGTGAAAAAGAAAACAGCATTAGAATTGGAGGAAGTCTTATTAACAACTCATGATATTCAGATGACCCAACCTTGCTTACTGAAAAGGAAAAGCACTTGAAGCATTTACCAATAAAGATCAAAGACTTCATTATGGATTACACCTCAATGTATTTTTAAAAAACAAAAATCCTCACAACTGTACCAGTAAACAGTATCACAATAAACAAAAAGATTGAATGTCAAGAATTTCGTTTACTTGGAACCACAATCAACACTTATGGAAGCAGTGGTCAAGAAATCTAACTACATATTACATTGGCAAATCTGCTGCAAAAGACCTCTTCAAAGTGTTACAAACTAAAGCTGTAACACTTTGTACACCAGATTCAAGCCATGGTACTTTCAGTTGCCTCAGATGCATGCAAAAATTGGACAATGAATAAGGAAGATAGAAGAATTAATATACTTGAATTATGGTGGCTTCTTGGAGGCCAGGATGGCCAGACTTCATCTCTCATACTTTGGACATATTGTCAGGAGGGACCAGTCACTGGAGAAGGATATCATGTTTGGTAAGGTAGAGGGTCAGAGTAGCAGAGGAAGACCCCCAGCGAGATGGATTGGCTGGCAAAGTGGCTACATCAGTGGACTCAAGCATAGCAACAATTGTGAGGTTAGTCCAGGATCAGCAGTGTTTTATTCTGATGTACACAGAATCCCTATGAGTCAGAACTGACTTGATGACACTTAGCAACAACAACAATGGTGCTGGCAAAGAGTATTGAATGTACCGGGGACAGCCAGAGCACAAATAAATCCGCCTTAGAAGCACAGCCAGAATACTTCTTAGAAGCAAGGATGATGAGATTTCGTCTCACATATTTTAGATACAATGTTATTAAAAGGGACCAGTCCTTGGAGAATGACACCATGCTTGGTAAAGTAGATGGCTAGAAAAAAAGAAGACCCTCAATGAGATGGCTGGACACTATGACTGCAACAGTGGACTCAAACATGACAACAATTGTGAGGATGGTGCAGAACCAGGCAGTAATTTGTTCTGTTGGATAGGTCGCTATGAGTTTGAACCGACTCAACAGCACGTAACAAAAACAATTCCTTTTAATCGTGTTTTTCACATGATAAAACAAACAGATCAACAAAGGCTATTACCAGCACTGTTTAGGAAATGACTCTATTTCTAATAAGGCACCAACAAAATGATGAGAAATTATTTTGTTAAGTTATTAATTCATGCCCCCCCAAAGTACTGTATACTACACTGATAATAATAGCTACCTTTTCTTTCTTATTCCTATTATATGCCAGGTACCTTCTGTATAACAGGCTAGGTTCCTTCTATGTGAAGAGCTTTCGGCACATTAACTAGTTTTATCTGCCCAGCAGCCTCAGATATTTTTCTTGTCTGCTGTACATGTGGTTGAAGAAGTTAGAATCTACTAGACAGTACCTAACAACAAGTACAACGTCCAGAAGTCCTGGCAGCATTTGTTGAAGAGACTATTCTGTCCCCACTGAGCTATTTTGGATTCATCCACTGAAGACGAGCTGACTGCACCTCCAATCCTCTGAGCTGGGTGGTCTGAACAGTTGCCCACCTGGAGGTTAAGCATTGCCTAGAGGCTCTAACACCCCAGTTAGTATTAACAAGGGCTTTACTGAACAGTGACACTTACTTAATTTCTGAAGAGTCCTGGTGTGGCGCTGTGGGTTAATGCGCCAGACTGCAGAGCCGTTTGAACCGCAAGATTGGTGGTTAAAGCTCACCAGCTGCTCCTCAGAAACCCTCTACAGGGTCACTATGGGTCGGAACCGACTCTACGGCACTTAAGAACAACAAAAGAAAAAAAAGCAGACACTCAGGATTTTTGTAGACTATCTAATTTCCTCCCTTTATTATTTTATGTTGTGGGAAACACTGAATGGTTTAAAACCAGGAAAGGTGTGCACCAGGGTTTTTCTTTTTGCCATACGTATTCAATCTGTATGCTGAGCAGACAATCTAAGGAACCTGATTACATGAAAAAAAAAACTACACATCAGGATTGGGGGAAGAATCATTAACAACCTGCAATATGCAGATGATACAACTTTGCTTGCTGAAAGCTAAGAAGACTTAGAATACTTGCTGATGAAGATCAAAGAACACAGCCTTCAGTATGGATTGCACCTCAATGTAAAGAAAACAAAAATCCTCACAACTGGACCAATAAATAACATCATGATAAATGGAGAAAAGGATGAAGTTGTCAAAGACTACAATTTGCTTGGATCCACAATCAAAACTCATGGAAGCAGCAGTCAAGAAATCAAATGATGTATTGCATTAGGCAAATCTGCTGTAAAACAAACACACAACCTTTTTAAAGTGCTCAAGAGCAAAGACGTATGTTTGAGGAGTAAGGTGTACTTGACCCAAGCCATGGTATTTTCAGTAGCCACCAGCGCTCCTTGGACACCCTATAAAGGATAGCTAAGGAACTGACTCGACAGCAGTTAGCAACAACAGCAACATATGCATGTGAAAGTTGGGCAATGAAAAAGGAAGACTGTAGAAGAATCAGTGCATTGAATTATGATGTTGGAAAATAATATTAAAAGTATCGTGGACTGCCAGAAGAACAAACAAATCTGTGTTGAAAGTACAGCCAGAATGTTCCTTAGAAGTCATGATGGCGAGACTTTGTCTTTCATAGTTTGGACATATTATCAGGGAGGACCAGTCCCTGGCAAAGAACATCTGTTATGCCCAGAATTCGAGGTCCCCAAAGACCACCAAGGAGCCGACACCGATGCAAGTGCACAAGGATTGTTTATTCAAGCTCGAGCTTGGACTCCACCTGCATCCAACGCAGCGGATTAGGGATAGAGCCCCAAACCCTTTGTCTGCGGGGTTTTTATAGCGTTTTCAAACAAGCTCGGGTTTCTCAGCTTTACAATTTTTGGATTGGTTAACAATTGGCAAACTATTAGATGTTACAGTTTAATTGGTCAGGACTGGTGGTCTTTGTTCTTAGGCTAGGGCAAAGGAAAACATCTGGCATCTGGCCTTGAGCTGCCTGGCTATTTATACATATATCATTTTCTTGGAGCTAGAGGACGTGCTTAAGCTTATATACAAAATGGATTCTTTTCTTTGGTCCTACCCATCATACTTGCTAAGATGGACAGTCAGTGAAAAAGAGGAAGACCCCTAATGAGTGACACAATGGCAGCAGCAATGGACTCAAATGTAACAGTAATTGTGAGGGTGACTCAGGATGGGGCAGTGTTTTGCTCTGTTGTGCACAGGGTTGCTATGAGTTAGAACTGAACTGATGGCACCTACCAACAACAACAAATGATGGGGGGGGAGGGAAGAGTTATTTGGACTGTCCAATTCCGAACACAGGAAACGCTAATCTTCTCGTCTAGAATTCTGAGTAATGAACTAACTTGTTTTGAACTCCATTCTCTCAGCGCCATTGACCCTGCTCACACACTTTTGGAGAAAGGAGAGGATCCTTAACCTTTTAGCTACTATTGTTTGTGGGGACAGGCTCCTCTGAAGACGAAGTTTGGTGCCAGCTCAGATGGGCCCCAGCCTGAACAGAATCTTCATCCCTGAAGATCAGTTGAAAGGAACATTGGCAGGAGGGGTGAGAAGGAAAGTTTGAGTCCTGTTTTTTACTCAATAACTGGGCAGCTTTTCTCTCCAGTTTTCCAGATGCTTCTTTAGAAATGAGGTTTTCAGCGACTTGGACCAGAAAGTCTGAATCTGCTTTAAATGTTTAAATGCTTTAAACCAGGAATCACACCCTCTTTGGCATTCGCCTTCCCCCAATATGCCACCAACAAATACCCAGAGCACCACTACGCCCACATGCTTACTGACAATATGACCTTGTTCAAGGGTCTTGGGCATTGTTTCTTCCATCTTTCTTGTGTTCCCTGGGGACCTGCCCTAAAATTCTTGAACAATAGCTGTGTGGAACTAAATTAACAAGCAAAATCAATCAGGCTGAAGGGGCTGAGGAGGGCTACTCTGGTTACACTGGAACTGTGCACAGAGATTTGGAGAAATAGAGAGAGCCTCAGGGCTCCATTCAGCCTGCTCGCTTCATGCCCTGCCCTCAAATCCTTCTTAATTCAGTGAGTCTCCTCCCCTGTTTCCACCACAAAACAGCATCCCTGAGGGGCTTCTGTAAGGTCAGCAGACCTATTGAGAGCCATCTTAAGTCTTATGCAAACTTGAATGACTGGTTTGTACAAACTCAAGGCTCTCTGTCAGACCTTCCCCCAGATCCCTTGGGGCATGGAGGTTGAGCACTATATTGAGAAGTAAACCCAGGATTCCAGCTCTGAGCAAGCATCACCCCTGTGAGGCCTCCTTCTCCCCACTGATGTCACCCTCTCAGTGGTCCCCCAGTACTCTGTTCACGCCTCTTTTACAACACTAGCTGCATCTGCTGCAGTTGATTGTAGTCTCTGTCACTAGACTGTGAGCCACTTCTGGGTTGAGAATGTGCTATCTTCATCCTTGCATCCTTATTTTCTGGTGTTCTCTATGGGAAGGCCTGTGTGGCAAGAGTATGGTGGGAAAGAGGTCAAAAAGAAAGGGAGGAGATAAGGGTGGAAAGAAGTACGCAGGTAATATAGGGCCTTGTGAGCCACAGTAATCAAATTTATTCCTTGTGTAATGAGAAGCCATGGGAAACTTTTAAAATACAGAAATGACTTTTGCCTGATTTATACATTTTTAATTAGACTTCTATTGGGATCATATTATAACAGTATGATTTTTTTTTTTTTTAGAAACTACCCAACTATTTTTCAGAAGCTCTAACCTTTAACATTTCCAACAGCAATGTATGAGAGATTCAATTTCTCTACATCCTTCCCAGCATTTGGTGGTGTCGCTGTTTGTAGCTCTGGTAGCATAGTGGTTATAAGTTGGGCTGCTAGCCTCAGGGTCAGCAATTCAAAATTACCAGACATTTCGTGGGAGAAAGATGAGGATTTCTGTTCCCATAAAGAATTTACAGCCTTGGAAACCCTATGCAGGGTCGCTGTGAGTCGGAATCTACTCCACGGCACATAACCACCACCACCACCACCACCATAGGAATCTTGATGTGGTGCTGTAGGATAAGCTCTGTACCACAAGGTCAGTTTGAACTGCAAAGTCGGTGGTTCAAACTCACAACCACTCCTCAGAAACTCTATACAGAATCGCTGTGTGACAGAACTGACGTGATGGCACTTAACAACAACATAGGTCGATAGTGGTATTTCATTGTGGTTTTAATGTGCATTTTCTTAATTGCTAAAGGAACTCTGGTAGCGTAGTGAATTGGGCTGTGAACTTAAGGTCAGCATCAGGTTTGGAGGAAGACTCGTAAACAACATTACTTTCTGACAGTGAAGAGGACTTAAAGTACTTATTGATGAAGACCAAAAACCACAGCCTTCAGTATGGGTTGCACCTCAATGTAAAGAAAACAAAAATTCTCACTACTAGACATATAAATAACATGGTAAATGGAGAAAAACTTGAAGTTGTCAAAGACTTCATTTTGCTTGGATCTACTGTCAATACTCAAGAAAAGAAGTAGTCAAGAAATCAAGCAACATACTGCATTAGGCAAATCTTGTTGCACAAGCCACTTTAAAATGTTTAAGAGCAAAGATGTCAGCTTGAGAACTAAGGTGTGCCTGACTCAATCCTTGGTATTTTTAGTAGCCTCATATGTATGTGAAGTTGAACAATGAATACGGAAGATTGTAGAAGTACTGTTGCATTTGAGTTATGGTGTTGGAGAAAAACATGAACAAATCTGTGTTGGAGCAGGTACAGCCAGAATGTTCTTCAGAAGCCAGGATGACGAGACTTCATCTCTCATACTTCAGACATATTATCAGGAGGCACCTGTCCCTGTAGAAGGGCATCATGCTTTGTAAAGTGGTGGGGCAACGGAAAAGAGGAGGACCTCTGATGAGTTGGATTGGCACAGTGGCAGCAGCAATGGGCTCAAGCATAACGATTGTGAGAATGCTCTGTGGCTGGACAGTGTTTCATTCTGTTGTGTGTAAGGTTGCTATGAGTCATAACTTACTTGAAGGCATCTAACAGCAAAAGCACCAATTTACCTATGGCTTTACAATTGGTCCAGTACCATTTGTTAAAAACTCTTTACTCCATTTAATTGCTCCATAGAATTTGAAACTAGTTTACAAAAAACAATTGGGCATATTTATGTGGATCTGCTCTGGTAGGGTAGTGGTTACGAATCGGGCTGCTAACCTCAAGGTTGAAACTACCAGCTATTCCATGGGAGAAAGATGAGGCTTTCTGCTCCTATAAAGATTTTCAGCCTTGGAAACCCTGTGCAGGGTCACTATGAGTCAGAACCTACTCCACGGTACTTAACAACAACAACATTCACTATGAGTCAGAAACAACTTGACGGTATTTAACAACAAAAAAATTATGAGTTCTTGTTCTGTTCCGTTGATACATGGATCTCTACCCCTAACAATGTCATTGTTGTTGTTGTTAAGTACCATTGAATAGGTTCTAATAGACATTCTGTATAGGGTTTCCAAAGAACGACTGATGGGTTAGAACTGCCTTCCTTACTGTTAGCAGTCTAGTGCTTATCCACACCAGGACTCCAACAATGTCATATAATATTCAAAATTGGTTTAGCAATTCTAGTTCCTTATCTTTTCTTATAAAGTTTAGAATAATCTTGTCTATGTCTAAAAAGGAGCGCTGGTAACATACTAGCTTGCATGTTGCTCTGGTAACCGCAAAGTTAGCAGTTCGAATCCACTAGCTGATCGTGAGAAAGATGAGGCTTTCTGCTCCCATAAAGGTTTATTGTGTCAGAAACCCTATATAGGGTTGCTAGGATTTTTTTTTTTCTTTCCCTGCTAGGATATTTCATTAGTTTTATGTAGATTTCTGTTTGTAGAGATTTTATCTGCAAATAGAGATTATTGTTATTGTTTTTGTTTGCTGTTGAGTTAGTTCTGACTCATAGCAACCCTGTATGGGGTTTCCAAAGAGAGGCTGGGGAATTTGAACCACTTACTTTTCAGTTAGCAGTCCAGTGCTTATCCTACAGCTCCTCACCTGGACTCTGTAACTATGGATAGTTTTATTTATTTCTGTCTGATCTGTGACTATTCAGTCTTTCATCTGTAAGTGTAATATTAACTGTAGGGTTTTGTTTTTTAGTAGATGCTATTTATCAAATTGAGGAAACCCTTCATTTCTATTTTTCTGAGAGGCTATCTTGAATTAAGTTTGATTTTTTTTAATGCTTTTTATATATATAATGAATTGTGATTTTTTTTCTTTAAACTGTTAACATGGTAGATTATATCAAATGCTTTTTGAATATTGAACTAGCTTTGCATCTCTGGAATAAACAGTGCCTAATAAGGAGTCCGGAGTTCTGGTGTGGTGTTGTAGGATAACACTGAACTGCTAACCACAAGGTCGGTGATTCAAACCCACCAACTGCTCCTTGGAAGCCCTCTACAAGGTCTCTATGAGTCAGAACCAACTCGACGGCACTCAGCAACAACAGTAAGATGTCCTGATGTGGCACTGTCGGATCAGCATTAGACTGCTAACCACAACATCAGTGGTTCAAATCTACCAATCACTCTTTGGAAACCCTATTCAGGGCTGCTATGAGTCGTAACTGATACAATGACACTTTAACAACAACAATAAGGAGCCCTGGTGACACTGTGAGATAAGCATTGGACTACTAACAATTCCAACTCATAGCGATCGTGTATAGCGATCCCTATTTGCAGTTCAAACACACCAGTGGAAGGTGAGGCTATCTTCTCCCACAGGTATTTGTCTTGGGAACCCTAAACACGATCGCCATGAGTTAAAATTGCCTCATTGACAGTGGGTTAGTCATGATATACAATTTTTAAAGTATATTGCTTGGTTCTATTTGTTCATATCCTGTTAATGATTTTTGAGTCTTTATTCATGAGGAATAAAGTTTTCTTTCTTTTAGTTTGTACTATTGTTTGGTTTGAGAATCAAGAAAATATTTCTGCTGTTGTTGTTATTGTTGTTAAGTCAGTTTGGACTCACAGTGACCCTATATAGGGTTTCCAAGGAGCGACTGGTGGGTTTGAACCGCTGACCTGGCAGTTAGCAGTGCAGTGCTTTTCCTACAGCACCACACCAAGACACCAGTGTTACACTATCTTCATAAAATAAGTTGGTGTTTCCTCCTCTTCTATTTTCTGGAAGATATTGTGTAGAATTGACATTAATTCTTCCTGAAATATTTGGTAGAATTCATCAGTGTAACCATCTGAGCTTGGAGATTTCTCTTCTGAGAATTTTTAAATTATGGATTCAATTCCTTTATAAGGGTGTTCAAATGATATATTTCATACTGGGTGAGTTGTGGTTACTTGAGTTTTTTGAGAGACTTGTTCATTTCATATAAGTTACCAAATTACTGTGTGAAATGTTGTTTGTGATATTCTGTTACTATTTTGATGTCTGCAGGATCGATATTGTTATCAAGTGTTTCATTCATTCCTGATGTTGGTAATTTGCATTTATTCTTTGTCAGTTTTGTTAGAGGTTTGTTCTTGTTTCTTTGAGTTTTCTTTTGTTTTAAATTTTATGATTTCTGTTTTTATCTTCATTGTTCCCTTTCCTCTACTTGATTTGGGTTTATTTCATTCTTTTGCTAGGTTTTTGAGATGGGAGTTTATGTGATTAGAGACTTACCCTGTTTTCGAATGACATACTCATTTAATGCTATAAATTTCCCTTTCAATGCTGATTTATCTGTGTCCCCACTTCATTTGCATTCAGTTCAATATATTATTTTATTTCCTTTGAGACTTCTTTGTTCTGTGATTTATTTAGAAGTATTTCAAGGTTTCCTGTTATCTTATTGTTACTGATTTCTAGTTTTATTCCATTGTGGTTAGGATTTCATTTCTTTTACATTTTTTGGAGTTTGTTTTATACCCTAGGCTAGGATATGTCGTACATATGTTCTATGCACTTGAAAAGAATGTGTATTCTACTGTTGTTGGGATAGGATATTTCATAAATGTCAACTTGATGCTTTTGGTTAATGGTATTGTTGAGTTTTTTATATGCTTGATGATTTTTTGTTGTTGTTGTTCAGTTGTTCTATCTATTGTTGAGAAAGGAATGTTGAAGTTGCCAGCTCTAATTGTGGATTTATTTATTTCTCCTTTTATCTCCGTCAATTTTTACTGGAAGTGCTGGGTCTTCTCTATCTGTCACCCAGTGGGTGGGGGGCAGCTCACTCCTGCCTGGTGAGGGTAGGCGTGCAGGCTTCTGGTGGGCTGTCCTCCTGTGATGCCCAGGTTGTTCCAGGTGGTCTTCACTGACACTGAGGAGTGCAGATCCTTGCTATTACACACTGAGGCTGAAACTTCCTAGTAGACCTTGTCTGAAACCACCCTGGTTATGGGAGGGAGGTTGTGTCTGTGCTTGGATTCATTCAGTTACTATGTCTGTTAGTACAGAGTGAGGTGTAGTGGGCCAGGCTGTTGACCACCCTAGCAAGCTATCATTTTCATAACAGCCTGCAAGGTGTGTGTTACAAGTAAGGATGCTGAGCCTTTGTTGACATGGGTGGATGTGGGGCCACAGATTTTCTATGGCGTTTGACTGAAATAGAGCAGTTATAAGCTGAAATTTTTTCTGTCTTTCTGTTGTTAGCTACCATCCAGTTGGCTTCCGACTAATGGCGATCCCATGCACAATGGAACACAATGATGCCTAGTCCTGGAACTTCCTCATGATCCATTGTGGATTGGATCATTGTGATCTATAGGGTTTTCGTTAGCCCATTTTTAGAGCTACGTTTCCTGTCCTTTTTTTTCCTACTCCTGCTGAGTCTAGAAGCTCTACTGAAACCTACTCAGCATCACAGCAACACATAAGGCAGGCAGTGGCTGCACATGAGAAACACTGGCAAAGAATCAAACCCTGCATGGAAGGTCTCCTGATGGAATGGATACTTGTACTACTTATACCACTGAACCAACAATGCCCCGTTTCTAGCCTGTTGACCAGAGAGACTTTTATTGAAGTATTTTTGTTGTTGTTGGTCTCTTCTCTGTTTCTTTTGGCATTTCCAAGTTACTAGCTTCTTCAGCTCCTAATCTGGGATATTATGGGGCAAAAAATAAACCAGAGAACCCACCATTGTATTGTTACTTAGATCCCAACATCCCTAGCTGATTTGCTGTTTTCTCTCCACCCTCCAGAGTATTTTTGTGTTTGTTTTATCTATCATGTCTAGGGTTTATAGTTGTACTCGGGAAGAATAATAAGGGAAAAGGAATCCATTCCATGTTCCCAGAAGCAGAAATCTAATTTACATTTTTTAAAATCTACTAGATGTTAAAGAAGAGTCCCGGTGTGGTAATGTGGGATAAGCACTGGACTGCTAACTTCAGGATAGTCAGTTGAAACTCACCAGCTGCTCCTTGAAAACCCTAAACAGTATCACTGTGAGTTGGATACAAACTTGACAGCACTTGTTACTAACACCAACTAGAGGTTAGTGGTTAGTAAGCTGCTTCAGTCCAGGTGAGCAGTGCCGGGCTTGGACTAAGGTGGTAAGATAGAGAAGGAAGAAGAAAAGTAGACAGATTCAGGGTGTGTTTTAGAGGTAGAATGACAGAGCTTGTTGAAGGAGTAGATGTGGAGGATGAGGGGAGGAAGGAAATAAAGAAGGCAAACTCGTGGGTTATTCTTGCACACTTTAGTCTGTCTCCCACCTGGGAAATCTTTCAAAACTCAGAGAAACTTGTTGCCTTTTTGAAGTCTCCCTTGCTTCTCCCATGCATACTCAGGCATGCATTCTGAGAGGTAGAGGGGAAAGGAGTTGATGAGGAAGCTCCAGCAGAGGACTAGAGGACTCATTCCTTCAGGACATCCCTCACTCTGCCTGGCACACAGTAAAGGTTTGAAAGATATTTGTAGGAAGGTATTGGGCTAGGATGGAAAGAAATCGGTTTTGGAGCATATATTCTGGATTTGAATTTCATTTTCCAATTACTGTCAGCTTTGTCATTGTGGACAGGTTATTTTGCAGTTCTCTGAACTTCAGCCTCACAGTTGTAGTCTACACCTTGCAGGCTGTTATGAAAATGATAATTAGCTAGGGTGGAAAAGAGGCTGGTCTAGTACCTCGCACCTCACTCTGTTTCAATAGACATGGTAATTGAATGGGTCCAAAGAGCGAGAGAGAGGGAGCTTAGGAAAATTAGATGAGATACCTGGAAGGCTAGAATCCCATACTGCCCAGCGCCTCCTGAGCTAAAGCCTATGTATAAAAGACTTTTCTTGGGAAGTAGTGCTGAGGTATAATATGAAATATCCTCATTGACAGAGCACATTTTCTAGGGGAAATTCTAGGTACTTCTCAATTGAAAACAGTTCATGTTCTTCACACCATGTTGTCTCCTGGTATCCCCTGGATACGTAAGTCTCTGGTTATTTTAAGGTGTCAACAAAATGATCAAGACAGTATTTGAAATTTTTATATATGGAGCCCTGGTGGCACAGTCGTTAAGCACTTGCCTGCTAACTGAAAGGTCAGCTGTTTGAACCACCCAGCAACTCTGGGGAACAAAGACCTAACAGTCTGTTTCCATGAAGATTGTTGTTGTTGTCGTTAAGTGCCATCTAGAAAACCCTAGGGGCAGTTCTGCTATATGATGACTCAGAATTGACTGGAAGGCATAGAACAACATTTATAACGCAGGACTTTGGATAGGCAGACAGACAGCAGACAGATAGATGTCTGCTACTGAAAGGGTAGGAATCATTCCTGTAATACATAGTAGTCATGCCTTCAAAGCAGAAACCTAAGACAGAGGCCTATATGAATTAGGACCTGGAGCATGTTCTAGTTTTATCCATCGTGTCTTGTCACATTCTTGCTTTAGTTTCCCATGTCTTTCCATTGTCCTTGGGTTACAAATAAAACTCCTCTGCCAGGTGAGCAAGTCCCCTGCTTTGTGTGACACTGTAGGATAATCAATCACTGGACCTCAAGGTCTGTTTGAACCACAAGATTCACCAACTGCTCCTTGAAAACCCTATACACGGTTACTATGAGTCAGAACCAACTTGACAGTACTTAACAACAACAACACCAGGTATGGAAGGAAGGGAAGGGGAAAAGGAGTGTTAACAGTGATGGAAAAATCATATTAATTAATGGTAGGGCTGTGCAGCCAATGATTGTAATAGCTGTCAATAGGTGCACACTTGTAAAATGTTGAATTGGCAAAAGTTGTGTGATAGATGTATCTGTGGTGGTAATGGGCCGTGGAGTCGGTTCAGACTCATAGTGACCCTGCACAGGGTTTCCGAGGCTATAAGTCTTTACGGGAGCAGAAAGCCTCATCTTTCTCATGTGGAACAGCTGGTAGTTTCGAACTGCTGACCTTAGTGTCATAACCACTATATACCAGAGCTCCTGAGATATATCTCTAGCAATGACACAAAACAAAAGTAGCTGCTGAAGCTGCTTATGTACAACCAGACCAGATACCTCATGGGATTTGGGTCCTCAGTTTGTACATCTTACTTAATTGGCCCAATAATGTATTTAGTGTGTCTGTTATACCTTCCTGTTCATTGCATAGTGCCTAGTGTCTTAAAGCTTGTTAGTGGCCATCCAAGGCACAGCAATTTGTCTATATTCACCTGGAGCACCAGAGGAAGAAGGAGATTCAGGAATAGGAGAAGGATATGGACTATGTGCTAATTGCCTCCTTTGTCATGAGACCAAAATTGGATGGTGCCCAGCTACCATTACTGAACATTGTCATCAAAGATTCCATAGACATAACCTGATAAGATGAAGGAAAATGCAAATCATAATAATAATTTCAAATGCTCGTGGACTCTAAAATTTCTGTAGCCATGGAGCTGGGTGAGCCCTGAAACTATAGCCCTGAGATCATCTTTAAACCTTTAACAAAAATTATCCCCTGAAGTCTTCTGAAAACCAAACAATAGTTCAGCCTTTTTGTTAAGTGCCATCAAGGCAGTTCTGACTCATTGTGACCCTGTGTAGGGTTTCTAAGGATAGGCTGGTAGGTTTGAACCACCAATCTTTTAGTTAGTAGTCCAGTGCTTATCCTACAGCACTACACCAGGACCTGACTAATAAAAAAGGTTTGCCTTGAACATTCTGCTCTTTTAAGAGCTATCTGGGATTAAATTGACAAGAAGTGTAGCTCAAAAGATGAGATAGGAAGCTTGGAGGACAGTGCATTTCTGTTAATGAGGGAGGGAAAAACCCAGAACAGGAGGGTGAGAATGATTTCCCAATTTGAAGAACGTAATCAATGTCACTAAAGTGTGCATGTAGAAACTGCTGGATTGGTATATGTTTCCTATGTGCATTCTCAATAACAACAATGAAATAATTTTTAAATTCACTATATGAAATGGAAAGGAGCTCTGGTAGCGTAGTGGTTATGAATCGGGCTGTGAACCGCAAGGTCAGCAGTTCGAAGCTACCAGCGGTTCCGCGAGAGAAAGATGAGGCATTCTGCTCCCGTAAAGATTTACAGCCTCGGAAACCCTGTGCAGGGTCGTTATGAGTCGGAACCGACTCCATGGCACTTAACAACAACAACAACATATGAAATGGAACAACCAGAATGGAATTAAAGAGAATGCTGGCATTGAACAATCTGTGTAGAAATGGTCCTAATTTAAAAAGGAAGACGTCTGATTGTTACTTTTCAGCCTGGTGCAGGCAGTCTGACTGTAAAATGGCTTAGGTGTGGCATCGAACCTCCTCCAGCTTTACAAGGGAGAAGGAGAATCAAACTGAGCATCAGCCCAAAGCCAATTCCTATGAGGCTGAAGTCAGACCTTCTCTATCAGATGTGACACCAACCATCTCTCCCATAGCAGTGTACTCAGTTGGACACCATAATGCATTGCAGTGGCCATACAGAACTCAGACACCATACTCACTGTTATGGGGTTTATTTGGTAAGCTAACAAGTTACAATTCAAGGTAAGAAATGCTCAGGACACAGTTCTTCCAGTCAATGCAGTTTCTTCCTAGCCATGCCAGCAGGTAGGCCTCTCTCTGGTCCTTGGTCTCTCAGCCACAGGTCCCTTGGCCTCTGCCTTGCTCCAGCAATGTTACAAATGTTAACTCAAAAAAACAGTTGCATTGCATGTGAAATCACATTTGATTCCTCCTCTGGGGTGATGGTCTATGCAGTTCAGGGTGCCTGTGGGAAGCTAAGGTCATGGGGCAGACATTCTGCCTTAAGGTGATATCTTCAAATTGCTATTATCTGCCAACTGTGCCTGGTGTTTGCAGACAGCAACAGAAATGCTATCCTGGCCATATTGATACAGGTGGCATTAAAAGTCCTGTTTCCAAAGCCCCACCTCCTTAACTCCTACCCTTCCAGCCTGCCAGCTGGGAGAGTCCCAGCACAATGCATGGTTTGTGCCCCAGAATCCACTGTAGAGCAGGTGTTGGCGCAGAGAGCAGCCTGGAAAGACAGAAATTCTGAAACGAAGCCAAGGAGACCAAGTCATGATGTTCTCATGTCTCCAGGCTCTCCAGGTCACTTTTGTTCAGCCTACCTTTAAACAGAATCACCTCATGTTCTCAGAGAGCCCTCATAGTTTTTGAGTCTTGTAGTATCTACACTCTGCTGTTTGAGGGGTAAGGGCAGGTTGCTCAATGGTCTCTATGTTGTTTGGAACAACCCTTCGCTTCATCCCTTCTGCCAATGATTTATGTCCCTCTCTCCAGGTCCTGCCGTGACTGGCTGGGAACCCTGATTTATTGCCTCACATTTATTTCCCTCCCAACATTTGCCCATGCCCCTTGAAATTCCAGGGTTGCATTAGTCAATGAAGCAGAAATCAAGGGGATGGTCTCTGTCTCTAAGTTGCACATGGTGTCACAGAAGTTATATAATGATACAGACAACACTGCAGACGGGATGTTTGTTTTAAAATGTGTTTTTGCAATGTTGTGTGAAAACAAATGATCCCTTTTTTCATGAACTCTAGTTCTTTAGAGAAAAGTAGTATAAGCCATTTCAGCCAGAGACATGTTCTCAGCTAAAGTGTTGAGTTTCTAGCTAATTAAGAATGCAGTACCTTGAGGTTGTCTATAAGCATGTGAGTTACGCAAGATGAAACACACCAAGCCCCAAAGTTCATAAATGCCAATATTTCTTATGGCAAAAATAGTTTGATGCTGCTAAAAATGCAGGGAGCTAAATGGACTCTGTTGTTGTTGTTGTCTTCAAGTGCTGTCGAGTGAATTCTGACTCATAGCAATCCTGTGCACAACAGAATAAAACACTGCCCAGTGCTGTGCCCTCCTTACAGTTGTTGATATGTTTGAATCCATTGTTGATGCCACGGTGTCAATCTGTCTTGCTAAGGGTCTTCCTCTTTTTTGCTGACCCTCCACTTTTCCAAGCATGAAGTCCTTCTCCAGGGATTGGTCCCTCCTGACAATATGTCCAAAGTACAAGAGATAAGCCTTGCCATCTTCCCTTTTAAGGAGCACTCTGGCTGTACTTCCTCCATGACAGATTTGTTCGTTCTTCTGGCAATCTTTGGTACTTTAAGTATTCCTCGCCAACATTATAATTCAAATAGGATGCCTTATTATAAAGAGTTATTGACGTAGATGTAAAGAAGAGAGGGAGGATCTAACTTTTCTGATACATAAATGTGCTACTGTAGTGAAAGAACTTCTAGCGTGATGCTGTAGGATCAGTACTGGACTGTGAATGACAAGGTCAGCAGTTCCAACCCACCAGATGCTCTTCAGAAACCCTACACAGCGTTGCTATGAGTCACAACTGACTGGACGGCGCTTAAAAACAGCAGCAATTATAATAAATGTACCACTCCATCTGTGTTTTTTTAGAAAACAGAGATGTGACTTTTATAACTAAGGTGTACCTGATCCAAACCCTAGTATTTTCCATCACTTCATATGTACGAAAATGTTGGATACTGAAAAGGGAAGACAGATGCAGAATTGTTGCCTTCGGTCTGTGGTGTTGGCGAAGAATACTGAAGATTGCCAGGAGAATGGCCAAATCAGTCTTATAAAGAAATGCGAATACAATGCTCCTCAGAATAGAACATATGTCAAGTCTTTGGCTTGCTTACTTTGAACATGTCGTCAAGAAAGACCAATTGTGAATTGAGCTAACTAACAACAACAAAATGTAGTTGTGCTATCTCATTTGATGACAAACTTTTCCTTGCAAGTGGACACTGGTACCATCCCTACCTTGTTGTTAATGGTCTTAGGTGTCCCTGAGTTAGGCACCAGCTCATACTGACCCTGTGTGCAACAAAACGCAACACTGCCTGGTCCTGTGACATCCTCACAGTTGTTGCTATATTTGAGTCCATTGTTGCAGCCACTGTATCAGTTCATCTTGTTGAGGGTGTGTCTTCCTCTTTTTTGCTGAGTCTCTACCAAGCATCATGTTCTTCTCCACCTTGTTGTTGGGTTGTTAAGTGCTGACATAGCCAACTTGTATTGGGTTTCCAAGGAGCAGCTGTTGAGTTTTAGCTGCCAGGCTTGTGGTTAGCAGTCCAGTGCTTATCTACAGCACCACACTGAGAGCAAGGTAAGTTAAGCAACTTGCCCAGCAATAATGAGTTTGTGATTGGTACAGACTCCAGAGGCCATAGATCTTCATGAATTCATCAAGAGTCTTGTTTGCAAGCGATAGAAACTAACTCAAGCTAGATGAAACAACATAAATGTATAGTTTCATATAACGGAATGGATGCGGACTCCATCACGAGTGTTAGACAGTGTCTTCTTTCATCTCTCCCTCACTATATGTGTAAGGTCTTACTCTACTTCAGATGGCTTCGTCCTCTTGGTTGGAGGCAACCACATGGGGAATGAGGAGAGGAGAGGATGACTAAAGACAGCTTCAGACTTACATCAGCTTTGGATCCCAGTGAAAAGAAGCCGTTTTGCTCTCCTGATATTCAAACATAAAATTTCAGGGAAGCACTCTGATTGGCTGGCTTAGATAATGTGCTCATTTTCTGAGACCAAACACATTGGCCAAGAGGCAGCTCATGTTTGACATCCCTACCAAAATCACATGTAATATGGGTAGAGAGAGGAGCAGCTCCTTCAAAGAAGGGGTCTATTGCTTATACAGAAAAAAGGTGACCAGGAAATCCTGCACAAATCAAAAGAAAACCAAACCACAACACTCATTTGTCAAGCCTCTACAATATCAATGCTTCTTATTTGTCTTTAAATATGCCAAAAAGTATATTTCAACTTGCTAGCAGAAACCAGAGAGACACCATAGGAGGGTGATCTCCCAGACCAGCTGCACCAAATAAGGCACAGTGTCCTTGGGAACACATCAGGAGAATGGTGGTGGTTGGTAGTTTTGTGCCGTGGTGTTGATTCCAACTCATAATGACCCTAAACAGGGTTTCCAAGGCTATAAATTATGAGAGCAAAAAGGCCTCATCTTTCTCCCGTGGAACTGCTGGGTAGTTAGCAGCCTGATTTGTAACCACTGTGTTACCAGAGCTCCTTATCATGAGAATGAGTACAGCCCAAACCCCAAAGCTTTGTGTTGAGAAGTTCCTGTTGTTGTTAAAGTGATGCCAAGTTGGTTCTGACTCATAACGACCCTATATAGGGTTTCTGAGGCTGTAAATCTTTGCAGAAACAGAAAACCTCATATTTTTCCAGTGGAGCAGCTGGTGGGTTCGAACTGCTGACCTTGTGGTTTGCAGTCCAGTGTTTATCCTAGAGAGAAGTTCCTAGTGAGGTGGCATTCCACAGCCATCCTGGAAGTTCAACCAGAAGGACTCTTGATTCTATATGAAAACCGTGAACATGGAGAAACAAGAAAGCATCTATGTGAAAGGGTCCCATTAGCCAATGACTCTTTGGTGGGCTGCTTTAAAGAGTTTCAGATGCCAGTATTATTAAAAGATTGCAAGTGCTGAGAAGCTTGGTCTAGATACAAGGAATTAGATCTTTTCTTTTGGGGGGGGTGGAAGTGGGAGATGGGATAACTACTTCAAAAGGGCTTGAGTTGTAACCCAAGGCTACCAAGCTATGTAACTCTAGCAGGAAAAATAAGAAATCTCCTATTTGCAGATGTGAGGTGTGTGGGCATTCCCGTGTCTTGAATCATAGGAAATGACATGCCATCCATAGTGAGAGTGGCTTTTTTACAGATAGAGACTTTACGTTTCCACCCCTGAAGACCCATGTGGCATTTGCTAAGCCAATCAGATTTTATTCTGCATTCTGATTTTATTTTTCACTGAAGCACATTGGTCATCTCTGTTTCACAAGTAGCACTAAGGGTCAGAGGGAAGCATCCTGCAACTTAAGCCCCACAATAACTGCTGGTTTTAGCTGGTATGATCTCTTCGTGATGTATTTTGTGGGTTCAGTTAGAGTTTTCAATTGTTGGCAACAGGATTATGCAAAGCCTTAATTAACTGCCTGCCCGTCTTTGTGGCCAGGTGCCAGTTGCTGATACAGACATCAGCTCTAAGCTTGGTCATGCCATGCTTAGGCCTTCACTCTTCACCCTCATTATATCCCATGATGAAAGCTTTATGTAATTAATCTGTGGTCTGACCTGTTTCCGATGATAATGTTTTAATTCCCTTTTCTGTGCATCCATGTTTATTTGGGGGTGGGGGTGGGTAGTAGATTACAAGCTTTGCATATGTGAGGCCTGGGGTTCGATCCCTGCATCTTCAAGTTTACTTTTGGAGACCTGGTGTGATTCTGTAGGATAAGCCTGGACTGAAAGCTTGGTCTGAACTGCAAGGCCGGCGGTTCAAACTCACCAGCTGTTCCTCAGAAATCCTATACAGGGTTGCTATGAATCAGAACCAACTCAAGGACGCCTAACGAACACAATGTCCATTTATCCAAGTGAGCTTATACAGAGTGCATGGGGCTTTCCCTTTAAACCAAATCCTCAACACCATGGGTTTTATTTCTTCTTACTTTGTAGATTCTAATCACCAACTCTGCTATAGTCATTTAAAATAGGAGAACTCATGTATAATAAAAGTAGCAGGTTAAGAGCAGGTTACAGGCAGGCAGAAAATTCTGAGTGTATAGGCCGCAGTGTTGCAGAATCAAACTTTGTCCAGCTTGGGGAGATGTCTGTCTGAAAGTTCCTAGCCTTTCCCAGCATAGATTCCATTACTCTACAAGATTCAGGTAAAGCCTTACTACTTAGTGAGTCTTGTCCCTGACCCTACAAAGATCTCAGCTCCCTACTCATGTCTTGTTTCTGTGTCCTCCTAGCCCTGCAGCATTCTGATGGGCAGTTTGTTTTCACCATGGCCTTAACTCAATCCTGGTTTCTCTCCATTTGATCTCCCTCCATGCCTGGCTTGGGCAGAATTCTGTCCTCTTGCCTAGATCTAGCTGATAATCCGCCCAGCAGCTTTGCCCTGCAGATGTCGGGGACAAGCCCTGCCCGGGAATAAAAGACACATAGAAGATGATCAGAAACAGCTAAAGCACCTCATGGAGATAATGAAAGGCAGGTGTTCTACCTGGGTCTTGGGTATTGTGGGGACCAAGAATATCAATACTTTGTCAATACTTTGGACTCGGGTTGTGGTAGTCTGTCTTGGCTAGTTTAGAAGCAATTGAAAATACTTCACACCTACTGGAGAAAAATCAAGAAACTTAGTGCCCTTAAGAATGTTTCACATCTAGTCATTAAGTACATCTCAAGACAATGTCAGGTTCTGAAAAATGTCTACTGAATGAGACAGGGAGGTGCAAGCCAGCCTGTAGCCCACCCTTCTCCTCACCCATCCAGCAATACAAAGTGTGCCCCCATTCCTTTTAAAGGCCTTCTGAGGCCATAAAGGTCTTTTAGGACATTTTACAGAGTTGGAACATAGTTATGCTGTTTAAATTATTATAGGGGTTGTGGGGATTGTATTTTTATTTTTATGACAAGTGGTTGATTATGTCCTTGATTTATTTCATACTGGGCTTTTGTTCAAGAACACAACTTCCAATTAAATGTGGTTAT
The DNA here is from genome assembly GCF_000296735.1 of Chrysochloris asiatica. Classification (NCBI taxonomy): domain Eukaryota; kingdom Metazoa; phylum Chordata; class Mammalia; order Afrosoricida; family Chrysochloridae; genus Chrysochloris; species Chrysochloris asiatica. The sequence continues at coordinate 2,936,662 of NW_006408648.1, read as the reverse complement.
TGTAGCCAAAATATGATTCTCCTTAGAATGACCCTCTTTGGGGTTGTCTCCAAAAACTCATTATGTTGAAACATCAGGATTGCCTGCTCATGGTTGTGAGCATTTCTTCTGTGGTCACTTGGTTTTCATGTATGGAGGATTAGAGGGTACTGCAGTTGTGGGCTGTACTCAGAGGAGAACAGAGGGGACAAGAAGAATCTTCCCCAAGATGCTAAGAAGGTCACCACTTAGAACCATAGTATCTCAGAGACTGAAGGAACCTTAAGTAGCAAGGGCTATTTTCTCATTGAGAATAATTTTAAAAGGATTTACAGTCGGGAGGGCTTGGAAGCCAAGCCAGACACAGGGGTGAGGCCCCGGCTCTCGGGCTCTCCTCTCTGAGCCTCAGTGACTCTTCTAGGGGTGTTTTGGACACATGCATGGCACCAAGTCCTGTCCTACTGTGAATCCAGTGGAACAGCCTGAGACTTGCGTATGGCATGACCATATCTTTTGTGAAACTTTGGTCAGTTCCTAAAGGAGGGAGCAGACATTGCTTTATATATATATAAGAGTTTTAGGTTCTATCATACATACACACTTTTGTCAGTTCTTGGGGTACTACTGTATTTGTCTCACCAAAACCACAAACTTAAAATGAAGCATAAAGAGAAGAACACTGAACTTGAAGACCAAAATTGTGGTCCCAGATGTGTCACTTACCTCTGCCAGGTGAGGTCACCAACAAATCATCTACTTCCCCAGGCATCTTTTCTCAGCTGTGCTGTTGTTGTTGACTGGGCTTCTACTCATAGTGACCTCATGTAAAACAGAATGAAACCTTACCCCCTTCCTATTCATCTTCATGCAACTATTGTATCGATCCATCTCATTAAGGGTTGCTCGCCTGTGTTGGCCTTTCACTTTACTAAACATGATGCCCTTCTCCAGCACTTGGCCCATCCTGATGATGTGCCTAAAGTAAGTGAGTCCACAGAGAGGAAGTGGGACAAGTGATGTTACATTGGCATGAAACAAATGTGTATGGGTTGTTGAAAGGAAAATCAATTTGCTTTGTAAACTTTCACCCAAATCACAATGAAAAGCTAATAAATAAAGTCTGTGAGCCACAGGGTTTTCATGAGCTAATTTCCTAAAGTAGATCACCAGGCCTTGCTTCCTAGTCTTATTCTGAAAGCTCTATTGAAATCTGTCCATAATTGATTTTGCATGCTGTCACAGGCACTGTTGGTGCCAAACCCAACCCCAACACCCCCACCCCCACCAGCTACCATGAGTGTGCAGACAGAGTTCTCTGAATCCCTGTTTCAGGTTCTCATTCTGGGGAGCCCCACCTAAGACCCATGCCTCATAACATGTCAAGAATCAAGTAAGATTCGATACATGGAGGCCCTTTAAAAATTCAATGTCAGTAGGATATTACTGGAGTCCTGGTGTGGCACTGGGGGTTAATGCACTAGACTGCAAAGCCGGTTTGAACAGCAAGGGTGGTGGTTCCAGCTCACCAGCTGCTCCTCAGAAAACCTATACAGGGTTGTTATGGGTCTGGAACCAACTCATTGGCACTTAAAAACAACAAAAGGTTGTTACTGTCACCTTGGTGAAGATCCTGAACCTTTAGAAATCCTAGCTGTGGTATCTTGGCTGAAGGCCAGTGATGAAGGCACTGTTGGGGGTGGGGGTGAGAAGGCAGGGACCGCCCCTCCTGCTGCAGGGCTCCCGTGTGCCTCTCAAAGAGGAACCAAAGCTGCTTTCTTTTCATTCCCCAACCAGGAGCCCTGTGTCTTGGGCAGAGTCAAAATGGGTTTACCTGAGGCTGAATCACTTTTAGGTAATTTTAGGGAGTGGTTGGACAAATTGTTACCGTATTGAGTGGACAAGCACTGAAGTTGCAAATCATTCAGACCTTGGAACTCAGCAAGGTCACAGCAATTCCTGCTTTTAGCTCAGATGCAAGGTGGTTATAAAAGTGTCATTTGCAAACTGTGGTACCAATTTTAACACATTTTAAAATTGCTGGATACTTTCACATTGAACTTTCCAGCACATTTCAGAGATAAACTCTAAGTGTATGTAGAAAATGAAGGGAAAAGAGAAAAGGAGAAAGAGATCTGTTTCTTTGAGGTTTGGAACGTTTGCCTTGTCCTCAGTTAATCATTCATGCCTCAGGGCCTGAAAGCTACTAGGGCTGGACCTGCTGCAGGGGGCCAGCGTACTTGCTGATGGAATGTTAAGGACGCCTTTGGTGCAGTTAATGATTTATCTCCTCCCCAGTGCCCTGCTCTGTACTCCCTTTTCTCCAAAGCTGACAGAAGGGTAGAAGAGCGTCCTCTAGAAAATAGGCTCGCCCCGCTTAACAGGGTGGAAAAGATATGATGGTTTACAAATTTACTCTATGACCAGACTCACAAGGGATTTTCTTCAGTGGAAAAGGGTTCTGTAGTTGTTTTCTGAAAATGAGAATACTAAAGCTTTAGCAGGGTAATGATGTTCCTGTGCATATACCTTCCTTTCTGTTAAGGTAGGGTCACCAGATTCCATGATTTTATACGGACACAGGCATTTGTCATCCAGGCTTGCATTTTATTGATTTGTTTCCATTGCTAGAGTTAAATGCATTGAAGGCCTCAATAAATGAATGAATGTGTCTGTTATTTATTCATTATGCAGATACACCGATAAAAGAAACATTTTTTATTTAACTTTTTTTTATCCTGTTTTCAAAGACCAAGTGTGTTCTTTGCATTGTTGTTGTTGTTAAGTGCCGTTGTATAGGTTGAGACTCATACCGACCCTGTATAACACTTCTGTGGAGCGACTGGTGGCTTTGAACCATTGAACTTGGAGGTTAACAGTCCACAGCAGCACTGCCCTAGAAATATCATATGAACCACATACACCATTTCAAATTGTAATGATATATTTTATTTAACCCAGCATATCAACAATACTAAGGAGCTCTAGTAGCATAGTGGTTACGAATCGGGCTGTGAAGCGCAAGGTTAGCAGTTCGAAACTACCAGCTGTTCCACAGGAGAAAGCTGAGACTTACTGCTCCCGTAAAGATTTACAGCCTCAGAAACTTGTACAGGGTCACTATGAGTCAGAACCAACTCCACGGCACACAACAACAACAATATCAACAATACTATCTGTTCTGCATGTAATCAACATTTAAATTATTGAGGTAATTTATACTCTTTCTTTTATTCTAAGCCTTTGAAACCCAGTGTATAATTCATACTTACAGCATAGCTCAGTCAGGAGGAGACACATCTCAAGTGCTCAGTCTCCACATGTGGTTAGTGGCTTTGATACTGAGCAACTTAAGTCTAGGACCTTATGAGTTCCAGGTACGTGAAACATCAGCATCCCTGGGAGCTTATCTAAACTACAGATTTTCAGACCTCACCCCAGACCTAAGGAACCTTGGTAATGGAGTGGGTTACATGTTGGGCTGCTACCACAAGGTCATCAGTTCAAATCCACCAGCCGCTCCATGGGAGAAAAGATGAGGCTTTCTGCTCCCATAAAGCTTTACAGCCTCAGAAACCCTATACAGGGTCTCTACAGAGTCCTGGTGTGGCGCTGTGGGTCAATGCACCAGACTGCAAAGTTGTTTGAACTGCAAGGTCGGCAGTTCAAGCTCACCAGCTGCTGCTCGGAAACCCTATATAGGGTCACTGTGGGACAGAACTGGCTCAACAGCACTTAACAACAACAACAACAACAACGAGTCTAACTGACTCCACGCCCAGACCTATAGAATCAGAATCTGCGTTTTCACAAGATCCCAAGTGATTCATCTGCATGCTTGAGTGAGAGACCCTGATCCAGAATCTGCCTTCCCCACCCAGGAGCCCAGTGTCGTGGGCAGAGTAAAAATGGGTTTACCTGAGGCTGAATCAGTTTTAGGTAATTTTAGGGAGTGGTTGGACAAATTGTTCCCATATTGAGTGGACAAGCATTGAAGTTGCAAATCATTCAGACCTTGGAACTCAGCAAGGTCACAGCAATTCCTGTTTTCACTTTAGATACAAGGTGCTTATAATCCCCAACCCCTGAGATTCATATTTAATTGCTCTGTGGTTGAGCTTGAGCACTAATTTTTTTTTTTTTTAAGACCCCTGGTGATTCTAATATGAAGCCATACTTGAGAGTTACAAATGTGACTTTGGAGCCAGAATGCCTAACTCTGACTCTCTTCCTTCAAGACCCAGGGAAATTTACCAACACTTTTTGTGCCTCAGTTTGCTTGTCTATAAAATGGAGATCAATGTAGAATCTACTCCAAGGGTTGTTATGAAGATTAATGTGTTAACACATGTGCAGCATTCAAGAGTATACCTGGCACATATTGTTGTTGTTGTTAGCTGCCATCAAGTCGGTACCAACTCATAGTGACCCTATGCACAGCAGAACGAAACACTGCCCGATCCTGGGCCAACCTCACTGCTGTTGCCACGCTTGAGTCCATCAATGCTGCTACTTGGCCAGTCCATCTCATTGGGGTCTTCCTCTTTTTCTCTGACCCTCCACCTTACCAAATATGATATCCTTCTCCAGTGACTGGTCCCTCCTGACAATATGTACAAAGTATGAGAGATGAAGTTTGGCCATCCTGGCTTCTAAGGAGCACTCTTGCTGCACTTCTTCCAAAACAGATCTATTGGTTCTTTTGGCAACCCATGGCACTTTTAGTATTCTCCTCCAACACCATAACTCAAAAGCATCAATTCTTCTACGATCTTCCTTATTCACTGTCCAGCTTTCGCATGCATATGAGGTTATTGAAAATACCATGGCTTGGGTCAGGCGCACCTTAGCCCTCAAGCTGACATTTCTGCTCTTCAACACTTTAAAAGGTTCTTTTGCGGCGGTTTTCCTAATGCAATACATCGTCTGATCTTTTGACTGCTGCTTCCGTGAGTGTTGATAGTTGATCCAAGAAGAATGAAGTCCTTGACAACTTCAATCTTTTCTCCGTTGATAAGAATGTTGTTTATTGGTCCAGTGATGGGGATTTTTGTTTTCTTTACATTGAATGTAATCCATACCGAAGGCTGAGCTCTTGATCTTCTGACACTGGCACATATTAAGTATTCATTTATATAAACTCTCACTTTTCCTTCTTTTCCTTGAAGGTTCGAGGTTACCCAGAGCCCCAGGTGACATGGCACAGAAATGGGCAGCCCATTATCAGTGGAGGACGCTTCCTGGTGGATTGTGGTATACGAGGGACTTTCAGCCTTGTGATCCATGCTGTCCATGAAGAAGACAAAGGGAAGTATACCTGTGAAGCCACCAATGGCAGTGGAGCTCGCCAGGTGACAGTGGAGTTGACAGTCGAGGGTGAGTACCAGAGACTGGAATCCTGGAAGGAGGTGAGCGCAGTTCCCCCAACTCCAGCTACTCCTGTTTTCAGGCTCTTTCTTGAGTGATAGAGGAACTTACCAGAGGCCGCACACCCCACTATTGGACTTAGCACCTTCAGTCTAATGGAAGGGGTGTGTTCCCTGCGAACACAGAAAGAATCCCAGGAGAAAATCTTTGTCAACTTGTGTCACCTCACTTTCCATGACTTCTCTTCACAGTTAGACTCAAACTTAGCTCCTTGTCATGGCCTTAAAAAGCCCTGTGGAGTCTGCTCCATTGCTCCTCAACCCGCTCACTATATTGTGGTCAGGCTGGCTTTTGTCTCATCCTTGAGCGAGTCCTCTCAAGGATAAAGGGCCTTTATCTTTTCCATTCCCTCTACCTAAAGTATCATGTGTCCCCTGGGCCCACTCTCCAGGAATCTGAAGAATCAGACTTAACTGGTCTCCCTGCTTCTCAAGGATGCAAGCACACTGGGCATTCATTCATAAGATTTATTGGAAAGGATAGTACACTTCAGAGAGAGAAGTGGATCTGTGTCCATGAGTGGGGAAGATCCCGAGGAATTGGGGAGCAAGGTTTAATAAACTCAGGACTCCTTCCATAGGGGAGTCAGTCTGCCCTTAGGTAGTAGTTTGTGAGATATTAGTTGGGTTTCCTCAGCCGGGGGTGGGGGGTTTAACTGTATGCAGAGGTGGATACTTATGTTAATAATATTACAATAAGTCAGTTTATGTCAAAATGTTATTCTAAGGACAAGTCCTCTAGTTCTATGAAGGTATTTCCTCATCACAAACCTCAAGGCACATCCAGAATTTTTGTGTTTGGTGTTCCTGGTTCTCAATTTGGTTTGATTTATCATGGTTCTGTCTTTCCTTTGGTATGGGCAAGGAAGGGCTTAAGATATTCATAATCTGTCCCTAGGTGTTCAGGTGTGGCATTGTAGGATAAGCACTGGACCTCAAGATCAGTTTGAGCCACAAGGTTGGCAATTCAAATTCATCAATCACTCCACAGAAACCCTATACAGGGTCCCTATGAGTTGGAATAACAAAATGAGAGAAATTGAGACTTGAAAGGAGTGATGAGCCAAACCAGGTGAAGAGCTGGAGAAAGAGCTCTTCCTTTTGATAGAATAGATTGTTGCTATCTTGTTGGCAAGTGCTGTCAACATAGCACTCATGTTGTTGTGAAGTGCCGTTGAGCTGATCCCGACACATAGTGACCCTGTATAGGGTTTCCAAGGAGCAGCTGGTGAGCTTGAACCACTGACCTTGTAGTTCAAATGACTTTGCAGTCTGGCGCATTAGCCCACAGCGCCACACCAAGACTCCATAGCACTCATAGATACCCTGTATAGGGTTTCTGAGGAGAGGCTGGTGGGTTTGAACCATCGACTTTGCAGTTCAAACTGACCTACTGTCCAGTGCTTATCCTACAGCACCCCGTGACTCTCCATCCTCTCATCCCAACCTAATGTTCTCCTCTGGGATTTATTAGTGTCTCACATTATGTCCTGTCCTCCCCTCACCATCAATAAGTAGAAGTTTTAGTATGGGAAGGACCTCATCCTGTTCACTACTGTATCATCAGCATCTAGATGATAGGTATTGACAAGTGTGAGGAATGAATGAACGATGCTTATTATCATTATAAAGTAAAATTGGAAACCACAGGAAAATAGGAGATTAAACACAGCAATGTATTGACACTGGTTAGGCATTTTGTCTCTCCCTCACCCTGCTATATTTTTTAAAAATCTTATTAACTTTAAAACTTCCAGGAGAAACATTTGTCCATGAGCAAAACCATATGGGGATTCTAGACCAGGGCTTTCCTGTTCTCCAGGGTGAGAATATTTCTGATTGACTCCACTAGCTGATACTTAAAAGCTTGATGTTTAAAGGACTGTAGGTCTATCAGTCCTCAGAAGTGAGGCAAGGTTCCCTTGAGCCTTCCAGGCCTTTCTAAGAGCTTATAAACAAAGGGGTCAGAGTCACTGTTTCCGTGCCTCAGAAGACAATCCTTCCAATTTGGCTTTCAGGAAACACTATGTGCAAAGAATAGTGGTAGGAAGATTGAGGTAGTCAGGAAGGTTCCAAAATGAGGTAAGGCGTACCTGGGCCAATGATTGTTTTTCCTTTTCCCCACAACCATGGAAGGACAGAAAGGTTATTTCACAGAGCAGAGCATGCATAGTTTGGATTTTTTCTCCAAATTCTTTAACTGAGTGACTCACTCATTTTAATGACCTTCAGTGCCTGTGGGCTAGAGCATTCCAGATGGAAAGTGGACCCTGGTCAGAAGCTGGGGATGGACATCATCTCTGCCATCCAAGGACTATGTGAACCCTTACATTATCTGATTCTCAATGCCCAAACTATACGTTGAGTCCTGTAAACAGAAACCACTTGATCCCCTTTTCTAATTTTCTGTTTGGAGCTAGGGAAGTACAAAGAGCATGGAATTATAAGTCTAAGGCTCTGGCCCCAGCTTTTGCCCACTAGATGTGTGACTTTCAATCTGTGGACCCCAGTTCCTACAGAATAAAGGGTTTGAACTCAATGGTCTTTACAGCCTGACCTAGCCCTTGTTTTCTGTCATCCGTGTTAAAGGAAAACTGAAATTTCTTGAAAAGTACAGGGGTTGTATGTAAAACCCAGATCATCTGAAAAGCTTTCTTTCCATTTTCATTATTTCACAAGTTAGTTCTGATGTCTCAGCCAAGCAGGCACATTTTTAATAGGTCATGGTACTTGGGGCAAAAGACAATAAACAAGACAGGAGAGTTACAGATGAATAAGAGAAGATGAGGTTCCTGCCCCTGCCCCATACTTTTGGGTATAATTTGAGGGCACTGAGTTCCAAACCCTATAAGATGTTTCATACTTTCCAACTGTAAGATCCAAAGAATGGTCTGAAATCTACAACCATTTAAATGTAAGTGCTTCTCAATCAACAGCAACTTTTAGTTGTTGTGATTTGGGCCTACCCCATATATAATAAGCACTGGACTGTGAACCAGAAGGTCTGAGATTCAAGCCCGTCAGCTCCTCCTCAGGATGAAAGGAGACTTCCTGCTTCCACAAAGATTTTAAAGCTTCAGAAACCCTATACAGGATGGCTATGAGTCAGAACCGACTAGACAGCAGTTAACCAGACCATACACCCCAAAGGATTCGCTCTACTCCTGTTTCTTCTGCCATGGTTAAGTTGTCTGTGACAAGCCAGCAGATGGATTGCTAGATTCACACTGGGAATCTGGCAGCCCATCTGCCTTATCCCCAGCCCTCTGTGCTATGCTTCTTATATGGAAAGAATTGTTGTTATTGTTAAGTGCTGTCGAGTCATTTCCAACTCATAGAGACCCTGTATAGGGCTTCCAAGGAACAGCAGATGGATTTGAACTGCCGACCTTGCAATTCAAACCCATCTTGCAGTTTAGTGCATTATCCTGCAGTGCCACACCAGGACAATCAGTAGAAGTCTATAATTATTAGTGAAATGCCTGTGTAAAGCCTTTTAACCTTCTACTGGTTACGCTTAGGAGTAGTGTTATATAATAAGAAGAAAGTCAAATGGCCCTGGACTGAATTGTAGCTTTACTGATTTCTACTAAGAGTGTGGCAGCTCCATACAATAAGCACTGGACTGTGAACCACAAGATTTGTAGTTCAAGCCTGCCAGCCGCTCCAAGGAAAAGATATGAGACTTTCTGTTCCCACTAAGATTTAAAGTCTTGGAAACCTACACAAGGTCGGAGTTGAAACTGACTTATACCACCAACCATTTCTGACTATGGAGAAAGTAGCTTTTCCAGTCCTTCCTTTCTTTTCTATACACTGGAGTAAGGGCTGCTTCACAGGATGGTATAATGATAGGCACTGGAAAACTATAGATACCCAGCAAATCGTAGCCTTGTAATTATTCAAAACTGATATTAACATTCTCAGAACTACTTACAGAGAGAAAGGGGTGATAAAGATTTTTGTGTGGCTAGTAGAAGAAATACTTTCCTCTTCTGACTTCCAATTTGGTAATCAGGGCAGGAAGCATGCAACATTTCCCATGAAGACAAGCATCTTAACAACAGAGTCCTGCATTTGTTCAGGACTTTGGGTAAAGGTAAGCAATCCTGGTATGAACCACTGGAAAGATCCTCTGGCAGCAGCTCTGATACCCATGAGCCACCGAGGCTTGGCACAGAACAAGGAAGAGACACAGTACTTTCCTCAGAGGGCTTTCTCTCTTTTAAGGACCCTCAGCCCTGTTCTCTAGCATACCACTGTCCAGTAGAAAAACAACAGAAGCCACATGTGATATCTTAAATATTTTAGTTGTTGTTGTTAAGTGCCATCAAGTCAATTCTGACCCATAGTGTCCCTATCTGTATAGGGTTTCCAAGGAGCAGCTGGTGAGCTTGAACCACCAACCTTGCAGCTCAAACGATTTGCAGTCTGACACATGAACCCACAGCTCCACACCAGGATAGCCACATAAAAAACAAATGTTGTTGTTACTGTTGTTAAGTACCATGCAGTCGGTTCCCACTCATAGTAACTCTACATAGACTCTATATAGGGTTTCTGAGAAGTGGCTAGTGGGTTTGAATCACCACCTTGTGGTTCAAACTGACCTTGTGATCTAGTGCTTTTCCTATAGCACCACACCAGGACTCCGAGGGAAAAACTAGGTGAAATTAATTCTAATAGAATGTTTTATTTAACTTAATACATCAAAATAATCTTTCAACATGTAATCAATATAAAAATTGTTAATAAGATGCCTGGCATTCTTTTTTCTTGCAAAGCTTTCAATCTATGATGTTTCCTTAATACTTAACACGCATCTCTATTCGTACTAGCCGAATTTCAAAGGCTCGATGACCCCATGGGACTACTGGCTATCAGATTGTATGATGCAATTCTTAAAGCTACCATTTGAATAGCAAAAAGCAAGGCTAACACAGAGTAAAAAGAAGAGAAAGCCACATGTATGAACAGGGTAGTGGGTACCTCTGGGCAGTCATATCCACAGAGTGAGCCTTGGGGGTGGGGTGAAGTGGAGGGTGGTATGGAAGGATGGCTGCACCTCAAGCATGGTGGTGTGGGTCTAAGAAGGAACCAGAGAGTCACTTAAGTTACTTTGGTTAATGATATTGTTGTGTACTGTTGAGTCTATTTCAGTTCATAACAATCAAATGTGATGGAATAGAACACATGGGGTTTCCTATTGAGTAGCCTCATAGGGTTTCCTAGGCTTTAATCTTTACAGGGGAGTCCTGGTGTAGTGCTATAAGATAAGCACTGGACCTCTAATCTCAAGGTTGGCAGTTCAAACCCACCAGCTGTTCCTCAGAAACCCATACAGGATCACTGTGAATTGTACCCATCACAACAACACTCTTTTAAGAACAACAGCAATTTTAAGGACAAACTCAGACACATGGTGGTGATGGTTATGTGCTGTGGAGTTGGTTCCAACCCATCGCAGGGTTTCTGAGGCTGTAAATCTTTACCGGAGAAGAAAGCCTCATCTTTCTCCCACGGAACAGCTGGTAGTTTCAAACTCCTGACCTTGAGGTTTGCAGTCCAATTCATAACCACTACGGTACACAGAGCTCCTTAGAGAAGGCCAAACTGGCAGCCCCAGAAGACCTAGACCTCAGAAAGGGTTATACCCACCTTACAGTATTGTCCTGTGCAAAGGTATGCGCACGCAATCACCTGAAGATCTTGTTAGTGATGATTTTCACTCAGCAAGTCTGGGCTGGGGCCTGAGAGTCTGCATTTCTAACCAACTCTCAGGTGATCCATAGAGTAGCAAAGAAGGACTAAACTACACATGTGATATGCGCTGGACTGCAAGGTCGGTTTGAACTGAAAGGTCGGTGGTTCAAATTCACCAGCCAATCCTTGGAAACCCCATACAGGGTTGCTGTGAGTCAGAACCAACTCCATGACACTCAACAGCAATAACAACAATGCTTAGCTTAATATAGTGATTCTCCAACTTCAGTGTATCACAATTACCTGGAAAACTTAGGAAAACACAAATTGTTGGGCATCCAGGCTTTCTGATTTAGTTATGTCTGGAAAGGCAGCCCAAGAATTTACTTTCTAGTAAGGAGCTCTGGTAGCATAGTGGTTAC
>NW_006408648.1:2911447-2918365 GCF_000296735.1 Chrysochloris asiatica | reverse complement strand
ATTGATGCTTTTGAGTTATGGTGTTGGAGAAGAATATTGAAAGCACCATGGGCTGCCAAAAGAATGAATAGATCTGTTTTGTAAGAAGTGCCTCCAGAGTGCTCCTTAGAAGCCAAGATGGCCAAAGTTCGTCTCTCATACTTCGGACATATTGTCAGAAGGGACAAGTCGCTGGAGAAGGACATCATATTTTGTAAGATGGAGGGTCAGATAAAAAGAAGAAGACCCCCAATAATATGGAATGGCCAAGTAGACAACATCGATGGACTCAAGCGTGGCAACAGTAGTGAGGTTGGCCCAGGATCAGGCAGTGTTTCATTCTGGTGTGCATAAAGTCAGTATGAGTCAGTTCCAACTCAGTGGCACATAACAACAACAAATGCAAAAGGACCTTTCCAAATATGGTTAAATTAAGGGTTTTGAGATGAGATTATCCTGGATTATCAGGATAAACCCTGTGTAATAAGAGTAGGCAGAAGAGTCAGAATCAAAAGTGACCAGAGGATGGAGTGGTTGCAATTGCCGGAAGCCAAGGAATCTGGGCAGCCTCTGATTTTGGTGGTGGTGATGGTTATGTGCCGTGGAATCGGTTCCAACTCATAGCGACCCTGTACAGGATTTCCAAGGTTGTAAATCTTTATGGGAGCAGAAAGCCTCATCTTTATCCCACGGAACAGCTGGTGGTTTCGAACTGCTGACCTTCAGGTTTGCAGCACGTTTCATAACCACTACACTACCAGAGCTCCTTCTCTAGAAGATGGAAAAGACAAGGAAGTCATTTGTCCTCTGGAGCCTCCAACAAGAGTGTAGCCCTGCCAATACCTTGATTTTAGCCCAGTGAGAACCATTTCAGACTTGTACATCTAGAATACATTTGTGCTGTTTTTAGCCAATGTTAGTGACAATTCATCATTAAAAAAAAAAACTAATATACTTGATCTGACTTCAAGCAGCCCTGCCTGACTCTTCTCTTCTTGCCCATCTCCTCCCCAAACATTCCTTCCCTCCCCTCCAACCACTCCTCAGAACTGCCCTTTAGACCTCCATGGCACCAGCTCCCTGATATGTAAGACAGAGAGGGCTCAGGCAGCAATGCACCCAGAAGGCAGGCACCAGCAGAAGGGGGAGTGGCCTCATGTGGATGGGATTTAAAGGAGAGTGACCGCAATGACCATCTAGTCCAGCTTTACTGAGACCAACACTCATGGCTGTCTTGGAATTAGTAGAAAATAGTCCTGTGCCATCTTTTTTGCCACTAGCCTTTTTCAGGAACACATTTCTCAGGTTACTTTTATCTGCCCATTGGGTTGGACTAATAATATTATGCATTTTAGCACTGTGTGTATTTGTGTTGGTTGAGTTTTAAATAATTTCGTTCCTCCTGAATGTCTGTCGGGGTTCCCCTTTTGTTCTTAACATCGCTTATTTCAGTTGTATGTTTTCCTTTTTCTAACTTTTCTAGCATTCTTAAAGACCTGCATCTCCCATTTATGTTCCTTATAAACTCTATCTACAAACTCGCTAACGATCCTGCTTTTTATATGGGACTACCCTAGTGTAGGAGTCCTGGTGTGGTACTGTGGGTTAATGCACCAGACTGCAAAGCTGTTTGAACTTCAAAGTCAGCAGTTCAAGCTCACCAGCTGCTCCTCGGAAACCCTATACAGGGTCGCTATGGGTCAGAACCGACTCAATGTCACTTAATAACAACAACCCTAGTTATCTGAGTCCTGGTGTGGCACTGTAGGTTAACACTACAAATCACAAGGCCAGTGGTTGAAATCCACCAGCTGTTCCTTAGAAACCCTTTATAGAGTCACTATGAGTCAAAAATTACTCTACAACACTTACCAATAACCCCAGTTATCAGAGTTCTGGTGTGGTGTTGTAGGCTAGCTCTGGATGGCAAAATCTGCGGTTCAAACTCACCAGCCACTCCTCAGAAACCCTATACAAAGTTGGTGTGACTGAAAACCAGCACTTGACAACAATAACATCCCTAGTTACCTAGTGTTACTATAACAGAAATACCACAGGCGAGTGACGTTAATAAATAGAAATTTAGTCTTTCACGGTTAGGAGTTGAGCAGTCTGAAGTCAGAATATTGGCTCTCAGGGAAGAGGTTTTCTGGCTCTGGAGGAAGGTCCTTGTCTCTTTGAATTTCTGTTTCTGGTAATCTTCATATGGTTTGACTTTTCTCTTTTCCCATTTTGCTCACTTGCTTATTTAATTTCTTTAACATCTCAGAACAGATTGACTCAAAATATACTCTACACTAATCCTGCATCATTAATGTAGCAAAACAAACTTTCCCAAATGGGATTATAACCACAGGCATAGAGGTTAGGCTATACAACACATATTTTGAGGAGACACAATTCGATCCATATTATCATTGTTGTTAAGTGCCATCAAATTGGTTCCAACTCATAACGTCCCTGTATAGGGTTTCCGAGGGGCCGCGGTTGAGCTTGAACCACCGATCTTGCAGTTAATTACCATCAAATTGGTTCTAACTCATAGTGATCCTATGTACAACAGAGTGAAGCACTGTCCAGTTTTTTGCCTGTATCAGTTCATCTTGTTGCAGATCTCTTTTTCTCTCATCCTCCACTTTAGCAAACATGATGTCCTTCTCCAGGAAGTGGCCCCTCCTGATAGCATGTCTATACTTCAATCCATATCAGGGGGCATATGCTCCTTTTAAACTGAGGGGGGGAAAAAAAAAAACAGGCAAAAACTTAGAAGACTGAGTTTTTGTTTTATTGTCTCATCAGCGTTTAAACATCTAAATGTGTTGTTGTTTTTATTGAATGCCTTTGAGTCAGTTCTGACTCTTAACCACCCTATACAGGGTTTCTGAGGAGCAGTTGGTGAGTTTGAACCTCTGACCTTCTTGTTAGAAGTCAAGTGCTTGTCCTACAACACCACCCCAGAGCTCCTATACATGTATTACAGATGAAAATTATTCTTTTTGCCTCACTAGTCTGTTTGCTGTGAAATAGTTGTATGTCAGGAATACTTTGGCAGAAATCTCACTCCTTGGTCTATACAAGAGTTAGATGACAAATTACTTGGTCTCATTTTCATGCTATTCTTGATATATGAGTTCCAGATCTCCTTTACTTGGATGCCCTTCCCTTCTTTTATTTTCACTTTCCACTTTGTCCCTGCATTGTTTCCATTCAAAATACACACTAATATGCCTTGCTGGCCCATCTCTGATTTTGACCTCTAATGCTGTCTTTCTTTATTCCTATCTCTTATTCCCCCACCCTCTTCTTTCATCTCCACCCCTGGCCCTTTATGGATTTGTGCTTTGCCCATTGCTTACAGTTCTACCTCCTTCTTTACTCAGCAATTTTTACTGAACGTACTAGCACTGTTCTGGGATTATAAAAAATAATAAAGACTTGATTGTTGCTCAAAATCTAGGCCTTGTTCTTCATTATTATATTGCAATTAGTATTCAATATCAGGATGTGTTTGCTAGTTTGTATGGTACTGTGTGTGAGACAACATTCTTTGACAGGTTCTTTCTGCAAGAACCTGGCTGGTCGGCGAAGTAAACACACAAATCAGCATGTGATTATTTGCCAAATAATTGTCACATGAGCTCTGTTACATTGGCTCTGTCACATCGGCTCTGTAAATTCAGAAGAAAATGAAATCTCTGACAGCTGGAATGGTCTAGGATGTCTTCTTGAAGAAAGAGGGATGTGAACTAGTCCTGAAAGAATGAGTAGGATTTGGACAGGCAGATTGGGTTCTGATGATGGGGGTGAGAGAGAAGTGGAGAGAATTAAGTAAGAATAGAGGGGATGAGCTCAGATCCAAGGAGTCTGATAGTATCAGAGGGTACCAAAACCAAGCGCATTGCCATCAAGTGGATTCCAGCTCAGAGTGAGCCTTTAAACAGAGTAGAGCTGCTTCATAGGGTTCCCAAGGGTGTAAATCTTTATAGTAGTAGATTACTACATTCTTCTTTCTTTCTATTTTTTAAACTTTTTATTTTGAATTTGAGTGAAGGTTTAAAAAGCAGATCATCAATTTTATATTCAACAAATCATATAGTTTGCTTCATTACAAGGATTGCAATCTCCTCTCTGTACCAACAGTTAACAGTATTTACTTCAATTCACTTTAACTGTTGCATTTCTCCCTGTGTCTTCCACTACTTTCAACTTACCTCTGCTGCCCTCCCTCTTGTCGACTGTTGCCCGCCCTGTCATCCATGTTAATATGTGTCTACCCACTAGCCCATGAATAAGTCTCCCCTTGCCCCCTTTAAATGATTTCTGTTATCAAGAAAACCTTTTCTTAACTTTTTACAACATTTGTCTCATATAATATGTATGCTTTTGTGATTGACTAATTTCACTCAGCATAGTGTTGTCTAGGTTGAGTCATGTTGTGAGGTATTTCACAAATTCATCATTTTTCTTCAACATTGTATTATGTGTATGTACCAAAGTTTGTTGAACCATTCTTCTGTTGATGGGCATTTGTTGATGTCTCCATCCCTTTGACATCTCTCTTGTAGATAGCATACTGAAGGATCCTGTTTTCTTATCCATCCTTCCGTCTTTGTCTCTTGACTGGTATATTTAATCCATTTATATTCAGTGTAACTTTTGATAGGTATGAATTGATTGCTGTCATTTTGTTGTGGTGTGTGTGTGTGTATGTGTGTGTGTGTGTGTGTGTGATTCTGGTTTCTGTGTTCCACATAATTTTCTACACTGAGTTCATTTTGTTTGTGGGTTTTCTATTCCTTGTCATTTCTGTTGTGTTAATGTTTTCTGGATCTTTCTGATATTCCTCTTTTTTAATTTTGATGTGCAGGCTATATTAATTTTCTTTTAGGTAACCCTATAATTTATTTTTTTTCCCTGTTTAAAACAGTTTGTTTTATCTTGAAATCTATTTGACTTCCTTAACATTTTAAAGTTCTGTATCTACACTATTCCATCTTTTTGCTTTGTAGTTGACTTTATTATAAATTGATATTTTCAGTCTTGTAAGTTTGTTTTAGTTTAAATACTTCTATATTTGGATTGAGTTCTGGGTGGTGGTGTCAGACATAATGCCAGAAGATGAAAACATGGATAGCAGCAGAAAATTGTCCTATATAATGCCTGAAAATGAACCCCTCAGGTTGGAAGGCACTCAGAATGTGGCTTGGGAAGAGCTGCCTCATCAAAGTTTAGATGATCATGATGGAGGGAATGGAATAAAGCTTTCAGGACCTTAATTTGGTGATGGGGCACAACACAAAATGAGAAGAAACAACTCTAAACATCCATTTATAATTGGAACAGGAAATGTACAAAGTATGAATCAAGAAATTTTCGAAGTTGTCAAGTGTGAAATGGAACACATAAAGATCGATCTCCTAGACATTAGTAAACTGAAATGGACTGGTGTTGGCCATTTTGAAACTGGCAATCATATGGTTTACTATGCCAGGAATGACATTCAAGTGGAATAACGTTGTATTCATTATCAAAAAGAACTTTTCAAGATCTATCGTGAAGTACAATGCTGCCTGTGATAGGATTATATCCATATGCCTACAAGGAAGACCAGTTAATATCACTGTAATTCAAGTTTACACATGAACCACTAAAGCCAGTAATGATAAAGTTGAAGAATTCTACCAAATCCTTCAGTCTGAAATTGATCAAGCATGCAGTCAAGATGTATTGATAATTACTGGTGATTGGAAAACAAAAAGGCAAGGATCAGTAGTTGCAAAATATGGTCTTGGTAATAGAAATGATGCTGGAGATTTCATGGTAGAATTTTGCAAGACCAATGATTTATGCATTGCAAATACCTTTTATAAACAACATAAAAGGCAATTATCTATACGGAATTTTCCAGATGGCCTACACAGGAATCAAATTGACTACATCTGTGGAAAGAGAGGGTGGAATAGCACCATATCATCAGTCAAAACAAGGCCAGAGGCAGACTGGGAACAGACCATCAATTGCTCATATGCAAGTTCAGGCTAAAGCTGAAGAAAATAAAAACAAGTCCACAAGAGCCAAAATATAACCGAACATATCCCACCTGAATTTAGAGACTATCTCAAGAGCAGATTTGATGCATCTAATGATTGAAAACCAGAAGAAACATGGGGTGGCATTAAGAACATCATACAGTTAGAAAGCCAAAGGTCATTAAAAAGACAGGAAAGAAAAAACAAAAAAAAAAGAAGAAGAAAATTAAAATGATTGTCAGAAGAGACTCTGAAACTTGCTTTCCAGTATAAGATACTAAAGTACTAAAGTGAATGGAAGAGATGAGGAAGTCAAAGAGCTGAACAGAAAATTTCAAAGGGTAGTTCAGGAAGACAAAGTCAAGTATTACAATGAAATGTGCAAAGACCTGGATTTAGAAAATCAGAAAGGAGGAACATACTCAGCTTTTCTCAAGCTGAAAGAATTAAAGAAAAAATTCAAACATCGTTATTGAAGAATTCTATGGGTATGACATTGAATGATGCAGAAAGCATTAAAAGAAGATGGAAAGTATACACAGAATCACTGTACCAAAAAGAAATGGTTGATGTTCAACCAATTTTAAGAGATAACTTATGATCAAAACCCTATGGTACAGACAGAAGAAATCCAAGTTGCACTAAAATCATTGGCTGGTGTAAAATAAGGCTCCAGGAATTGATGGAATACAAATTGAAATCTTTCAACAAACTGATGCAGCACTGGAGGCACTCACTCATCTATGCAAAAAAATGTGGAAGACAAGTACCTGGCCCACCAAATGTACCCATTCCAAAGAGAGGTGACCCAATGGAAGGCAGAAATTACCAAACAACCATTAATATCACATGCAGGTAAAATTTTGCTGAAAATAATTTTAAAACTACTGCAACAGTACATCAACAGGTT
>NW_006408648.1:2907002-2911347 GCF_000296735.1 Chrysochloris asiatica | reverse complement strand
TTTCTACTCCCATAAAGATTTATACCCTTGGAAACCCTGTACAGGGTCGCTATGGGTCGGAACCAACTCGACGGCACTTAACAACAACAACAAGTTTCCCAGTGGCGCTGAGACTGCTGAGAACTAATACTTGGAAAACTAGTTGGCTGTTGCCTATACCTGGTAGCAGCTCAATGAAACTTGGCTTTGTTTTTAATATTCCTTAATTCTCTCAAGGAATCTGACCTACAAAGCTCTGCTTTCTAAACAGTCTCCTGGGAATATTAAGTAACACAAAGGTGCTGTCAGAATTGGTAGTGGGTTCATGACAGGGGCTGGAAAGGTACAGTGGAAACCTGTAGTAAGCACATTGTGAGGGCACAGCCACAAAGCCAGGGAATGATGAGAAAGCACTAGTTTTTATTCCTCCCTTGTCACTGGCAAGACTTGGATGGGTCATCCTAGGACAGGAGGCACCACTGGTCCAGTCTGCAGGGGTGCAGGTAAGCAGTGAGCATAAAGCTTGGCTGTCACATGCCCGCCCCTTCTTCAGGCCTGTTCACTGCGAGTGGATCAGGATGACCACAGTCCCAGTTTATGCCAAGACAATTATGAACAGAACCTCCTTTCTCTTTCAAGACTCCCAATTTGGCTAATAAATGACTCTGTTACACTAGCTGTGATTGGCATATCCGGTGTACTGGGCAACGAGTAAAACTTCAAAGGTGATGTTGAGAAATCAAAGGACTATTCTAGAGGAAGAGGAATAGCAGGAACAGTAGTTTCAGAGGAAGTGGATAAAGTATATTTTCATCTCTGAAGAGTAAATTGCAATTCATTAACCAGTCTGCATAGAGTGTTGTGAATATTAAAAAAAAAAAAAAAAAAGATTATTCACTGGAAAATAAATTATGCCAGACACTTGACCCTTATGGAGTTTTTTTTGAAATAAATTATTGTTAGTGTTGTTAAGTACCACTGAGTCAGTTTGAAATAAATAATAGGAGGGCAAAAAGATAGTCTTCCCCCTTTATTTCTGGTATCCACTTTTCCTTTTTTCTCTGTTATGTGCGCTATCCATTATGCAAGGAGCTTAGGTGGCGCCTTAGAATGAGTACTGGGATGCAACCACAGAGTCGGCAGTTCAAACCTACCAGCTGCTCCTCAGGAGAAAGATGAGTGCTTTTGCTCCTATAAAGATTTACAGCCTCAGAAACCCTATGCAGGGTCCCTATGAGTTAGGATAGACTTCATAGTGGTTGGTTTGAGGTGTTTTGTTTTGTTTTTTGACCCTTGGTGCAAATTCTTTCTCTTCTGCCTCCATTCCTATGGGGCTCTTTTCCCAACTTCCTCGTCCCACCCTCCAACCCCATGGTGATAGGTCCAGAGGCTGATTGCTTTTGTCTCTCTCTAGTCCTAGTGTGGTGCTGTGGGTTAATGCGCCAAACTACAAAGCTGTTTGAACTGAAAGGTCGGTGGTTCAAGCTCGCCAGCTGCTCCTTGGAAACCCTATACAGGGTCGCTATGGGTCGGAATCAACTCAACAGCACTTAACAACAATAAACATCAAAATGAGAGGACATGTTCCTCATACTCATGAATGAAGAGCATACCCTCCCTATACGGCTCCGTCTACCACTCATCTGTCCACTGTGTCAGGCGTTGTTTGAGGATCTGAAGACAAGGTCCCTACCCTCATGGAGTTTACTTTCACTGAGAGAGACACTAAACCCATTGTTACAGAGTCAGTTCTGACTCATACAGACCCTAAATAGGATTTCCAAGATTATAATTCTTTCCAGGAGCAGAAAGACTCATCTTTCTCCCAGAAAGAGACTATAAGCAAGTAACAAATATAACTTCTAGTGGACTTAAGATAGGTGCTAGAGGATAAGCACTGGGCTGCTAACTGCAAGGTCAGTAGTTCAAATTCACCGGCTGCTCCTTAGCAACCCTATACAGGGTCGCTATTAGTAGGAACCCACTCAGTGGCACTAAACAACAACAACAAGTGGAATTAAGTGCTGGAGGAGAGAAGAAAGTGAGGCAAAGGAACACTTCTCTGAAGTAATAATTACCATGTTTTTATGCAAATACTATTCTCTGTTTGTGTATGTCAACTGTGCCCTTCCCCTGTGAGGTATTTTTGTAAGTGTGCCATGCTTTTTAAGAAAATATCTACCAGGTTGGCACACACACACAAAACACAAAGCAAAACAAAACAAAAACAGAAAACAAATGTAGAATGTGTGCATTATTTGTATAAAAATGCCGTATTCAGAGACCTGAAGGAAATGGACAGAAAGTCATGCAAACATCTAAAAGAGATAACAGCAAGGGCAGAGACCCTGTATTAATCATCTATTGCTGTGTGACAAGTTATACCAAAACTTAGTGACTTAAAACAGCGAACATTTATAATCCTCATAGTGTCTGTGAGTTAGGAATTCAGGAGCAGCATAGCTGGACAGTTCTAGCCCTGACCTTTTATGGGGTTACAATCAAGATATTGGCCAGGGCTTCAGTCATCTTGACTTCTTCACGAGGGCTGGAAGAGTGGCTTCCAAAGTGACTCAGTTACATGACTGGCATGTTGGGGCTCCAGGTTCTTCTTGGTGGGAGGCCTTAGTTTCTCTCCATTTAGGCCATTCCACAGGCTGTGCTCATGGTGGCTGGCTTCCCCCCAAAACTGCATTCTCAACAGGGGACAGATACCCGCAAAGGGAGCAAAAACTGGTTCCTGAGGACAAACCAGTTTTACAATGATTTGTGGCCCACCTTTGAGAATATGAGAATCCAATTATTTGTTCTGAAAGAAGGAATGGCACATCATTTGTGGATATGATTGTTTTCCCAGTGCATGTGGTCTTACCTGGAAGTGATTCTAGGAAACACTGGAATGGAAAATGAAACCGGAAAGGGGCTCATAAATGGGGTGTTACCAACTGAACAACACTTAACAATCCCCACCCAGCAAGTTAGGGAGCGCAATGGCTCTGATGAGCATTGGACTGGGACCCACAAGTTTGAGCCCACCAGCCCTGTAGGAGAAAGATAATGCTTTCTACTCTAGCAAAGGTGTCCAGCCTTGGAAACCCTATACAGGGTCACTATGAGTCAGAACTCACTTGAAGGCACTTAACAACAACCAGCAACCAACCAATAGATTTGACAACTGGACAACTGGAGTCAATCTGGCTGGGGAACTGTGGGCGACAGTGGGAAATGTGCACCTCAGAGTTATCTGAAAGATGGGGAGCTGGACTGTTTACCCACCATTTTCCTGTCTGTCATTAGTCAAACACTTCTTTTTGAAGCATTGATGCTTCATCACTCTGGCTTGCCCTGTATGTTGTCCAGTTTTGCTCTTGGGACCAGAAATAAAAACTCCAGACAAAGAGTAGAAGGTATTTTTTTCTTAAAGACATATTTTAAAGTCACCACAAGCCCTGAGGTGGGAATAAGGGGCACAAAATATTTGGTGGGACTGAAACAGACTGAGGAAAGGTAGGACCAGAATAGAGTGGAGCTATGTTTGGAAAGGTAGTTATGGACAGGACCTTGTAGAGGCTTTAGACAATCATGATAGTAAGTCAGTAGAAGGGTGTCAAGGAGGAAAATGCATGATTTGATCAATAAAAATAATTTGACTGAAGTGGATGGACTGGCTGTTAGTTTCCTAGCCTTAAGAATCTATTTTTTGGAAACTGACTGGGAAACAGTTGCTTCCATGTAGAAACCATTTCTCAGTTCCAAACCAGAGGGATTAGTGTTTTGAGTCTTTTAGTAACACATCTAACTATGATGTGATGGAAAGTATTCACCCTGGACTCCACCTCACCATGTGACTTTTATTCCCTTGTCCCAGAAAGATATCAATTTTCCTCTGTTCCTTCTTCCCCCACACCCCTGACTCCACAGAGTACCCAGATCCATAAGTCTTTGCTTTTAGTTGCCCCTGCTCAAGACTAGGTATGATAGGAAAAGCAATGACCTTCCAAAGATGTCATGTTCTAATCTCCCAAACCTGAAAATGTGTTATCGTTTGTCGTACTGTGGTAGCTTGTGAGTTGCTGTCATTTTGAAAGCTATGCCACAGGTATTTTAAATACCAGCAGGGTCAGCCATGGTGGACAGGTTTCAGATGAGAGCTTCCAGACAAAGATAGACTAGGAAGAAGGATTGATGAACTACTTCTGAATATTTAGTCACTGAAAACCTTATGAATAGCAGAGAAGCACTGTCATATATAGTGCCGTAAATGAGCCCCTGAGGTTGGAAGACACTCAAAATGCAACTGGGGAACAGCTGCCTCCTCAAAGCAGAGTTGACTGTGATGACGTGAAGGGAGGAAAGCCCACAGGAC
>NW_006408648.1:2895522-2897777 GCF_000296735.1 Chrysochloris asiatica | reverse complement strand
ATAAATAGAGAAAAGATTGAAGTTGTCAAATACTTCATTTTACTTGGCTCCACAGTCAAACTCATGGTAGCATCAGTCAAGATATCAAAAGACATATTGCATTAGGCAAATTTGCTACACAAGACCTCTTTAAAGTGTTCAAGAGCAAAGATGTCAATTTTAAGAGTACAGTGCACCTTACCCAGCCCATGGTACTTTCAGTAGCCTCATATGCATGGGAGAGTTGGGCAGTGAGTAAGGAAGATCACAAAAGAACTGGTGCATTTGAATTATGGTGTTGGTGAAGAATGTTGAAAGTACCATGGACTGCCTGAAGAGCAAATAAATCTGTACTGGAAGAAGTACAGCCAGAAGCTCCTTAGAAGCTAGTGTTACTAGATTTTGTCTCTCTTACTTTAGACATGTTGTTTGAAAGGACCAATTCCTGAAAAAGGACATGTTTGGAGAAGTGGATGTTCAGTGAAAAAGAGAAATGTCCCAATGAGATGGATTGACTCAGTTGTAACACGAATGGGTCCAAACATAATAACAATGGCAAGGATGGCACAGAATTGGGTAGTATTTCATTCTGTTGTATGTAGGGTTGCTATGAGTTGGAACCAACTCAGTGGCACCTAAGGACAACAACAGGAAGTAAAGCTGGAAGGGCAGATTGAGAGGAGACTGTAGAAGGTCTGGAACATGAGGCTGGGTAGTTTTAAGAGTTGTATCCATTCCAGATAATGAGCAGGTTGGGTTCTGCCCACTAATCATTCCTTTTCTATTTGTATACTATATGCAGTTTTCCTGAAGGCAAAGGTTTATGTCTTCTCTCAGCAACGGAATCCCCTGTGCCTGTCCCATAGTGGGAGCTGAGGAAGCACTAGTTGACACACTCTGTTTGTGGCTCTTGATAATGCTCATGCAGCCCCTGCTCTGTGTAAGGCATTAGTCGGGACTTCAACAAGGACACCGATGTGAAGAATAAATGCTAGAATAAAGCCTGAGCCTGAAGAGAAAAGCAAAATGTCCAGCAGAGGAAGAAGAGACATCTAGTTGCAGAATTTCTGCAAAAATGCTATCCACATTGAGCAATTTCAGTGACCTTTAGTTTCTACTTTTTTTTCATTCTCTCTTTTCTTAAGTAGCAAATTTAATATTTAACCAGAGGCTTTCTTAAGCCAATGGCTCTAAATGAAGACAGTATCACCCTCTAGGGAGCACTTGGGACATTTGTGGGGGCCTTTTAGTTTCCTAGAGCCATGGTGGCACAATGGCTGCTAACCAAAGGGTTGGCAGTTCAAACTCAACAGCCACTCTATAGAAGAAAGATGAGGTTTTTATTCCTGCAAAGAATTACAGTCTCCGGCACCCTAAAGAGGTAAGTCACTATGAATTGGAATCAACTCAACAGCAGTGGGAAATTTTGTTTGTTTGTTTCCCAGTGATTAGGGGAGCTGTTGGCATTTAGTGGGTAAGGCTTGGTGCTGGGTCTTCTGCAGTTCTTAGGACAATGCTGCACAGAAATCTTCCACATTCCTTTACACATTCAAAGAATGTCCTGCCAAAATAGACACACCACAGTATAAATCAGTAATTCCTTAGTCTTTAATAATGTGAAGAAAGGGTTTCAAAAAAATGCAAAAAGAAGAAAACCAGTCATTTAGAAGGTGGTCATTATGAACAGGAAAGTTTAACAAAAGATGAAGTCATCGCATTAAAATGATTGAAAAGGGAGAACAAACAAGATGGCAGATATGGTAGAAGTGCAGTGAGGAACTCCATCAGCAACAACAGAATACTGGACCAAGAAGGCTCAGGGGATGGTCCCAGAACTTTGAACCACATATAAAGGAATATTTACAAAGTTAGAAGGCTTACAGCCAGTGGAGTTTATAGCAGAAGCAAGAAATCCTGTGGTTTTTAATCCAAGGTGCTCAGCTGCTCCCTGAGTAGCCATCTAGGGTGAGACTGAGCCAGGGGAGGATCAGAGCCACCACAGACACCTGACAGAACCATGGAGATAAAGGTGTGGACATTCTTTTTTTCCGTATCTGTTTATTGGCCTCTTGCTGTCTGCACATCTCCATTCTGGTGATTAGAAGGGGTACCTGAGTGAGTAGACACCCCACCCCCACCCTCAGAGGGTTCTACTATGCATGCACACAGAGCTCCTCAAAATTTAAAGGGACAGTTTCCACTTAAAACCAAATGGCAGTGAAAAATGGCCACAGTCGGCCCTGAACTGTTTATCACTAGGAAAAAGGCCTAAATGG
>NW_006408648.1:2893954-2895220 GCF_000296735.1 Chrysochloris asiatica | reverse complement strand
GCCATATCAGCATGTGTCCAGAAACAAGATAAAGTGACTGAGGCAAATGAGTTGGAGGTAGACCTACATTCCATACTGGAAGGAGAGAAGGCTTTAGAAATGCCTGAGAAGGAATTCAGAAAAATGATTATAAAATGTATCAAAACACTTTACAATGGAGTTGAGAAAAATATGGAAGAAGTCAGGAAAGTGCTACAGCAACAATCAAATAAGATAGATACAGCATTGGAAACAACTCAGAACCTACAGAAAGAGGTCCAAATGATTAATAATAGAATATCAGAAATGGACAATACACTGAAAGAGCAAAGGAGTAGAATTGAAGAGATGGAAGCCAGAACTAGTGAGCTGGAATATAAATATCTCAATACCACTAAATAGCAGAACAAGAAAAAAAAAGGATTAAAAAATCTGAGGAAGGCCTAAGATTCATGTTGGACAACATGAAGAGGATTAACTTAAGAATTATTGGCATTCCAGAACAGGAAGAATCACACAAGTCCCCACCTCTGTCTTCTTCCCTCTGTCTCAGCTGAAGTCACTCAGCTCAGTCCTCAGTGTTTCCCCATATCCAGAATCCCCCACCTTCCCTTACCCCCTCCCCTGCTGCTAAGTAAAGATGCCACCTGGAAGCCGGAGTCACACTTCCCAGGTGACACCACCGGCCTGGGAGCTGCTCCCAGGCCAGCCCCAATCGCTCAGCAGCAGCAGCAGTTCAACCCTTGCCACTATGAGATGAAACAATTTTTGGAGTGTGCCCAGAACCAGGGTGACCTCAAGCTCTGTGAGGGGTTCAGTGGGGTGCTGAAGCAATGCCGATTTGCAAATGGATTAGCATAATCAAGAAGTTCAAGTTGAAGAAACGGAAAATCATCTTTCCTGACCAAGTTAATTTAGCATACAACTACAGTTGATAGTGTAGCATGTGCAGAACCAGTTAACTCTCTCCTCCCTCATCAACAGCCCCCTTGCTTCACAATCACCATGGAGGAGAGCATGGAGGTGAAGTTAAGTTTGAAGTGGGCAGAAGTTTGTGAGGCCTCCTTAAACTAGCTGTTGTGATGTAATTGTTTGAATTAATTAGAATAAAATTGTTTTCTTCCAAAAAAAAATAATCACACAAGTCCACAGAAAAGATAGTTGAAGAACTACTGGGAGAAAATTCCCCTAACATCCTGAAAAGTGAAAAGATAAGCATCCAAGAAGCCCAACGAACCCCAGGATGGATAGACCCTAAAAGAATATCACTAAGACATATGATAATCA
>NW_006408648.1:2872312-2874158 GCF_000296735.1 Chrysochloris asiatica | reverse complement strand
ATACAGAGATTAAGACATGCTTGGAATGGGCAAAAGAGGGGAAATAATGTTAAGATGCTTGGCTGTCTTTTGAATCTTGGTTTCCCTGGCATACCATTATAAAATAGACACTGGAGGGGGAGAGAAAGGAATAGCCAGAAATATCACCATAAAAAGCTTGTAAGTCCATCTTCAGCCTATAACTGAATGGAATACCTAAAATGGAGCTACAACGTGCCCAGTGAGGGAGGCTTCCTGTGGAGCCTCTGCATTACATAAGACCATAGGTTAATCCTAAACCCCATCCAGAATCTTCTGAGGTGGGAAATTTCCACTGGAGAGGACAAGCAGACCAGCCTGGAGTGGCTAGAAGAACAGAAGATAATTCTTGAAAGAAAGACCAACAGGAAAAATATAAAACAATAATGGCAGTCTGACTGATTACTATAAAAACAAGCAAGTTGCTCTCCCCAGAGGCATCAAGGCAAGTGGTCGGGTCCCCTCAGTGCAAACCCCCTTCCAAGACTAAAACTCAGTGGGAATACATGACAGACATGCACTGTGATTGGTGACCACATTCGTCACTGATAAGGGGAAGTGAGGGAAAAACAGCAATGAAGCTGGGAGCTAAGACCTACAACATTCAGTAGACTCCTGTGAACCTGGGTGGAGACCTGGTTGGCCAGCAGTGTGGCAAGACCTGGGAACTCTTGGGTCCAGAGTTAGTGACATAACCACAGAGGACTAGAGTGGGGAGTGAAGAATCCAGCTGATAAGAAGAGAGGGCATATGCATAAGAACACCCACACTTGCAGATAATACCCACTTGACCTGGCTTCAATGACTGGATAATCAGAGCTCAAGTAGAAGAAAAAAGAGGAAAAAAATGAATAATCTGATACAATTTGATGAACTTAACCTATACCTATGGATGAAGTAACTCAAAAGAGGGTACAAATCTTTACAGCAAGGATCATTCCCACCCCCTCCATACACAGAGTAGACAGTGATGGACAAATTGGACATTGGGTACCCAAAATGGGGGGCAATAAAGGCAAGAAGTGACTGGCTTACAAGCTTTCAAGACGGAGCTTAGATCCAGAGGGCATGGAGGAAGGTAGACTCTCCACTGAGTAGTATCCTGTCTGTCTGGGCAGGGCTGATGAAAGGAGATGGAGCTAGGTTTCTTGTGGTACAATAGTGAACAATTGCCATCAGGACTGACTGTGAGGGTTGTAAATGTAAAGGTAGATGTTTTCTAGCAAAAGGACGGGAGTGATTGATTTTGCAGTCCAGGAGTGGAGGTCCCTGGGACCATCAAGGGAAAAAGTGGAGTGCGTGACCCTACCCAGAGAAAGTGACACCAGAGTTGGAGGCAGAGATAATGACTTGGAGAGATGGAATGGCTGGGAACTTCAGACCCAGAGAGGGAGAGGGACTGTGTGCTGATGACTGGGGGTCAAGCTTGCAGGGTATACCCTTTGGTTGGTTGATGATGCATGGAGAGGATTTTAACCATGACAATGAAACAATATACGATAGGATGAATGTAAAGCTAATGTTCTCCCATGTAAACTATCACATAATTCACAATAAAACATTTTTAAAAAGAAAGGGATTTTGGGTGTTCCGCAGACTTCTGTGGACCTGGAAATGAGAGAGAGAATAAGAAGGGTTGGTTGATCCAAAATATCGGGAGACCTGAGGAAACCTGAGCCTATGGACAAGGACATAGCCACAGAGGTCTAGAGCTGAGAGTGAAGCACAGATATGAAGTGAAGGATTCGCACAAGAACACCCAAAGTTACAGACAGTACTCATTTGACCTAGCCTTGATGACTTGATAATCAGAACTCGACTAGAGGAA
>NW_006408648.1:2869287-2872212 GCF_000296735.1 Chrysochloris asiatica | reverse complement strand
AAAAAAAAAAAGATTGAAAAGTTTACTCTGCACACATGCTGTCTACTAAATGAAATACAGCATTTAGCTATCTACAAGGGGGCTTCAAAAGTCATGAAAAATGGAATGAAAAGATAATGGAGTTTTTCAAGAACTTTTTGAAACCCCCTCAGGTATGTGTGTATATAAACATGAAAACATTTTAAACTTGCACTAATGCTTTGAAAATTGGAGACTTTTAAAAATAGAGCCAAAGATTGGTAAATTAGTGAAGATGCATGAAATATAGGCATCTCATTGAATTTTATTTCCATCTCACGTATTTTTTTTTTAAACTTTGAAGTCTAGCGTTAAGAAATACTGATGTCGTAAAAATGATTCATTGAAGTTATTTATTTTGGTGATGATGCGTTTTTTCACTCTAACACACTGCTTCTCTATAAGCCCTTGTGTTACTACTGTTTCTTTAAATAAACCATGCACTGAATATACTCGTATTTCAAGATATGTTGGGATTTGAATAGGCAAGTTTTCTGTAATAACTTCTTACTACTGAGTCCTAAGTCATAAAAACAGAATTGTTTTGACACCACACTTGCAAATGAGATCTCTGTCTCTCTCTCTCTCTCTCTCTATTTTTTTTCACCTGTAGCTTTCTCTGATGTCTTGCTATGCTACCTCTTTTAAGGCTATTTTCTTCTTTCTCGTAGATATAATATGTCTGCTGTGTTATGTATCTTCACACTAATTTTGTTTTAGTGTCTGCACACTTGTATAACTGTCGTCTTTTACTTTCCTTCACTATTTGTACAGTGTAGATGGTTCACTTTTAAATCCAAGTGTTCATTATGACTGTTTCCTTATGTCTTCTACTGTGCCTGAGCATTTACATATTGAAATGAATCTCATTATAACTCACTTTCCTTTCATTTCTTCTTGATATTTTAGATAGGGTTTTACATTTATTTATTTTTAGATTTTATGTGTGGATTGTTGCTGGTAGGTGCCATCTACTTGGTACCAACTCATAGCGACCCTTTGCACAACAGAACAAAACACTGCCCAGCCCTGTGCTAACCTCACAATCATTGTTACCTTTGAGCCCAGTGTTGCTGCCACTGTGCTAATCCATCTAGTTGGGGATCTTCCTCTTTTTCTCTTTTTTCTGCATGATATCCTTCTCCAGATACTGGTTCCTCCTGATAATATGTCTGAAGTATGAGAGAGAAAGTCTGGCCATCCTGGCCTCCAAGGAGCATTCTGGCTGTGCTTCTTCCAACACAGATTGGTTTGTTCTTTTGGCAGTCCACGATAATTTTTAATAATCTTCTCCAATACCGTAGCTCAAATGTATCAGTTCTTCTACGGTCTTCATAATTCATGGTCCAACTTTCACATGCATATACGGTTATTGAAAGTACCATGACTTGGGTCAGGCACATCTTAGTCCTCAAACTGACATCTTTCCTCTTGAAAACTTTAAAGAGGTCTTGTGCAGCAGATTTGCCTAATATAATACGATGTCTGATTTCTTGACTGCTGCTTCCGTGAGTGTTGATGGTTGATCCCAGCAAAATGAAGTCTCTGATAGCTTCATTCTTTGTCTCCTCCATTTATTCTGATGTTATTTATTGGTCCAGTGGTGAGGATTTTTGTTTTCTTTACATTGAGGTGCAAACTATACTTAAAGGCTCTGGTCTTTGATCTTTATCAGTAAATATTTTAAATCCTGTTCACTTTTAGCAAGCAAGGTTGTAGCATCTGCATATCACAGGTTGTTAATAAATCTTCCTCCAATCCTGATGTCACATTTTTCTTCATATGATCCAGTTTCTGCACAGCATTACGTATGGAAGTTACTGCTCTTAAGTGCTGTCAGGTCAGTTACCACTCATGTTGACCCTGTATAGGGTTTCAGAGGAGTGAGCTTGAACTGCTGAGCTTGCATTTCAAACTGGCCTTGTAGCCCAGCGCATTAACCCACAGCGTCATACCAGGACTCTAGTTCCTGGTAAATATCAATGCAGGATGATAAAGAGGTATCTCTTACAAAAAGTAGGAGGAGTTCATTCTGATAGAGTGGAGAACACTATTTTAAGCAGACTTCAAAATTTCCTTTGAGGTTAGCTACAATTAGAATGACTACTCCCCAGTTTTCCTGGAACAGACCTGGTTTACTCCTGTTCTCCTGGCATAATTATTCATTGTGTCCTTCTCACCATCCAGAGTCCCTGTTTGGATTTGGGATGGACACCATCCATCTCCAAAAGCGCTTGAGCACCTTACCATCTTGATTGCAGAATTCACTTTTTGATCCATATTCTGTCTTGATTCCGAACGTGACAAAAAGTTCTGCTATGTCTCCCTTTAACTCCTCCACAGTTGATCTTTTTCATGTCTGAACCTGCCAGGACATTTTTGAGTGATCTAAGACGATTGTTTAAAAGATCTTCAGTGTCTTGAACTTGTTTTCTCCTTTCCAGCTTGTTCCTGTCTTCACCAGCTTTCTTTATTCCTCTATGTTTGGTGTTTTTACTTCACTCTGCTTTCTCTTTTGGTCTTTCTTTTCTAGGTAGCCTTGCTGCCCTGCCAGTTTCATACTTTCACAAAATTAATGTTGCCTTATCTGACAATTGCAACTTTTTTCACCTATAAATAGATCCTGTTAGCTATTTTAGTCCACATTCTTTTTATTTTGCTTTGATATAAACTCTCTGATGTGAACTCACATTAAAATAGGCATTCCTCAATTCTATTTTTACCTGATTGCTTTATGTGTTACCTTTGGACCCTTCCATGAATAGTTCTTATCCTGACATGGAAGAGTCTCCAAGCAACATTCTCTTGTTATGTTTTAGGGATATGCCACATTTTTGCTTTAATTTTATTTTTATGAAAGAAATTAAGAAATTAAAGTTTTTCATTCCTAAGAGTTTTTAAGATGCT
>NW_006408648.1:2864001-2868897 GCF_000296735.1 Chrysochloris asiatica | reverse complement strand
AGTTTCGAACTGCTGACCTTAAGGTTCGCAGCCCGATTCGTAACCACTACGCTACCAGAGCTCCTGTTGTTGCTGTTGTATAGAATATGTGATATTAAGAAAGAGACCCTATTTTTGGATACCAGAATCTTTTTTTTTTCCTTCCTTTTTTTTTGTGTGTGACCTAAACCATATTTGGTTTTGTCTCTACTGTTGTACAAGTAAATTTTGTGTATATATGGAAATTGTAGAAAATATTGCTGAATACGATTGCATAGAGTATCCATCACCCAAAAGCAATCACTTGATGTCTTTTTTTGTAGTCTTTTGCCTATATTTGGTTTTTAAATTTTATTGTTATGTAAGTGTGATCATATTGAGTAGATAATTTTTTTAATTTTTCTCTTCTTTTTTTTAATAAAATCCATTTATTTAACAAGTATTTGAATGTCCACTATGTGTTGGGCTTTGTTCTGGATGTCTCTGATGAGAGAATTAGAAGTCCCTGTGGGGATATGGTGTGGGGGCCATCAATGCATAGCTGATATTGAAACTGTTGCCTCCAGGAGGGGAGTAGATGGAGCTGAGGAGAGGCACGACACTCAGCCCTGTGGCACACCAGTATGCAAAGGTGGAGCAGCAGGAAGAGGGCAAGGCAGAACAGGCAACGTAATAGAGAGAAAAACTGGAGTGTCTAGAGGAGAAAGTGTTTCCAAGAGAGAAGGGAGTTCCTCCTTGTGTCCTATGCTACTGAGCATCTGAGTGAGATAGGGACAGAGGGTTAACCATTGGGTTGAGCAAGCTGGAGGTCAGGTTAGACTTCAGTGGAGTGCTCTGAGGGGCAAATAGGGTGTTATTTTAACACATGCTACTTGTTTTCCATATATTTTAAGCATAATTTAATGGCTTCATACGATAGCTAATCATGCATGTTACTTACAATTTATGAGCTCTCAACTGTGTGACATTCCTGTCTTCAGTTTTTACTATTACAATTAAGATCAAACAAATGACTCTCTAAATTTTCTTTCCTGTGTTTAGCATCATTTCCTTTGAATGGAGTCACATAAAGGGAGATACTGGTCAAAAGATTTTTAGAGCTAAACTATCTTCCCAAAGAGCTGCATGCTTGTATTACTCTGGTGGTATCTGAGGGCTCCCAAATCCTGCCTGTCAGTGGGCCCTTCCACAAGGTATTATATCAGTCTAGAAATTCTTTTAACCTTGAACAGAAAAATGGATGACGAGAAGCAAGCCCACATTATTGACTGGAAAGTATCCACAGTTTATGGCATAGTTATGTTAAGCAGAAATGTAGACCCAATGATTGCAAAACATATGGTGCCACAATTTGAAAGTGATGCTGGTGTTGAGTATAATCCCTTTTCACTGAGGTTCTTGTGAACTTAAATCAGCTATGACCAAGACCAATAGCCAGTCATGATCTCCATGCTTCATCCCTGTATTCCTACACATTCATAAAGATGTGATCCGGCTTGGCATTTCAGACCATTTACCCTTTTCCAGTAAGCATCCTGCAAATTCCCCTTAGCAGCTGCCTGCTAATATCAGGGAATGACTTGTACCCTTTTCCATGCCTGCCTTGGGTGGGGTTTTATAAACATTTCCAGCCTGTGGCAAAGTGAGAACAACTTCTAGACTAATCATAATCTCAAAAATGCTTCCCCTCCCCCCAACATTCCTCCAACCCCACTACTTATAATAATTACTTCCTGGTCACATTATGGATTGCTCCTGCCCAGCTGCAGCAGCTGGATAAGAGTTGCTGTCCTCAGTTGCCTTGCTGGGTTTACTATTTAACTGCTTCCTGCCCAGCGAGCAGCACCTCACTCAGGATTTACAGCAGCAGCACCCAGTATGCCAACATCTCCTACAGGACTCACAGCACCAAGCCCGGGATTGGCAATGCCCAGAGCAGCACACCACAGCCTCTGAGTCAGATGCTGGTACCACTGTAACTCATCTTCAGTAGTCTGTCCAGCTTCATCAGATTACTGTGAGAAATTAATGTGATCCTGTGTGTGAAGTACCTGCGGTAGGGCCTGACCCAGTAGCCCTCTGTCTGGTTTAACTCTGGTCTCATTTTCTCACCCCGCCCCTATTGTTGAGTCTTCCTACCTTTCACTGCTCCAAGCTGGTGACATAAACCTGACTCCTCAACCCTTGTTCTGTGTGTTTCATACTTGCAGGGGGATTTATGAAGAAGCATGGTCAGCCTGTTGTTTCCAAAACTTTGAGGTAAGTTCTGGGGTAGTCAAGCAAGGCTAAGGGTTGGAAATGCTTATTCCTGTCTAGAAAATAAGTCTTCTTGGGCATCCTAGCCTATAGGATGGGTGGGATCCTGTTGTTGTTGTTTTTATGTGCCATGGAGTCGGTTCTGACTCATAGTGACCCTGTACTGGGTTTCCGAGGCTATAAATCTTTACAGGAGCAGAAAGTCTCCTCTTTCTCCCGTGGAACAGCTGGTAGTTTCGAACTGCTGACCCTGAGGTTAACAGCCTGATTTGTAACCACTAATGTGTCCTTCAAACAGAGCCTTCTGACCTAGACAGCATCTGTGGGTGGCTGATTTGACTAGCCCAGCTGCTGAATGCTAAGGAAGTCGGGGGGGTGGCCATAATCGCCAGGAATCTCAAAGAATTGAATAAATAGGCAAATGTAGAAGACACAGTCAATATGTGATCATTCTTATAGAAAGTAAACCCTTATTGTTGTTAAGCACCATCGAGTCAGTTCTTACTCATAGCAACCCTATATAGGGTTTCTAAGGAGCAGCTGGTGGGTTTGAAATGCCAACCTTGTGGTGTAAGTCCAGTGCTGATCCTACAACGCCACACCTTTATTATATAATAAGGGTAAATAAACCTCTATTGTTGTTGTTAAATGTCATTGAGTCATTTCCAACTCATAGCGACCCTGTATAGGGTTTCTGAGGAGCAGCTGGTAGGTTTGAACTTTGTGGTTCGCAGTACAGTGCTTATCCTACAGTGCCACACCAGAAGCCCAAATCTTTATTTTTGTTGTTGTTGTTGTTGTTAAGTGCCATTGAGTTGGTTCTGACCCATAGTGACCCTGTATAGGGTTTCTAAGAAGCATCTGGTGAGCTTCAACCACCAACCTTACAGTTCAAAGAACTTTGCAGTCTGACGTGTTAGCCCACAGCATCACACCAGGACTCCTAAATCTTTACTAGTAAAGGTAAATAGCAATAGCTGCTGTAACAGATAAGCTCTCAAATCACAGCAGAGTAACACAGTGAAAGTTTATTTCTTATCAAATAAGATCCAATTCAGATATTCCTGAGCAGATGGAAAGGGACCCTGGCTCCTTCTGTTTTGTGGCTTCTTTGTCTCATAGGGCTTTAGAGCTTCTCCTGGACCCTTCGCATCTAGCCAGCAGAGTGAACTGTAGAGAAATGTAGAAAAATCTCTCAGTCTATTGGTCAGAACCCAGACTTTTGACTAGAACTCAGTAGAATTCAGGCATACCTAGCTGCAGAGAGGAATGGGTACATATACCCAGGAGATATAGGAAATAGATTTTGTGCCATGTTATTTCCAGAAAGGACATTAGAAATTAGAATTAGAATGGCTATCCTTTGTAAATATCGGTGGGTAGAGGGAAGATGGTCTGAATTGCTGCCTTGTCTGGGGCTGTATTTTCTATATGCTGATTTCTTTCCAGGGACAGGTTTGCAGTCCCTGCAGTGGAGACCCGTCCTAGCATCTGGGGAGAGTGCCCACCCAAGTTTGCTACCAAGCTGGGCCGAGTGGTGGTTAAAGAAGGACTGATGGGACGATTCTCCTGCAAGATCACTGGCAGACCCCAACCACAAGTCACCTGGCTCAAGGTGAGGTTTCTGTCTTCTCTGACTTTAACCTGGGTCTGAAGACCATGAAAGTTCAGGATTAGATCCTGGACTAGTGTGAATCTGTCTATCCAGTCCATTCGTTTTGTGTCTACAGTAGGTGATGCTCTAGGGTGCTCTACATGTGGTATAGCAATGCTTGTCCTTGTTCCTGTTTGCATATTCTCCAGTGTCACTCAGATCAAATGTTCCCATAATTCTCACTCTCATAACAGCATGAAACTTCTGAATCAAGACAGAACTGTCCATCTCAAGAGACTAGAATTTGAACTCATGGGACTAGGTTTCTGTCCATGGCTCCTTGGTTCACAAAACCTGCGCTATTGATCAAGTCATTAGACCTCTAGAAGCCCTATTCAGTATATGAGGAAATAATATCACCTACTCAAAATACTATTGGGAGGCTCCATGAGGTGCTTTGTAAGTCATTCAATGCTAAGCTAAGATATGGGTGGAAAAGGTGATGGGGAGGAGGGAAGTAGGCAGCACAGGCAGGATGGGAGTTAAGGCAGTGAGGAGCCTTAGTTAACAATAGATGTCAAGGTCAAGGAAAGTAGGTTTTTCAAAGATGAAACTCCTAGATGAAAAGAGGTGTTGAAAAACAGAAAATCTATAGAAAGAATCAACAGGACAAGAAGCTGGTTCTTTGAAAGGATTAAGACCTTTGGCAAACCTAACAAAAGAAGAAAAGAGTAAGAAGACACAAATAACACGCATTAGAAAACCACATGGGTGATGTCACAACAAAACCAAAGGAAATCAAAAGGATAATAACAGAATACTATGAAAAGTTGTACTCAAACAAATTTGAAAACTTAGAAGAGATGGATCCATTTTTAGAAAAACACGACCTACCTAAACTTACACAGAGTGAAGCAGAACACCTGAACAAAACCATAACTAAAGAAGAAATTGGTCAGGTCATCAAAAAACTCCCAACCAAAAGAAGTCCAGGTCCAGATGGCTTCACTGGTGAGTTCTTCCAAACATTCTGGGAAGAGCTGTCACCAATTCTACTCAAATTATTC
>NW_006408648.1:2846470-2859041 GCF_000296735.1 Chrysochloris asiatica | reverse complement strand
GAGAAGCAGTGACACCAGAGATGGAGGCAGAGATGGGGACATGGAGCGAGGGAGCGGCTGAGGACTCTAGAGTCATGGGAAGAGAGGGACTAAGAGCT
Organism: Chrysochloris asiatica; assembly: GCF_000296735.1. Classification (NCBI taxonomy): domain Eukaryota; kingdom Metazoa; phylum Chordata; class Mammalia; order Afrosoricida; family Chrysochloridae; genus Chrysochloris; species Chrysochloris asiatica. Next base: position 2,858,943 of record NW_006408648.1, on the reverse strand, counting down.
GGTGGCCAGGAGGCAGACTTGCAGAATGTGCCCTTTGGAGGTGTAAATTATTATATATGCCTGACTGTTTAAAAAAAAAAAGCTAAAATGAATAGAGAAATACTGTTAATTGATGGTACATGGAGGGGATTATAATCATTGTAATAAAACAAGGTATATGATTTGTTGAATGTAAAACTGATGATCTGCCCTGTAAATTTTTACTAAATCCACAATACAAACCTTTAAAAAAAGAGGTGATGGGACACTTTTTACCTACTTTCCAATTCTCCTGAACTGGTCCTAGAAAACGAATAAAATGAAAAGGGAGGCAAAGGGAAACTGAAGTGAGGGACATAGAATGTTTCTGTTGTTAAGTGCTGTTAAGTTGGTTCCAACTCATAGTGGTTCTGTTTGCTGTTGTTGTTAAGTGCCATCGAGTCGATTCCGACCCATAGCGACCCTGTATAGGGTTTCCAAGGAGAAGCTAGTGAGCTTGAACCGCTGACCTTGCAGTTCAAACGACTTCACAGTCTGACTCATTAGCCCACAGCGCCACACCAGGATTCTGTATAGGGTCTGCAAATTGCTGAGTTTGTAAATCTCTACAAGAGTTGAAAGCCTCATCTTTCTCCCACTGAGCGGCTGGTGGGCTCAAACTCCCGGCCCTATAGAGCCACTGCACTCCCTGAATATAGGATTGTTGTTGATAAGTACCATCGAGTCGATTCTGACTCATAGTAACCCTACATAGGGTTTCCAAGGTGCAGCTTGTAAGTTTGAACTGCTGACCTGTGGTTCACAGCCCAGTGCTGATCCTCCAGTGGATGGTTGTGGTTATGTGTCGTGGAGTCAATTCCAACTCATAGTGACTCTGTATAGGATTTCTGAGTTTGTAAATCTTTACAGGAGCAGAAAGCCTCATCTTTCTCCCACAGAATAACTGGTAGTTTCGAGCTACTAACCTTGAGGTTAGCGGCCCAACTTGTAACCACTACATTACCAGAGCTCCTTGGATATCCCACCTCAAATAACAGCCCCTTTAGTTTCTAGATATATGCTATAAGCTGGCCTGAATACCATACACATACATGAACCTCAAGTCAAGGTCCTTGGGTTATCCAAAGACTGCTCTCCATCTGACCCTGTTGACAGTGTCTCAGAGCAGAGGACTCTGCTGCCCATACCCTGATGTCTGCCACACCCAGAGTAGGTAAGAGGAAGAACATCAATGCCAAAAAGTAAGCAGGTTTCTGTTACCAAACTTCCCTATTGCTGTCCACAGGGAAATGTACCTCTGCAGCCGAGTGCCCGTATGTGCATGTCTGAGAAGAATGGGGTGCAAGTTCTGGAAATCCATGATGTCAGCCAAGATGATGTGGGAGTGTATACATGCATGGTGGCAAACGGGTCAGGGAAGGCTTCCATGTCTGCTGACCTTTCCATCCAAGGTATTGTCTGGGGGAGGAGTAGTGCAGCGTAAGTCCTCCCTGGTATCTGAATCCTCATTCCTTATGCATACATGTGTATACACATTGCATGCTGACACATCTACATACTCCCCAGGGTGAGGTCTTTAACCAGAAGAAAGGGGAGTGGTGCAGGCAGCCCAGTCACAGCCACAGAAGAAGACTGTAAGAGTCAGGTTGACACCTTCCCTTCTAATATTGTCATTGCAGTTTGGAAAGATGGACTTCACTACAAATCTAACCTACTTAAAACTTGCTCACCATCTAGTCTGTCCTTCCAGTCAGTGTTAACTTAACTCTTTCAACCCTCAGATCCCCATTTTCCTTCTCACACAGACTGAACATTTCAGCAGCACCTTTGATCCCTGCCTCTTGAATGCCGTTAGTCAACAGCCCCTGTCAGTTTCTTCACTTGAAGTCTCTTTGAATCAGTCTCCTCCTTTCCATTCCCCTCAATTTCTCCAAGTCCAATCTGGGGAAGCTGGACATGTGGATGGGAAGATGGGGACTGACATCACTTCACTGGAGCAGAAAGCTTGGCTAAGCGGGAATTTGGGGATCCAGAAAGGAGCTGATCTTCCCTCTCCCTTTCTTAACCGTTCTTCTGTGATGTTTCTCTTGTGTCTCCTTTTGTTTTTAAAAATGATTTCTCCTTGCTCTCTTTACTTTTCTTTTTCTTTTTGCCTATTTTTCATAACCCACAGAAATAAATTTATTTTACATTGCAACCAGGAGCATACATATTATATAAGCATATTTAATAAATGAGTTTCATAAAACAATATGTACTGTGTACAGCACTTAGTAAGTATTCTAAACCATTAAGAAAAAAATCTTAGTCCTGATCAATTTGCATCACAACCCACTACTGGAAGGGCCTGCTGTTGAATGTCTAACACAGAAGGCTTATCACTCTCTCTTCACTTGCTTTAAAAAAAAAAAAACAAACTAAACCAGTTGCCGTTGATTCAGTTCCAACTCATGACGACCCCATGTGTGTCAAGGTAGAACTGTGCTTCATGGTATTTCCAATTTCAGAAATAGATCTTTAGACCTTTCTCCCAAGGCATCTCTGGGTGACCTTGAACCCAGTCTTATGGTTAGCAGCTGAGCACATTTACCATTTTCATCATTCAGGACCCCAATGTTACCCTAGGATAGAATTAAAACTGTATAGTTCAGAAGTGCTGTTGTTGTTGTTAGGTGCCATCCAGTTGATTCCAACTCATAGTGATCCTATATAGTATTTCTGAGGCTGTAAATCTTTGTGGGAGCAGAAAACCACATCTTTCTCCCACAGAGTGGCTGGTGGGCTCAAACCGCTGACCTTGTGGTTCGCAGTGCAGTGCTTATCCTATGGAGCCACAGCACTCCGTCAGAACTGCTTAATGACAAAATGATGAAGCGTCTTGGATTTGCTTGAAAATATTCTAGAAAAAAAATAGTAGATCAAAACAAAGAGAATCAATATAATGACAAAATAATGTTGATGTTGCCTTAATCTGACTTGTATCTTTTGGCATTTGTTATATCCCATTCTCGCTGGTGCTGTGGGTTAATGTACTAGATTGCAAAGTCGGTTTGAACCACAAGGTCAACAGTTCAAGCTCATCAGTCGCTCCTCGAAAACCCTATGTAGGTTGCTATGGGTCAGAACCAACTCGATGGTACTTAACAATACCAACATTCTCTCCTAGTCCATATTTTGAAATTTTCCATGATAAAAATCATTTAAAGAATGTGACAGAAAAAAAATATATTCTTGTACATTTTTAATTTGAAGAACTGAATGAAATGAAACTTTCTTTGTACATTTTTTAAAGCAGGTATTTGTCAAAACTGATCACTTCGATGGGCAGGGGTGTGTTTTTATGGGACATGTGTTTGGGCTTGAAATTTTCCAGATCTTATTTTTTTGTGTCCCAGGTTGGATGTTGTTTCCTTCTGTAAGCAAGTGAACAGGGACAGGCCCCAAACCTTCAGGATGTAGAAGTTCTGGTTTGAGTGTTTTTGTTTTTTCCCCCTGATTTAGGGCAGGTAAAGGCAGGGTAATACTCTAAATACCTAACAACAAGTCCTCATCCAGTTTGCCCCAGGCTGCAAGGAGTTTATCAGATTAACCACACTAGTTAAGGACTAGGGGAGCCACATTGAGCCATCTGTTAATGGGGAAATGGTTGGGAAATGAAAACTCCACAGTAAACTAAAGGGATTGTTGTTTAATCATTTCTCCCTCTTGGTGTATCATATATTCCATTAACACTCTTTCTGCTCTTCATCCTTTTTTCCCCAGGTCTGGACAACACCAATAGGTATGTCAAACCTTATGTTTCCCATCCTGAAATGCCCTGCAAGGAAAAATGGGGATTGCTATGGAGAAACACCCTAACTTCCTCTTGACTGGGTAGAAGAACTGACCGTCTGGGTGGCACTTTCATTTGGTTGGCTTGTTTTGTTCTCCTATATGTCCTACGGGTTTCATATCAGCATGGAGACTCTCAGAGACTGCAGATTACATCCAATGTTGTGTTTCACAGTGTCTGTTTGGTAATTTCACTAGCTAGTCATCACTCAGGAAGACCCTCTGCTCCAAAAAGGGTACCTTACACATTTCAGGACATACTGCATGCATGTATTCATTCATTCTGCAAATATTTTGTCATTTCATTGCCCATGTGTGTGGCTCAGTACAAGTACTAAACCTTGGCTATACAAGGGTGAGCACACAGGCTAGTGTAGAGAAGAGTTTTAAGCCGAGTCATGTGAGTGTATACTTAGAAATTGTGCTACGACTATGAAGGAGACTACAGGGCAGCATTCATTTATACTACAGTGACAGGGAAACCCTTTCTGAACACTTGATATTTGAGCTCAGAACTACCAAGTAATTGTAATTAAGTGAAAAAAATAACCTCAGGGACTTAGTGTTCCAGAGGGAATGTTTTTATTGTTTTGTCATTGTGTTCTTTTGAGTGGATTTCTAACTCATAGTGACCCTATGTGGTAGAGTGGAATGTCCCACAGGGTTTTCTAGGTTGCAGTCTTCCTAGGAGCAGATCACCAGATCTTTCTCCGGCAGAGATGCTGGGTGGGTTTGAAATGCCAACCTTTTGGTTAGCAGCCAAGCACTTAACCATTTGCACAACCAGGGTTCCTTTAAGAGGGAATAGCGAGTATGAAAGCCCTGAGATGAGAAGTAGACTTGTGAGAAAGCCCCCCATAAATGCCTGTGTAGCTACAGCTTGGTGTGCCACAGTATCTGATGAGGTTCAAGGGGCGGGCGTCCTTGTTCTTGAGAAGCTCAGTTTTATTCTTAATTTAATGGAAAAGCTGCTGGAGAGTTCTTAAGTTTGCAATGATATAATTCAATTTATGCTTTAAGATTGACTGTGATCACTGTGTGGAAAATGGATTAAAGGGCCAGAGTGGATGAGGTGAAACCAGTTGGGTAGTTTGGATTAGGGTAACCCCAGTGGAAATGAGGGAAAAGGGCTGGCTTAAGGTAAAACAGGGCTCTGGATTGGGGGACAGGGAAGTGTCATGAATAGCTGCCTATTTTCTAGCTTAGGAAACTGCACAAGAAAGAAAGCTGCTCTTCTTCTCTCTTGCTTAGTGAGCTTTTGTGACCCCTGGAGGCTGCTATGGTGCTGAGTAATGTTTGTGAGTAACTAGATGGTCATTCTGTTCTCTTCCCGCTACTCTCCCGTCCTCCACCATCACCACCATCAAACAGGTCATTTGTGAGAGGTACACAGGCTGCCAATGCAGACATCAGGAGGGAGGTGACCAATGGCATCGTGAAGGAGCCAAAACTAGACAACCTGGAGACTGCATCCGGAAGTAAGAACTGCTCCAGTGCCCAGAGAGGTGCCTCCCCAGCCTGGGCCACCTACAGCCAGCCTCAGACCCTGGGGAAAGCCAAGCTGGAGTCGTTCTGGGACTCACCCAATAAGACTCTAAAGACCGCCGTTCTTCAGAAGACTTCCAGCACCATCACCCTGCAGGCTACGAAAGCCCAACCTGAGCAGAGAGCACCAGCCTCAGAGGGCCTCTCACCCTCCAGAGAAGAGAGGAAGAGGCCAGCGGCACCCACTCCAGCCACCCTCCACACAAGGCCATCTGGCCTCCAAAGCCAAGAAGTTGTGAGCAAGGTTGCTGCCAGGAAACTCCCCATGGAGAACTGGAGGGATTCAACTGCTCCCAAATTTGAGAGCAAGCCCCAAAGCCAGGAAGTCAGTGAGGATCAAACAGTCAAGTTCAGATGTAACGGTGAGTGAAGCTATGTAGGATCGCTGGTCTCCAAAATGCAGCCATTGGTATTTACTCTCCTCTTTCAGTACATAGCTAATTCTGAGCCTCCAATATCCCACCCAAGATGCCACCGTGTAGGGGTCTTGCCCTTGGAAAAGACTCAGCCTAGTAATGCCCCTTATTCCAGAGAAGCATCAGCACATTATTTGCTGCTGAATAGAACATTGGCCCTGTGCCCCAATTTCTCCCACCATCACTGCCACCATCCTCCAAGAACAAGGAGGAAGGATTCTTCTTTCCTTCCTTCTCCTGGCTTTGGCTGACCTAGAGACCTAACTTGTTCTTGTATTCCTCCTCCCCAAGGCCCCTGCCTGTGTCATGACATTCACGTCTTTGGAGGGTTGAGGGGCTAAGAACCCTCCAAAAGATCCAGGCTGAGTTCTTCCCTCCACTTCAAGTCCTCCCCACCCACAGCACAGTGAGCTCTCCAGGGATCTCATGACCTTCATCTGGACCTGTAGTTTCAGGGGTCCCAAAGCCCAAAGTCGCCTGGTTCCTGGAAGGCGTCCCTGTGAGGATACGAGAAGGCGCCATTGAGGTCTATGAAGATGCTGACTCTCATTATCTCTGTCTGCTGAGTGTCCGCACAAGAGACAGTGGGAACTACAGCTGCACAGCATCCAATGTCCGAGGCCAGGTGTCCTGTAGCTGGACCCTCCTGGTGAAAAGTGAGTATACTCCTCCAGGTCACCCTGGCTTCTGTGTGGGAGAACCATTCATGGGGTGCTTCCCACATTGCAGACATTTCATCTGCTACAGCTCCTTGTCAAGGAGATACAACCCTACCAAGCATCCCCCTAGCCACATGCCAAGGCTAAATATGTTGCTCCTGGCCAGTGGTTCTTAGTCAGTAGTTCACTTTAGGATCACCCCAAAATAAACATATCCAGGACCGCTCCCAAGCCAGCTTACAGCTACCTTTTTTAGGTTCCTCAGCTGTCAGTGAAGTACCAGGGCTTACTTTTGTAACCACAGTGAACCAAGCTTTCCCTAAATGTATCTGGTTTACAGTAATGTGAGAAGATGTGTGTTGTTCGTTTCCTAAAACTGCCATAACCAATTACCACCAAATGGGAGGCTTAAGACAGCAGAAATTTATTTTCTTACAGTTCTAGAGACTAAAAGTCCAAACTCAGGGTACCGGCAGGGCCATGTTCTTTCTGAAGGAGCCTTTCGTATCTCTTTCAGCCTCTGGTGGCTCTTGGCATTCCTTGCCTTGTGGCAGCATAACCCCAATCCGTGTCTCCTTCATCATACGGCCATCTTCTCTTTGTGTCTGTCTGTTTTATTTTTATGAATATCACTTCTTCAAAAGAAGACTCTACTTCCATATGACCTCATGTTAACTAATCACATCTGCAAAGACACTATTTCCAAATAAGCTCATGTTCCTAACCTAGAGGTTAGGACTTGAGCATATTTTTTCAGAAAACAGAAATCAACCCATAACAATGTGTACTCCCATATATTTTATGCTTATTGTAATTCTGTTTATATGTGTTCGTTGTAGGAAATTTAGACAAAATATACTCCTATGACTCAGAAATAAATAGTTTGGTTTTTAAACAAAATTGGCACTGTGCTATTTGTACTGTTCTCTAGCCTAATTTGCTCATGTAACATAAACATCTTTTTATATTTTTGAATATACTTTGAAAAAATTTAGACATGGATGTGAGGTCATACAATTGGGAATACATTAGGTAGTACCACTGAGGATAGAGCCAGCAAATTATAGAATGTTTGAAACTCTATGGCCAAAAGCCTTCACCTATTTTTTTAAAATAGCAAAAAAATAAATAAATAAAATTTTAAAAGGGGAAGCACCCTATTGGAATCTTAGATTAAAAAAAAAACAACATGTAAACTATATCAACAAAACAAAACTGTAATATAAGGACCTTGCTTAGATCCTGATTAAAACAACTGTAAGAAATTGTAAGCACATAAGGCAATTTTGAATATGAGTACAATAGTCAGTTCACAAGTCTGTGAGTCCAAACCTCACCAACAAGGCCAGGACTCTGTGTCTGAGCAATACATAGATAAGTAATATTGTGTCTAGCAAAGGTTAATGATATACTCAAAAAGCGTATTTTCTGCTAAGGCTTCCATCATCTTTGAATTTATCTAAATCTTATAAAATAGTTATTCCAACGTATTCAGATGTCGGGGTAATTCATCTCAGGTGGACGCCATCTTTTATTTTCTATCGATAGTGAGTATATTGAAATAGGGAGTCCTGGTGTAGCGCTGTAGGATAAACACTGGACTGCAAGCCTCCAAGGTTGGCAGTTCAAACCCACCAACCACGCCTTGGAAACCCTATACAGGATCACTATGGGTCAGAACTGACTCAATGGCACTTAACAAAGACAATACTGAGAGATAACGCACATAAAGTAAAACTCATCAAGTATATTCTTCAGTAGCTTTTAATTTATTCACAAGGTTGTGCAAGCACCACCACTATCCAATTTTATAACATTTCCATCCCAGTCACTCCCTACCCCATCATCATGTGTCCTCCCCACTCAAACCCCAGACAACCACTAGTCTACTTCCTTTCTCTATGGCTATAAATGAAATCATGTAATATGCATTTGACTTTTTGTACTTAGCATAATGTTTTCAAGGTTCATCCATGTTGTATCAGTACTTCATCCCTTTTTATGGCTGAATGATATTCTAATGCAATATACTTTGTTTATTCATCCATAAGTTGATGGACATTTCTGTTATTTCCACTATTTGGAATTTCTGTGAATAATACTGTTATGAACATTCATGTGCAAGTTGTTGTGTGGAGGTTTATTTTCAGTTCTGAGTAGATATCTAACAGTGGAATTGTTGGTTTCTATGGAGTCCTGTAGGATAAGCACTGGACTACTAACTGCAAGTTCGGCAGTTGAAGCCCACCAGCTGCTCTTCAGAAACCCTATACAGGGTTGGGTTGCTATGAGTCAGAACCAGCTCAACAGCACTTAACAACAACAACATGGTACCTCTGTGTTTAACATTTTGAAGAACTACCAAACTGTTTTCCAAAGTGACTGCACTGTTTTAACACAACATTTGCATTATCTTCTGGATTCAAAGTAATATCTAGTGCTCTGTCATTTCAGCTTGGAAGATTCTGGTATTTTTTGGAGGGCAGTTCTACGATCAGAAAATTCTGGGTTTTGTTTTCTGGAATATCTTAATTTTTCCTGCAACTTAGAATGATAAATTTGCTGAATATAAACTTCTTGAGTTGATGGTCTTCCATTCAGCATTTTAAATATGTCATCCCATTATCTTCTGTCCTGTTGTGGCACTGTAGGCTAATCACTGGACTGCTAATCACAAGGTCGGCAGTTCAAACCCACCAGCCTATTCCTCAACAACAATTGCCTTCCATACTCCATGGTTTCTGATAAGAAGTTACCTGTAAATCTTAATGGTCATTCCTTGTACATGATGGGTTGCTTCTCTCTTGTTGCTCCTGAGATTCTCTGTCTGAAAATGTGACTATGAGGCATCTAGGTGTGGATCTCTTTGAGTTTATTCTTCTTGGACTTCAATGCGTTTCTGAACATGCAGATTATTTTTTATCAAATATGGGATGTTTCAGCCACTATTTCTTCAAGTATTTTGTATGCTGTTTCCTCGTTTTACTCTCCTTCTGAAACTTAGAGTATGCATATGCTGATACACTTAATGGTGTCCCACATTACTCTGAGGATCTGTTCATTTTTCTTTGTTTTTATATTCTCTCTCTTCCTCAGACTTGTTGTTAAGTGCCATCAAGCCAGTGCTGACTCATGGTGACCCTATGCACAACAGAATGAAACACTACCTGGTCCTGCGCCAACCTCTTTTTTTTTTTCTTTCTTTCTCTTTTTCTTCATATGATCCAGCTGCTTGAATTGTTTGTTCAGCATACAGATTGCCCTGGTGCATACCTTTCCTAATTTTAAACCATTCCGTGTTCCCCTGTTCTGTTTAGACATCTGCCTCCTGGTCTATAGCAATTGACCTATCTTTCAATCCATTGATTCTTTCTCCTGACGATTCAAATCTGTGGTTAACCCCCTGTAGTAAAGTGTTCTTTTTAGTCATTATACTTTACAATATCAGAATTTATATCTGTTTTTTTCAAAAATAATTTCTATATTTTTATTGATGTTCTCTATTTTATGAGACATCATTCTCATACTTTAACTCTTAAGACATTATTTTATTTTCCTTGATTTTTAGAACATACTTATAATAACAGATGTAAAGTCTTGTCTAGTAAATCCAGTGTCTGGGTTTCTCAGGAGCAGTGTTATTGACAGCTTTTTTCCTGTGTATGAATCGTATGTCTCTATTACTTTTAATGTTTTATTTATTTATTTAAGTATTTATTGTGAATTGAATGAAAGACACCATCTAACAGCCAAGATCAGCAGGTTTACATTCAACAAGCCATACACTTTGTTTCATCTCAATGATTGCAATCCCCTCCATGCAACAATAGTCATCCTACTTCCTCCCTGTGGTTACCCATGTACAAATACCCCTTTCAAGCTCTTAACACTCTTCCTTCCATACCCATTCAGCCTGTGTCGCAGAACAGTGTTCTTTCAAGGTTGTGTATGTATCACTATTTACTTCTGTCCCTTTTAGCTTTTACACACCTCCCTGTATCTACATCAATCTTCATCATTCTTTTGCTGACCTCTCATTTCATATATATTGCTGTTCCCCTTCTTGTAGGCATAGACAGTTCCCTGTCATCTGCATTAACATATGTTACCGTCTACCCTACTAAGTTGTGCCTGACCCAAGCCATGGTATTTTCAATAACCTCATATGCGTGCGAAAGCTGGACAGCGAATAAGGAAGACTGTAGAAGAATTGTTGCTTTTGAGTTATGGTGTTGGAGAAGAATATTGAAAGTGCATAGACTGCCAAAAGAACAAACAGATCTATGTTGGAAGAAGTGCAGCCAGAGTGCTCCTTGGAGGCCAGGATGGCCAAACTTTGTGTCTCATACTTTGGACATATTGTCAGGAGGGACCAGTCTCTGGAGAAGGATATCATGTTTGGTAAGGTGGAGGGTCAGAGAAAAAGAGGAAGCCCCCTGGTGAGATGGATTGGCCAAGTGGCAGCATCGATGGACTCAAGCGTGGCAACAGTAGTGAGGTTGGCCCAGGATTGGGCAGTGTTTCATTCTGTTGTGCATAAGGTCACTATGAGTCAGTACCGACTCGATGGCATCTAAAAACAACAACAACCCTTTAGCCAGTAAATTACTCTCCCTTCCCTCCCAACTTGGTAGCATCAAAGAATATGTCTTTGAGTATGTAAACCTTTTTTAAAAAAAACTTTTTATTGTGAATTGAGTGAAGGTTTACAGGCAAGAGCATCAGCTTTACATTCAACAAATCATATACTTTGTTTCATCTCAATGATTACATTCCCCTGCATGCAACAACAGTTATCCTACTACTATCCTATCCCTCCCTTTGTTTCCTATTTGCATTCTACCCACCTTCTCACACCTTCTCAACTTTGTCCTTAGGAAAATATTGCCCTTTTGATTTTGAATGACTGGCCATTCCATGGTGAGCAAATCTTACTAGTGTTTTTGTCCCTTGTGTCCCCTATAAATGTATCTACTGCTTGATTGAAAATTAGGCCATGAGGGCACAAGGTTGAGTTCCTTTCCAGATCTGAAAATAGTTGAGTGCTATAGTCTCAGGTTCCTTCAATCTCTTCCTGACCAGTAAACCAGATCTATTTTTATTTCTTTTGTTTTTCCAATAATTTAGAATTTTGTTCCACATTTTCTCCCACTCTATCTGGGACCCTCTAATGTTATCACTGTCCAGACAGCTGGTAGAGGTAGCCAGACACCATCTAGTTCTTCTGGTCTCACAATTGTGGATACTAATGTTCACATGTTCCATTTTCCATTAAACTTGTGATTCCAAGTCTCTTCAATTTTTATCACTCTTCTTCCTTCCACACTTCAAGAGACCAATAGCTGCACCTTAGACAATCGCTCATGAACTTCCAAGATGTCAAATGCTACTCACCCAAGCAGGATGTGGAACATTGTCTTTGTGGACTATATTATGCCAATTGGCCACGGTGTCTCCTGAGACTAGGGTCCTAAGCCCCCAGCTCCATAAACTCATTGCCTTACAAAGTTTTATAATATCTAGGAAGTTTTCATCCTTTTGCCTGCTGTATGCTACACCACATTCATAGTTGTGTTTGTGAGAAAGGTAAATACTCATGTACAAATATCCTCTTTCAAACTCTTATACTTCTATGGGATATATAAATATGTATATACCACTTTTCCTCTCTTACCCATTCAACCTATGTCTCGATCCATGTATCTATACACAGAACACTATTGTTCCAGGGTTGTATTCATATCACTGTTTACATCTTTCCCTTTTAGCCCAAGCATACCTCCCTGTATCTTCACCTATCTTCATCATTCTTTTGCCAACCTCCCTCTTCTAGTGTATAGCCCTCCCCCTTCTTGTGTATTGCCCTCCTTACCACGCAAGTTAACGTGGATTTACCCTCTAGCCAGTGAATTACTCTCCCTTCCTTCTCAACCCTAATAGCCATCAAAGAATGCTTCTTTTAGTATGAAAATCTTTTGAGTTTTTACAATAGTGGTCTCATACATTATTTGTCCTTTTGTGATAGACTTATTTCACTCAGCAT
>NW_006408648.1:2842940-2845310 GCF_000296735.1 Chrysochloris asiatica | reverse complement strand
CACTCCTCAGAAATCCTATACAGGATCTCTATGAGTTGGAACCAACTGGCAATTAACACCAACAATGGCTAATGTTTGATAGTGTATTTATGCCATGAATTAGAGTCTCTAAGTTTGGATCTATTTTTTCATTGATCTTTATAGTTCTAGGTTTTACACTTAGGTCTTTAATTCACTTTGAGTTTATTTTTTTATATAGTGTGAGATATGGATCTTGTTTCATTCTTTTGCAAATGGATTTCCAATTTTGCCAGCATCATTTGTTGAAGAGACTATCTCTTTCCCATTTGTTGTATTTTGGCCCTTTGTCAAAGATCAGCTGGCTGTATGTGGATGGATTTACATCTGGATTCTCAATTCTCTTCCATTGATCTATGTATCTTTCATGTACCAATACCTAGCTGTTTTGACCACTATGACTATGTAGTAAATTTTGAGATCAGGGAGTGACAGACCTACAACTTTGTTTTTCTTCATAAGCAGTGATTTGCTTATTTGAAATCTCTTTCCTTTCCATATCAAGTTAGTGATCATTTATTCCATCCCTTTAAAGAATTATGTTGGGATCTGGATTGAGGTTGTGTTATATTTATAGATTTCTTTGGGTAGTGTTGACATTTTCACAATGTAAGTCTTCTTATCCATGAGCATGGTATAGTCTTCCAGTTTTGTAAGTCTCTTGCTTTCTTGTCGTGTTTTGTAGTTTTTATCAAATAGGTGTTTCACTTCTCTGGTTAGATTTATTCCTAAATATTGCATCTTATGGATGGCTTTGTAAATGGTATTATGTTCCTAATTTTTTTCTCAGAGATGTTGTTAATAGTATGTAAGAATCCAACTTTCTTTTTTTATTTTTGTATTTATCTTGTAGCCTGTCACTCTGCTGAATCTTTCAATGAGTTTCAATAATTTTCTTGTTTAGTCTTTGGGATTTTCTATTTATAGGATCATATCATCTGCAAATAGAGAGTATTACTTTATTTATAGGATCATATCATCTACAAATAGAGAGTATTACTTCTTCTTTGAAAATTTTGATGCCTTAATTTCCCTTTCTTGCTTTATTGCTGTGGCTAAGACTTCTCATACAATATTGAATAGGAGTGGTGATAAAGGGTATTCTTGTCTGGCTCCTGTTTGCAAAGGAAATACTTTCAGTTTATTTCTATTGAGAATATTGTTGATTTTTGGATTTGTATATATTCTCATAATTATGCTGAGGAATTTCAGTTCAATTCCTACTTCGTTGAGTGTTTTTTTTTTAATCAGGAATTGATGTTGGATTTTGTCAAATTACTTAACAGCATCAGTTGATATGATCATGTAATTCTTTTTCTCTGTTTTATTTATATGAGAGATTACGTTGGTTGTTTTTCTAATATTGAATCCCTGTATCCTTGTATCCCTGGAATGAAGTCCACTTCGTCATGATGTATCATTATTATTATTATTATTATTTGATGTGTTGTTGAATTCTGTTGGCTAGGATTTTGGTGAAATTTTTGCATCCATGTTCATGAAGGATATTGGTCTGTAATTTTCTATTTGTGTGATGTGTGTGGTTGGCTTTGGTATGAAGGTGTGCTTGCTTCATGAAATTTATTCAGGAGTTTTCCATCCTTTTCTATGTTTTAGAATCGCTTGAGTAAAATTGATATCAGCTCTTCTCTGAATCTTTGACAGAATTTACTAGTAAAGCCAGCTGGGCCTGGACTTTTTTTGTTGGAAGTTTTTAAAGTCCCTGATCAATTTCTTCTTTTGTTATAGATCTGTTCAAGTTTTCTATTTCACTTTGTTTTAGTTTAGGTAGGTCATGTTCTTATAAAAATGTATTCACTTCTTCTAGATTTTCTAATTTATTGGAATACAATTCTTCCTAGTATTCTCTTATTACCCTTTTTATTTTCATTGGTTCTGTTGTGGCATCGCCCACATCATTTCTTATACATGTTATTTACATCTTCTTCTCCTTTTGTTAGATTTTCCAATGGTTTGTTAATTTTATTAATCCTTTCAAAGAACCTTCTTGTCTAATTGATTCTTTCTATTTTTCTATTCTCTAATTCATTTATTTCTACTGTAATCATTATTTTGCTTTTCTTCTGATGAGTCTAGGCCAGCTTTGTTGGTATTTTTCTAATTGTTGGAGATGTTGTGTTAATGTATTAATTTTGGTTCTTCTTTTCTTTTTGGATGTGTATATTTATGGCTATAAATTGTCTTCTAAACACTGATTTTGTTGCATCCCAAAGGTTCTGATATGTTGTATTTTCATTCTCATTTGAGCCAAAGAGTTTTTTAATTCTGTTTTTTATTTGCTCTGTTGCCCAGTAGCTTTTAAATAGGGTGTTATTCAATTTACATATATTT
>NW_006408648.1:2837118-2842110 GCF_000296735.1 Chrysochloris asiatica | reverse complement strand
TATCTCTCATAGACAGCATGTTGAAAGAGTTTGTTTCTTATCCATTCTGCTAATCTTTGTCTCTTAACTGCTGCATGTAATCTATTGACATTCAATGTAAGTATTGATAGATATGAATTGATTGCTGTCATTTTGCTGTGTGTGTGTTTGTGGTGCTTCTGTTTTGTTTGTTCCACATATTTTTCTCTGCTGAGTTCATTTTGTTTGTGTGTTTTCTTGTCAATTTCTTCACTGCTGTTGTTTTAACATTTACAAAATCTTCATGGTTTTCCCTTTTCTTGATTTGATGTGAAGGTATATTAATTTTCTTTGAGGTTACCTTGTAATGTATAATTTCTGCCACAGTTTAAAACAGTCTGTTTTATCTTGAAATTGACTTGATCTTCACTATTTGGAGGTTCTGTAACTATACTTTTCCTTCTTTTTGTTTTATTGTCTTCATTATAAATTGATATTTCTGATTCTCTATTTTCAGTCTTGTGAGTTTGTTTTACTTTGTATACTTCTCTATCTGGATTGAATTCTACGTGGTGTTGCCATGTATGTCAATCTCCAGTTGTTGTTGTTTTGTTTAAACCGTACATTTAGATACTACAATGTGGCAATTCTGGAAATTAGATTCTATTCCTCCCTAGTTTTTTGTTGTTGTTGTTGCTATTTTCAATTGTTGCAGTTTATTATTGGTAAAGGTGGTTGTTTCTTTGTTTACTTAGTGATTTTTCTGGATTAATTATGTGAAGTCTATATTATTTGTCATGTGTGGCCACTGAAGTCGATGCTCAGTTTGCTTGGTGGTTAGACAGTGAATCGATAATTACTTCCTATGTGTTGAACCAATAAGACGCCAGCCTTTGTAAGAGGTTTTGTGTGTCTGTCAGGACATTTCTTCACTGTTCCAGCAGGCAGTTGACAATTCGACCTGAGCCTTTACTTCCTACTTGTGCAGAGCCTCAAGATCAATTAAAGTTTAGAGATTAGGGTCTTCTCAGATTTTTCCTGAATAATCTGGCATGTCCTGGGAATGAGAATATAAATGGTATTTCTAGTCACAAAATTAATGAGTGTTGTACTATTGTATGTAGCACCTATTATTGTTGTTGTTAGGTACCATAAAATAGGTTCTGACTCATAGTGACCCTGTATAGGGTTTCCGAGGAGCAACTGGTGGGTTAGAATCTCCCACCTTCTCTTAGCAGTCCAATGCTCATTCTACAGTGCCACATCAGGGCTCCATAGTACATATTACTCCTGTAATACTGAATATAACAAAAAGCTTATCAATGAAGAAACACATAGGGAAAGAGCTGGGAAGGTTCCCAACATGGAGCTCCCAGGTACCAGAGGATTCATGATTATCTATCATTAGTCAGAAAGCCCATGGAGCTTCTGCATCTAGAGCCTCTGGGGGTGGGGCCTCATTACTTAACCATGAGTGATTGAATCATGTCCTCTCCCCTGAGGTTAGCTGATATTGCATGGTGGGCCTTTCTAGCCTGGCCAGCTCCCAGACAAGAGGCACCATATTAGCCCGCAGGCCTTATCAAAGACACTTCAGTCACTGGGTTCCAAGATTTGAGAGATTATCTCTTAGGAACCAAGAACAAAGACCGAACTTTGGGGGTAAAATTAAGTTCTTTAACACACTCACCCATTTTCCAGGTAAGACTACTTAGCAGTAGTAAGGTTAAATGACTTGCCCAAATCACAAGCCAAGCAAAAGATAGACACTGTTGTTTCAGTTGGCTGGACACTAAGCCTCTTCTTTTCAATGACTCCCAAAAATATTGCTCTAGAATTTGTTGCTGACCAAAGGAAGGGGTGGAGATAGTGCCTCCTCACACCGCTCTGGATAGTCCCTCCATTCCTTCCGTAGCACCATATCCACCATCATTCCAA
Organism: Chrysochloris asiatica; assembly: GCF_000296735.1. Taxonomy (NCBI): domain Eukaryota; kingdom Metazoa; phylum Chordata; class Mammalia; order Afrosoricida; family Chrysochloridae; genus Chrysochloris; species Chrysochloris asiatica. Next base: position 2,840,214 of record NW_006408648.1, on the reverse strand, counting down.
CCCATCGCTGCTCTTGCACTGTGACTCCCCCTTCAGGAAGCTCAACTCCAGCGGAGAAAGCACGGGCGTAGGTTCAGAGACCTGGTTGTGAACCTGACTGTGGGAAATTATTAATATCATGTGTAAAATGAGTTTAAGATAGCAATTCCCTGGTGTTGTCCCAGTCACATCTAGAACAGAACCTGGCATGTAACTGATCCTCAAATGTGCCCTTTCTTAATTGTGATATCTTTCTTTCTTCTTCGTAATAGAATATGGCCTTTCTGGTTATCACTGTATTGAATAGCTTCTCTTGAAAAGCTATGACACATATGATTATCCTCTAATTACCAAATCAAATTATCTTTTTGTTCAGCTAACAGTCACCTTGACATTTCTGCAACATATTCTGGTTTCTATAGGCATGCTTATCTATCCCTATTGCTCTTAATTTGAGCACAGTGGCTCTGTAGGATAAACATTGAACAACATTGAACTGCTGCTAACTACAAGGTCAGTAGTTGGGGCCCACCAGCCACTCCACAGGAGAAAGATGAGACATTTCCCTCCTGTAAAGATGTATAACCTTGGAAACCCTATACAGATTGGCTATGAGTCAGAACCAACTCATCGACACTTAACAACAATAACAACATTGCTCTTAATTAATATTCCTCAAGCTATAGATGTAAAAGTCTTTTTAAAAGTCCAGCTCAGTGATTCTCAAGCAGAATGTGCACCAGAATCATGTGGGATACTTGTAAAATGCATATTCCCAGACTTCAAAAGGTTCTGAACCACCAACTTAACCTAAGCCTCAAGCCACACTTGGAAAACTACATCACACACTAGTCTTTGTCATTTAATTCAATCCTGGGATGGAAAAGACAGTTATATTAACTGGAAATTGGAATGTCTTCACCAGTGGACTTGTTGTCTCTGTAAGTAAAAATATTCTCAAAAGACTGTGTAATCATCAATGAGACACAAGAACAAAGATACCAAAATACACCAAACCAATTGCTATTGAGCAGTGACCCTATAGGATAGAGTAGAACTGCCCCATAGGAATTCCAAGGCTATGGCGCTGTGGGATAATGCACTGGAATGCAAGGTTGGCTTGAACTGTAAGGTCGGCGGTTCAAATCCACCAACTGATCCTCGGAAATCCTATACAGGGTGGCTATGAGTTGGAACCGACTCGACAGCACTTAACAACAACAACAATGTCTATGGAAAGGAACCCTGGTGGCACAGTGGATTAGGCATTGGACTGCTAACAGCAAGTCTGCATTTTAAAAACAGAATCAGCCACACATCAGAAGAAGGATGAGGCAGTCTGCTCCCATAAAGATTTATAGTCTCAGAGATCATGTATAGGGTTGCTATGTGTCAGAACTGATTCGATGGCAGTGGAATCAGTGGATAGAAGCACACAGCCTCATCTTCCACAGAACAGTTGTTGGATTCAACCACAATCTTTCAGTTAGCAGCTCAGTGCTCAATCACAGCACCACTAGGGTCCTTGTTAAAGAAGAAAAGGTATAGTAGGACCAAGAAAAACAGGAAAAGAGTGCTCTCAGTATACTCCAGGACAGGTGGAGTTAAGACTGGAGGTACCTGGGTCACAGAGGAGACAAGGTAGGCCCAGCTTTGGATCCCTTTCCGATGCAGGACTATTGGATGACTGTAAAAACACCCCACCATTCACTTCACCTCAGGCTCCTGGTCTGTCGTCAGCAGTGCTGCCTGCTTTTCCAAGTAAAGATGTCATTGTTGTTAAGTTCTGTCCAGTCGGTTCCAACTCAGAGACACTGTATAGGGTTTCGGAGGAGCGTCTGGTGAATTTGAACCACCAACACTGCGGTTCAAACCGACCCTATGGTTGAGTGCTCTTATCCTACAATAATCCTGGCAGAACAGGCCACTGAGGGATTGCTGGGTGCCCAGGGCGGTGAGGGGTCTTGTCTGTGTGTGAGGTGAGCTGCACTGCTGACGTGGCCTTGTGCTGTCTGCCCTCGCAGGGTTGACCATGACGGGCATGGCCCCCTCCTTCTCCAGCGTCCTGAAGGACTGCACCGTCATTGAGGGCCAAGACTTTGTGCTGCAGTGCTCAGTGCAGGGAACCCCAGTGCCTCAGATCACGTGGCTTCTCAATGGTGAGTTCCCCCTGTTGCCATCTCATTCTCACTTGGCTCCCCCACTAATCCCTCTAACCATGAGAGCCTGGGAATCGGAGCCTGCTGCTGACTGGCTGTGGGACACGGGCCATGGGACTACTCCTGTCTGATCTTTGTGTATAAAATGGGAAGAATGCCATCTACCTTGCAGAGTGGCAGTTGTGCAGATTACACTAGATCGTTTCTCTAATGAACTGAGTGAGGTGCACGACAGATAGACACACAGCAATTTAGTTCCTTTTCCTATGGCCAGACTCAACAGCAGGCCCTTAATAAAGATTTGATCCAGTCAACAAATAAACAAATACAAGAAGAAATTAAGTTGTGCAAGAAACCCTGTCAAGTACCATCAAGTCGGTTCTGATTCATAGCTACTCTGTATAGGGTTTCTAAGGAGCAACTGGTGAGTTTGAACCACCTGGTGACGCACAGAATGAGGAGCTGAAGGGCTCATACTGGGTCCAGGGGGTGATGGTGGTGGTGGTTATGTGTTGTGGAGTCAGTTCCGACTCTTAGCAACTCTGCATAGGGTTTCCGAGACTGTAAACCTTTACAGGAACTAAAAGCCTCATCTTTCTCTTGTAGAATGGCAGGTAGTTTCAAACTGCTGACCTTGAGGTTAGCAGCCCAACTCATAACCACTACACTACCAGAGCTCCTTTGGGTCCTGGTAGGATGGGTAGAGTGTATTAGACCAGGGTCTAGCAAACATTTTCTGCAAAAGGCTAGACAGTGGTGATAGTGGTGGTTATGTGCCATGGAGTCAGTTCTAACTTATAGCAACACTGCGTAGGTTTCTGAGGCTGTAAATCTTTACAGGAGCAGAAAGCCTCATTGTTCTCCCACAGAACAGGTGACCTTGAGATTAGCAGCCCAGCGCTCATAATACAGCACCACCAGGTCTCCTTTTGGATGTTGTTGTTAATGCTGTCGAGTC
>NW_006408648.1:2809293-2836858 GCF_000296735.1 Chrysochloris asiatica | reverse complement strand
TTTGAACTACTGACCTTGCAGTTAGCAGCCCAACATGTAACCCACTACACTACCAGGGCTCCTAAAAGGATTTGTTGTTATTGTTGTTATGTGCCATGGAGTTGGTCCTGACTCATAGCGACCCTGTACAGGGTTTCCGAGGCTATAAATCTTTATGGGAGCAGAAAACCTCATCATTCTCCTGAGGAACAGCTGGTAGTTTCAAACTGCTGACTTTGAGGTTCGCAGCCCGATTCATAACCACTACAGGATAGATAGTAAATATTTTTTACTTTACAGAAATGAAGCCTCTGTGGTAACTACTCAACTACAAAGAAGCAACCATAGATAATATGTATAAATGAGCATGCCTGAGTTGCAGGAAAACTCTTTATGTGTGGGTACTGAAATTTGAATTTCATATAATTTTCACACCTCATATAATACTCTTTTTAATTTTTTTAGTCATTTAAAAGCGTAAAACTATTCTTAGTTTACAGGTCATGCAAAAACAAGTGTGGCTCACGTTTTGCCCACAAGCCATAGTTTTCTGACCCCTGGTCTAAATAGACCATTCAGAACTTAAAAAGCAGCCTCACCCTATTCGTGATGTATCTTGGTATTTCCTCATCCTTTCCACTAGAGGGCGCCCATACTCAAGTTGGAGTTCCTTGGCTGCTAACTTTGGTACAACCCAGCCTTGGAGCTGGAAGGATTTGTTTTCTCCTGATACTAATGTACCCTAAGCCAACAATGTCTTTCTGGGACCACTATTCCATCCTATATTGGGGGCCAAAATGATGTATGCTGCAGTAAAAGAAGGGTTCTCAAATGCTTATCAGTACATGTTTTGACAGCAAAGACACAGTTGAGGATAATTGTGGAATGTTCTGGAATTCTCGATGAAGGAAGGTTTAGGGGTGTTGTTGTCATAAAAAATATAAACAAAGAGCAGTGTTCAATTCTCTCAGCAGCAGGATCCTGGCCCCATGCCTTCCCAGCCCCAGCCCTACTTCTCTGAAGTATATAGTATGTTGGATAGAATCTTTTTCATTTAGTTCTATGACATGCTGGATGGTCTCGTTGCCAAACTGTCAGGGAGACATCAAATGTTGCTATGTGCAGAAGAAAACACTGGTTCCAGAGAGAGGACATCTTTCTGTGCTCTCTCCCACCCTCACTGCCCACGCCCACTTGTATGAAGTGCAAACCAGGACCCTGGGGCCTAGCAAGGGAAGAAACTGACAGTTGTTTCCTTTAAGGCCAGTGGACACATTCCTGCTCTGAGGCCAGAATCTCTAGTAAAGAGAGATGATTTTTTTTTTTTTTTTTCCTGGAAATGAAAGTTTCCTGCTAGAATGATAAAATCCCAGGAATAACATACAGAATTAAAGAAGCTACTGGAATTCATTCCAGTCTGCAGGCAGGCCTTTATGTGACCTAGGGTCTTTTCTGCCTGAGGTTGGACTGTGGGCCAGACTTCCAGGCTCAGAATTCTGTAAAGGGGGGAAGCATGTGGGTTTGGGGACCATTTTCAGAATGCCTGGAAGAGCATCCCTTTCTCTCTGGTTCTAAATCCCCCAGAATCCCTTTCCCTGCAGCCTCAGTCTTGCTTCTTCACCCCACACAATAGCTCCCTTTCCTTCACAGCCCTGGCATTTGCCTTTCTCAGGCCTTTCTAACTGCTGGGAGAGGCCTCACGCTTTGTGAGGCCTCCCTGGTTGTGAGGGGGCACGCGCGTGTGTCCTAGGATCAGACAGCTGGTGGCGATGCTCACATTCCTGCTGTGCTCCTCCCCCTTCCCCCCCACCCCAGAGCAGCCCATCCAGTATGCCCACTCCACCTGCGAGGCCGGCACAGCTGAGCTCCGCATCCAGGATGCCCTGCCAGAGGATGATGGCACCTACACTTGTCTAGCGGAGAACTCCTGGGGACAAGCATCCTGCAGCGCCCGGGTCACGGTCCACGGTAGGAGTCTCTGGGCACTTTGCTAGAAGTACATGTGTTGTAAACAAATTACTTTGAAGGTAGGACATTGGACCTGAAGGACCAGGAGTTCACAGTGACAGCAGTCTGCCATGAGAAGCCAGCCCCCCATCTCATGGGGCTGTGAGAAGAAACCAGGACCCTTTTAGCTCAGGAAGCTCTCAGTCTGGTAGGAAAACAAGCAGCCCACACTGAAAGAAGACACAAGGGGAGAAGCCACATCTCAGCCAGGACTCACACATCTCACAATGACCCATAGGAGTAACAGTGTACGGGTTATAAAGTTTCTGAGGGTCACAGATTATACCCCTTTTCCTTCTGCCCCACCCCCACCTGGACTTGTTTTTGTCTGCTACCAGCCTAGTGTCCCAGTAATCTGATTAGCATGGTCTTTTGTGATCCCCTCCACGCACTTAGTCTTAGGAAATCCCAGTAGGTCCCTGGACTCAAACAGATCTCTCTGTATTGACGGGCATGGGGGCAATTTCTGAAGAAGTGTTGCTTGGACCCAGGGCTTTCAGGTAAGCTTGACTTCCCACTTCACCCTGAGCTGGGTCCTCTAGGTGCTTGGACTGAGTGGGTGTGTTCTGCCCCACCTGCATTGGAATAGCAAGAAACATGTGTCCTGTCTGTTCCCCAGGGCTCCAGCGCCTTAGGGGAAGTCTCCCTGTAGTGGAGCAGATGCCTTCTGGGATGCTACAGAGAGGGCTGTCTGAGAAGGGAAAGGAAAGAAGACCATTTGCTGGTTTCAGTGGTAAAGACTTTCACCTCACCTGTACTATCTTCTGTAGACTTCACCTGGGGCAGGGTGGGAGGGGTGCTCTGAAGGGCCCTAGGTCTCAAGAAGTGAATATAGTTCCCCTAAGCACACCAAGCTAGTAAGGAAGTTGGCTTCTGGACTCAGATACTTGTAACTTTAAAGCCTGTGCTCATCCCAGTGCCTTGTCCTTTTCCCTGCTTGCCCACCCTCTGGCCCAACACAAGAGGCTGGTCACCATGGGTTGGGCAATGCCAGTCCATTAGGGATAAAGGAACTGGCACGGACAGAATGTGGCCGACTCTGGTTCTGTGAGACTTTCTACCACAAGTAGGCATGCTCCCTGGACTTGTCTAGTTTTGTGGAGAGCCTTAGCTTCTGTGAAGTATACCATCCATGAATTGGTCTACCCCGGCTTCCAGGAAGCCCTTCACATGGGTCAGAACAAGCCTAGGAGCTTGGTCAGCCAGCATTTTCACGGACACATTATCCCACTTATCCTCACAGTTCTGATTTCATGGCTAATGAAGGAACCTTGGGAAATGTGGTGGTGGAGACTTAAAAGAGGAGAAGAGATCAGATCTGACAGCATCTCTTGAGTCAGGGGGTAGCTCTCAGCCCACCCCATGGTCCCCACCAGGGGGTTCTTCCAGTGCTTGGCAGAGGGGTCAGAATGCCGGTAGGGACTTATATTTTCTGAGATGCTCTCTTGCTAATTTCAGCTCACAACCCATCCAGTGCTTGTCCCTGGTTGCCCGTGTTTAGATTGGATTAGAATGAGCCAGTTGAGCAATAGTCCCATCCAAAATGGGGGTTCCAAGATGAATGATTAAGAAGTTTTGGAGCCTGGATTACCCACACAAGCATGTTTTAAACCAGTAACTAAGGACCCAGTTCAGAACTCAGCCAGGGCTGTTTGGATTTGCTCTAAGAACAGCCCTGCGTGAATGAGAAGCCCCTCCCAGTGTGGGGGATGTACAGGCCCTCAAAGGCCAAACAGAGGCTCAGATACCATAAATGGTGAATGTGGCTGAGAGGCCCTGCTGCAGGCTCAGGCCAGGCAGGCAGCATTTGGGCTGTTCCTTCACAGGATTGGGGCAGGCAGCCTGGCACAGTGACACCTCTAACAGCGTGCCTCTTGGCACTAGAGAATCTCAATTTTGTTTCCTGCACTGTTCTCAACTGTGGAGCTTTTCTAACTTTATTGGCAGTTTGGCTCCAGGTCTTCTGGAGGCAGGTTACAACTGTGGAGAAATTATTGCTGCTATGGAAACAAAGGTGTGTGTTCCCACCTCTCCCCTGGCTATCCACACCTGGCCTTTGTCTTCCCTCATAATCTCTGCTTGTGAAGCCAGAGGGCCTGGCCTGGGTGTGGCCCTGGCTCCCCACTTACTAGCCCTGAGACCTGGGCCTCACCTTCCTCTTCTGTGAAATGAGTCACCTCATAGGACTGTGAGCTTTAAATTAATCATTCACACAATGTTGGATTGCCAAATATGCAAGGTAAGCATGAACTCACTAGTACTTATTAATCTGTAGAGAATAATTTCACATTTTTTCACATCAAAGATTCTGCTTCCAGGTATGACTGGCCTCTGCCTCCCAACCCCACAGCTATAGAATCAAAGCTTCATTTTCAGATTTACAGTCCCTCACAGGGTCAGATTCCCAGTAAGCAAGCTAAGCAAGTGCTTACCTTACTTACTGGCTTCTCCATCCCTGCATACACAATATGTCCCAAGAGCAGAGGATGCATCCGTTCAATACTGCTATGATTGTTCAGCGATTGTCCAATAGAGCTCAGTTCTTAAAAAGAGATACAATAGTTTAAAATGTCAATACAGAAGAGCAGTTTTGCCAATAGATCAACCTCGCCACAGGGGGTCGTTTTTTGTTTTTTGGTCAGAGAAAGAATCAGATACGCAGTGTTGGACCAGATACCTAAAACCACCAGCTTCTGGCCACAAGATGGCGCCATTCGGCAGTGTGTCTCCCTCTAAAAGTCCAGTCTCTCTGAGGAGCCCTTTCCAGAGGCAGCTCTGTTGGGGGCAAGCTTCCGTCCAAAATTAGCAGATACTTTCCTGAAGTCCAGATGTGAGGACTCTTTAACTGCTCTTTAGCCTTTTGCCAAGGTTTTGCAATCATCCAGAAATTGCTGGCCCAGCATTCTGACACAATTTCTATGGCCACCCTTCCTTGCTTTCTCTGCCTTCCCTCCTCTGACATTCTCTTTAAAAAAACCTGGGTAAATCCCACAAATGTCACTTTCTCTGGGAGACCTTAGCTCTTCACCCCAGAATGAGACCTCTTAACACCCTATACTTCCTTTATCTCTGCACTTCTTTAACAACCAATCTCTGTTGAGCACCAACTTTGTTGTTCTGGGAAGACTCCAATGACCAGGACAGAGAAGGGCCTGCCCTTCTGCACTTACACAGAGGAAGAGTCATACTGTCAGTGCCTGATTTAAGTTCCAATAATGATAAGTATTTTTAAAGCAAGCATGGTGTGAGAATAGAAAACAAAGTAGAAGAAGGTAATGAAGAAAATTCTCTCTGATGAGGTGGCATCTGAGCAGGTTAAAGGAATGGGTGGAAGAGTGTTTCAAGCACTGAGGCGGTACAGTTTAGTGCCAAGGCCCTGAGTCGGGAACAGGGTTGGCCTTTTAGGAACCGTGAGATGTCCAGCGTGGCTAAAGCAGAGTGGCAGAGGATAAGATCAGTGAGGGCAGGGTGGATCCTGCAGGACCTCCAGAGCAAGCATTATATTCTAAATGTGAGCTATTACTCTTAGTTACCTGTGTAACTGTCTAACTTGTTAGACTGTAAACTCCCTGTGGGCAGGGGCTGTTTTTACCCACTATTGCATAAAGGATAGGCCATCCAAGTGAGTTTGTGTTCAGTGAAGGAATGACAGCAAAGGCCAGTGTGCATCCAGGAATGCACAGAGGCTTCTCCCAATGTCTTCCTTGTCACCTGGGGGCTCAGTGCTCCTTGGAGCCTGTGTGTGTGTGTGTGTGTGTGTGTGTGTGTGTGTGTGTATGTGCGTTAATGGGGTAGAATCCACAAATGAGCTCTCAGCAGCTCCTCAGCAAAGATTCTTGCTTTTCACCTCAAATTGTTGTTGTTGGGTACAATCGACTTGATTATGACTCACCATCCATGTGACAGACTAGAACGTCTCCATAGAGATTCTTTGGCTGTGACATCTTGGGTTAATGCGCTGGGCTGCAAAGTCAGGTTGAACTGTAAGATCAGCGATTCAAGCTCACCAGCCACTCCTTGGAAACCCTATACAGAGTCGCTGTGGGTTGGAGCCAACTCTAAGGCACTTAACAGCAACACCAATCTTTACAGGAGCAAATCACCAGCTCTTTCTCTGGAGGAACCATGGGTGTGTTCAAACTGTCCACCTTTAAGTTAGTAGCCAAGTGCTTAACTGTTGTACCACCAGGACTCCTTCCCCTCAAACTTGCCAAAATCCCACTGCCGCTAAGTCAATACTGACTCATAGTGACCCTATAGGATAGATAGAACTGCCTCCAGAGGATTTCCAAGTCTGGAAATCATATAAAAGTAGACAGACTCACCTTTTTCTCACAAGCGAGTGGTGGGTTTGAACCACTGACCTTGTAGTTAACAGCTGAGCAGTTAACCACCATAGCCCCATCCCCTCAAACTGGCGTCAAGTGACAGGACTGGAGAGGAGGGTATGCCAGATGTAAACAGTCATCCAGGTGATGAAAACTCTTCCCTCCTGACCTAGGATGGAGTCTAAAGAATGTTTCATTCAAATTCCTGTTGAGCCCCTAAAGATCTGAACTGGAGTAAACATTTTACGCTTTATAGAGTGAGTCATTGATCGGGGGAGTGGCTTCTTTGGACTGGAATATTTTTTAATTTCTCTCCCCCTGGAGTATCTTTGTCAAGGCTAAAATTCTCATGTGACTAGATTAATTAATAATTTGCTGATCGTGCCCATTTTAACACAGTTTCTCAGCCTAATGGTTTGTTTATTTAACTGAAGATCTAGCTAGGTCTATTAGAGTGACCACTTCACAACAACACAAGAAGGACATAATGGTGTGGCGCTGTGGGTCAATGTGCCAGACTGCAAAGCTGTTTGAACTGCAAGGTCCGCGGTTCGAGCTCACCAGCTGCTCCTCAGAAACCCTATACAGGGTTGCTATGGGCCGGAATCGACTCGATGGCACTTAACAATAACAACAACAAAGGACATAAAGGAGTCCTGGTGTGGTGCTGCAGGATAATGCACTGGGCCGCAAGGTCAGTTTGTACCGCAAGGTTGGCAGTTCAAACTGACCAGCCGTTCCTCATAAACCTCATACAGGATTGCTATGGGTCAGAACTGAGTTGATGGTACTTAACAACAACAAAGGACATAAAATGTGGATAAACCTAAGGCTTAAAAAATGACTAATCTCTAGAACAAGAAGTAGAACTTAATAATCACACTTATTAGAGTATTTGTTTTGATGAAGAGCCCCTAATGAAGACAGCGGGCCCTAGTGAGCAGGGCATTCACTTGGCAGTTTCAGCGTCAGTGGAGGCACATCTATCTCAGATGAGGAGCAGGCGTCTGTTAAGCAGCTTGGCGCAGGAACAGCCTCCAACCACTGGAGAAGATCATTATAGTTAGAAGATGCTGCTGTCTCCTCCGCTCAGCCTAAATTATGCTCTGTGAACACGACATGATCTGTCCACTTGGTGTGAGGTATGCACCCTACTCTCCAGGAGCTTTATTGCAGTGAAGACTTTTAAATACTTATACTGGCTAAAGAAACAGCTTTAACTTGTCATTTTCATGTTTTAAGAACCTTCATCTATCCAGAACATCGGTCCAAAGCCTTTTAAATGCCAAGAAGACAAGCAATGAATTAAATGTTCAATTCATTTATAACAAATTGTTATAGATAAAACACAGTCCTGTATAGATAAAACACAAGAGTTGGATTTGTGGACCATGGCATGTGGTCCCTTCATGTTAAAGGAAGACTTCTGGATATGTATGTGTGTGTTTGTGTCCACGTCCTAGAAGCTGAGCCTCATTTTTACTAATTGAGCAATTACAGAGTTTTGTACTTCTACAACCCACTGTAGGCCACAGCTACCATCAACTTGCTTCAGAGTCCCTGGTCAAGGATTTATCCAGATTATAGCTTTGTGTTCCTAATTGCACAGTGTGGTCCACGTAATGACAGTGTGGTGGGGACTGGGGGGGGGGCGGTGGACACTAGGCAGTTTGGATACTATACTTTTAAGTTTCAGGTTTGATTATAACTTCTAAGATCGTAAGAAGGCTGTCGTGCGATGAGCTCGGCTTCCCATCTAAGAACCCTGTCATTACTGGACTAACATTTTTGGGGGTTACCATACATTATGGTTTGGAGGAGAATATTGAAAGTGCCATGGGCTGCCAAAAGAACAAACAGGATCTGTATAGGAAAAAGTGCAGCCAGAGTGCTCCTTGGAGGCCAGGATGGCCAAACTTCATCTCTCATACTTCAGACATATTGTCGGGAGGGACCAGTCGCTGGAGAAGGATACCATGTTTGGTAAGGTGGAGGGTCAGAGAAAAAGAGGAAGACCCCCAGCGAGATGGATTGGCAAAGTGGCAGCATCCATGGACTCAAGCATGGCAACAGTTGTGAGGTTGGCCTAGGATCGGGCAGTGTTTTGTTCTGTTGTGCATAGGGTCGCTGTGAGTCGGTACCAACTCGGTAGCACCTAACAATAACAACATACATCGTTGCTCCCTTTCTTTTCCTGATACCCCTCTTTTTCTATTTGTTTCTTAGGTTTTGGAGAAGTCAAGCAAGGGTTGGGGCAGGGGAGTGCAAAAGAGAGCAAAGCCATGGAGGAAGAATCTGTTTGTGTGCCACAAGTAGCAGCAATTTAGCTGACTCTCCAAGTAGGCGCTCTCTCGTTAGGAGACAGGCTTTTCTTGGAAGGGAATTCACATACCTCCCTGGGGATTTGCAGCTTGCACAAACACCATGGAAATGGGAAGGGGCTGGATTGCACTTCAGCTGGGTGACAGTGACCCTCCTTTGATGAAGACAAGTCCTCTGGAGTTGCCAGTCTGGAATTTCAGGAAAGGAGGAGACTGGCCGGGAATGCTGGACTCTAAGCACCAAATAAAGGAGGAGGGGAGGGCTGTGCTTTCAGAGTTCCAGCTCAGATGGTGATTTATTGAATTTCCATAGGATAGCAGGATTTGGAGCCAATCAGTTTGCTGGTGGAATGATATTTTGCATAGTAACAACTAAGCAAAATAACTCAGGTTCAAAGCTTAAAGAAAATCTTCAGTAGAACCAAGATAAAGACCTTTACTTTTCCTTCCTATGCATTTTCAAGATGGGAATGTGTGTTTGTATGTGTGTGTGAGAGAAATCTTGGGGAGGGGAGAGTGGGGCTGCTTAGGGAAAGGGACATTCCATGGCCAGTTGCATTAGGTGACCACCTGTGCATCCAGAGATGCTCTTCACCCTGCTGACACAGGTGGAGGCTTTGAGAGTAGGATTTCATTGAGCACTGGGACAGCAGTAAACAGTGGTCTCTCTATTGGGGAGAACCCCTACAGAGTTCCTCAAATGGGTCAGGGAGTGTTGGGTACTATAAGTCTAGATCAAATCCTCACTTTTCATCTTCATTAGCATAAACTGACCTTGCAGTTAGCATGTGCTGATTTGGATCATAACTAGGGGCTTCAGGAAGCAACTACTAAAAATTTGGCAAGGTGGAGAAAATACTTAAAAAGGAAAAATTCAAAAATGAGTTGTTTTCCTTGCTAAACTCATAGATAAAAATGGAAGGGCTCAGAAGAGAGCAAACCTTTGAGAAAATTGTAGTATCTAGAGAGATGTTGAGGTCACATCCAGCCACTGGGACAGAGGCTACAAGGGGCTCTGAATTTCAGGCCCAAGAGGAGCTAAAGGCCTGTCCAAGTCTCTAGACTGGGGACCAGCTTATACAGTTAATATATAAGGATTACTGAGATGGTAACAAATTGCGCCATCATCTGGGTAGTTAAATCTTCCTCTGAGTTTTTAAAAATTACTGAATTAGTATCAAGTGTAAGGGAACTTCAAAAAGTTTGTGGGAAAATTCCATTGTATTTTGATACCATTTTTCCACAAACGTTTTGAAGTCCCCTCATAGTGTTAGTATTTTTAAGCTAAACATTATCAGTTAATGACCCTGATAAGTCTTTGTTTGGTGTTTTTGCTTCTACAGAGCAAAAATGTCATGACTGAAAAAACAAACAGGTTGTCACTGAGTAGATTCCTATTCGTGGAGACCCTAGGTATGTCAGAGTAGAACTGTGTTTTTAGTGGTTGATTGTTAGGAAATAGTTGCCAGGCCTTTCTTCTGAGGTGCCTCTTCCAACCTCTTGGTTGGCAGTCAAGTTCATTAACCATTTCCACCACCCAGATGCTCCACCAACCTAGTTCATGAACTGGGAATTAAAACAAAAATAAACTTCTGATAAGTCAAAAACAGCAAAAAAAATGGCCAGAGAACAATCTGAATATCAGCAGGGTCAGAAAGAAAGGTCTTTCTCTCCCCTTTCCTTTTCCCTTCCCCTCTTCATCATTGTCCTTCTCTCTCTCCCTTTCTGTTCGCTCCTCTTTCTCTTCTTCTCTTTCTCCTCCTGCCTTCTCTTTCTCAATCCAGCTTTAGTCTCTATGACATCATTTTTTGTTCATTAATTGCTTTATAAATGGTCTAGTCTTAATGTCTGTCTTTCCATTGGAGAACAGGCCTGGTCCTTTTCCTGTATCTCAGAATGAAACAGTGTCCCCACATAGCTCAGTGTCAGTATCATGAGCAAGTGGGCCATGAGTAGATGGAGAGGCATTGGCCCACGCCAAGTTACTGAGCAAAGATACGCACACTCTAAATCTTCATTCCTAGACCAGTAAATCAAGGAGTTCTGGATTCCAGAAGGGAAGACCCCCCTGGGGATCTGGTCTCAGTGGGAAGCACAGCTGTGGGACAAACCTGGTGCCTCTGGGCATGAGCAGAAACTATGAGAGAAAGCTTCCAGCAGGACTTTGATGGCTGGCCTTTGTTCTCAGTACAGTAGAGGGGACGCACCCAGATGCATCCTTATCCCTGCTGGCTATTTCAGTGACAGGATCTCTGGATAAGCAAGCTTCCTCTCCTAGCCCTCAGCTCCTCAAATGTAAACTGGGGACAAAATCTGCTCACTACTTCAGAGGATATAGGGGATAAACACCCAATGAGCCCTGAACATGCTTTATAATCCTAAAGTGCTGGACTTTGTAAGAAGTTATTGGTAACCATTTTGTCTCAATGGCAGTTGCTACTTTAACCTGATTGCTTGTGAATTTTCTGGTTTGGGGGAGTTTCTCATTGCAGCTTTTGTCAGATGGAGTTTGCCTAACTTTGAAAATCAGTTAGGTTAGGAAAAGGGAAAATATACATATATTATTATTACACTATGTGCCAGATTTTATTCTGACTGTTTTACATGTGTTAGTTCTTGTAATCACTTAAAACCCCTGCTGCTGCATGCTGCAGAGTCACTTCCAACTCATAGTGACTCTGTATAGGGTTTCTGAGGCTGTAAATCTTTCTGGGAGCAGAAAGTCTCATCTTTCTCCCATGGTGCTACTGGTGAACCGTTGTCCCTGTGGTTAGCAACCCAAATGCATAACCCACTAAGCTAGCAGAACTCCTTAAAGCCCCTTCAGAGGATAATATATGGTCATTAATTTAGAAGCAGATCGGCACTGGAATTCAAATTAGAGAGCAGTTCAAACCCACCAGCCACTCCTCGGAAACCCTATACAGTCACTATGAGTCAGACCTGACAAGACAGCACTTATAGCAACAACAGTTTAGAGGCAAGATCACTGAGGTTTAGATTAGGGACTTTGCTTCAGATTACACAGCTAGGGACAGATGGCACAGCTAGAGCCATGAGTTGAGAATGCTAGTTTCTATCTGCTTTTTTTTATCTCAGTCCATAGAACAGTTTATGCTTTTTCACTGGTTCACACCCACCCAGTGGCATCATTGAAGAAAGACCTGGATATCTGCTTCTGAAAAGTCAGTCATTGAAAACCCTGTGGAGCACAGTCCGCTCTGACACACAGGGGTTGACATGAATTGGAATTGACTCAGTGGCAACAGGTTTTGGTTTTATCTGCTTCATATTTTACCTTGGTTCATACAAGAGTGAACATAAACTGGCACAGGTCATAGATAAGCCAGGATCATTTGCAGTAGAATGAAATGAAGTACAAACATGCATGTATACACATGGCCCTTTTTACCTGGCTTATTTAATTGGGCAGTGTTTTGTTCTGTTGTACATAGGGTCACTATGAGTCAGTACTGACTCGATGGCACCTAACAACAACAACAACAATCTATCTCTACTTCCTTCAGCTTGTTTCAGTGTTCAGGGACCTAGGATACAAATACTGGTGTGATGCTGTAGGATCGGCACTGGACTGCTATCCACAGACTGACGGTTCAAACCCACCAGCTGCTCCTTGGAAACTCTATACAGGGTTGCTATGAGTCAGAACTGACTCAACAGTGCTTAGCAACAACAGCAAGGATATGAGTTGGAACTCTGGTGGCTCTGTAGGATAAGCACTGGATTGCTAACTACAAGTCGGCAATTAAAACCCACCAGTTGCTCTGAGAGAGAAAAATGAGGCTTTCTGCTCCCATAAAGACTTGAAGCCTCGGAAACCCTTCACCTGCTCGCTGTGAGTCGGAATTCACTGAAGACACCGCACAACAGGATGCGAGTCAGCAGATAGTATATTTATCTTTGTAGAGTGCTCATGTGGGCACCAGGGGAGAAGGCTGCTGCCCTTCAGAATGCATGGCCTAGGTCATTCCTCCTGGACTCATCTGCAGGTGCAGGCAGAAGCCCTAGCTGTGTCTGTAACAGCTCTGTGACCTTGGACAAGTCCCTTCACTGTCCTGAATCCTGGTCTCTCTATTAGTGAAGACAGGTGATAGAACTAGGGCTGGGGTTTCTGCTTTTGGGGATACTAGTTGTTGTCATTAGGTGTCACTTAGTCAACCCAGATTCATACCAACCCTGTATACAACAGAATGAAACATTGCCCGGTCCCGTGCCATCCTTACATCCTTTCCTATGTTTGAGGTAGTTACTGTTGTCAGTCCACCTCATTGACCCTTCCTCTTTTTCACTGACCCAGCACTTTTCCATGTTACCAAGCATGATGTCTTTCTCCATGATGTCCTCCTGACATGTCCAAAGTCATACCATCCTGGCCTCTACGAAGACATTTGGTTATACTTCTTCCAAGACAGATTTGTTTCTTATTCTCATGGTTCTTGTTATTGTTACATGCTGTTGAGTTAGACTCATAGCAACCTTGTACAGGGTTTCTGAGGAGTGGCTGATGGGTTTGAACCACCAACCTGTGGTTAGCAGTCCAGTGCTTATCTTATCCCATGATATAGTCAATATTTTTTACCAACACCATAATTCAAAGGTATCGATTCTTCTCCAGTCTTCCTTATACACTATCCAGCTGTCACACACATATGAGGCTATTGAAAATACCCTGGCTTGAGCCACTTTAGTTCTCGAACTTTAGTCCTCAAACTGACATCTTTGCCCTTGAACACTTTAAAGAGGTCTTGTGCAACAGAGTTGTCCAATGTAATATGTCATTTGATTTCTTGACTGTCGCTTACATGGGTGTGGATTGTAGCCCCAAGTAAAATGAAACCTTGGACAACTTCAAACTTCATTCTAGCTGCCACTGTTGCTATTAAGTGCCGTTGAATCAGTTCCGACTCATACCGATCCTGTACAGGGCTTCCGAGGATCAACTGGTGGGTTTGAGCCACCAACTTTATAATTGAAACTGACTTTGTTCTCCAGTGCTTTATCCCACAGCACCACACCAGGACTCATTCTAGTTAGGGCTGCTTTATTCTTAGGAAGCCATTTGCCCAGCATCTTCCCTGGCACCCTTAGTCCTGGTGCAGTGTGTTCGTACGGAGGGTTGGTTGATTTCTCAAGTCTGTGAAGAACTGGAGACAACTAGATACTGGGAATGATTCACTGGATTCTCAGTCACTCTAGGCCCTTGTGACCCACCCTGGTAGGGATGGTTAATACAATCAGAAACCTGACCCCAAACTGCAGGTCTGAGAATAGGTTAATCCTGAACATTTATTCCTGTTAAAAATAATCAAAAGTCAACAAAAATTGAACATGGGGTTTATTCTGTGCAGTCATTCTATATGAATAAAGGAAGACCATTCAGATTCCAGAAAAAGCAAATGGTAGATACAGTGAGACTTACATAGAGATAAGGCAGGAGAAACCGTCGGATAATTGTATCTAAGTGGACAGGTAATGAGTTGGTCAAATTCATACAAATAGATTGACAACTAAGTAGTTTTACAAAGTATTTTCACATAGTGGCTCTTTAAAACTCCCCCAAATCCTGTGATGATATTGTTATTAGTCCCTATTTTTTACATAGATGAGCAAGTTGAGCTTTAGGGAGAGTCGATGGCTTGCCCAAGGCCAGGGCCCAGTTCCCCCTAGGCTGGCCACTGTACAGCTGCAGGCAGATGGCTGGCTCTCAGCCAGTGAGCTGTGATGTGGGAGGAAGTACCCAGGCCTCCTCTCAGAAACACTGGACTTTAGCCCCAGTGACCAAAACTTGATAAGTGACTTGGGTTAATCAAATCCCGGAACATACACTGAGTAGGAACCAGGCAGTGGAAGAAGGAGCGGCAACTGGGCTCAGAGACAGTTGGGCTCCACAGGCTTGAAGGAGAAAGCAGGGAGAGCTCTGGGAGCCCCCACAGCACCTAGGAATGCAAGCTGCATCTGCTGGAAGTTTCTGAGGATTGGGACTCAGGTTGAGACAGCAGAGAGGCGGGTACAGGGAGTACTCTGGAGAGGCGAAAACATTTTGTCCTGAGCCTTCTCATTCTCAGTCTGTGAAAGACAGGAAATTCCTGTACTCTCCCGAGGCAGCCAGCTTTCCTGGCCACTGCAGCAGCACGGGACCAAGATCTGTGCATCAGCAACACCAGCCCCAAAACCCACTCAGGGGCTTCTGCCAAGACCTCTGGGCCAGCCTCCATCAACAGCAGTGAAGCCTGAGCTGGGGAGGGGGCTCTCCAGAGCAGGGAGCGCAGTGGGACCTGGGATCCCCTCTTGTGGCTTTTTGTCCTGACTGACTCCATGCCCTTCTCACTGCACCTGCTTGGAGAAGCTACCTCCAGCCTCCTAAGCCTTCTTCCCAGCCTCTCTCCATTCACACCCTAACGGGGCTTTTAGAAACTTTCAGCAGATCATATTTAGCTTTCAGTGGTAGTAAATAAAAACTCAGAGGTGAATTGGAACTAGGCCCTTTTCAGGTGTGTAAAGCTTACTCCCATGACCATCGTATCAATTTCAACTCATAGGAACGCTGTAGGACAGAGGAGAACTGTTCCTTAGGGTTTTCAAAGCTGTCAGTCTGTATGGGAGCAGACAGCCTCATCTTTCTCCCTTGGAGAAGCTGGTGGGTTTGAACCACTGACCTTGAGGTTGGCAGCCCAATGCTGAACACACTGCGCATTCCTGTATGCAAAGCACCACCTTGGAAATGTATCCCTGTGGTTCCAGGGTTTACCAGAGAAGAGCTGATATTTGTGGTTCTGTGCACAAAATCAGTAGTTCAAACCCAGCAGCCACTTCAAGAGAGAAAGATGGGGCTTTCTGCTCCCGTAAAGATTTGCAACCTCAGAAACCCTATACAGGGTTGCTATGAGAATCAACTCAATGGCAGTGGGTTGAGTTTGGGGCTGATAAGAACCCAAATATACCAGAATCTTTCCCAAAAGCTAAATTTTTAGAAATAGATTGCCAGGCCTTTCTTCAAGGTGTCTCTGGGTGAACTCAGACCTCCAACCTTTTCATTAGCAGGTGAATACATGAACCAATTGCACCAAGGACTCAGTGATCTCCAGGATCTCTAACACTTCATCTGTTAGCAGTCCATTTCTGGTGGGAAGCTGAACAGAGCCATTGTTGTACCAAGTAATCATGTAGCATGGGTTTGTTGAATGAATGAATGAATTGCTCAACCCACATTCTGTTGTCTGCCACACAGAAAAGAAGAGTGACAGGGAGAATGAGAACCTTCAGCCTGTGTCTCCCAGCAAGTCCGTTGCGCCCATCTTCCTGCAGGGCCTCTCTGACCTCAAAGTCATGGATGGAAGCCAGGTCACCATGACAGTCCAGGTGTCAGGTCTGTGTCTGCACCTCTCTTCCCAGGGTGGACACGGTTGTGATTATAACATGGGCATTGTTCTCCAAGGTTCCTCTTAGATCACTAACCCACCAGAAAACCAGCAAGAAACCACCAGGCACTAGACCTAAAGGAAGTAGATGCCTCTTGGCTTCTCTCTTTGGCCTCCTCTATGTGGGATCTTCTAGGTTCAAGGTGAAGTGATACAGGGGAAGAAGACAGCAGTGGCTAGATGGAAAAGGGATTCATTTGAAAATCTAATGTGGGCAATGTAGCTGGCAGGTGTTGAAGACTGGTACAAAGATTATGTGAGAACTTCTTGGCTCTAAGAAGATATTCTCAGTTGTTGTGTCCACATTGGAAGGTGAGAAGTAAAACAAAGGCCCTTCTAAAACAGAGGCAGGGTTACCGAGAGCATGTGATTAGCATCCCAATCTGAGTTCTCAGTTCTTACTGGAAGTGATGGAGGGGAGTCTGGGAGTCTCTGGGTATAGACCTAGTGGCTGGGGGGCCTCCATATATTGTTGATGTTAATTGCATAAGTGATTATTAACCTTCACAACAGCCAGTGATCAGTCCCTTTGGCATCCTGATGTCTCAATACCTTTTGGCTACAGAAGCAATCAAGGTATGGGGTGAGAGAACCTTTGTAGGGATCCTCGGTTGAACTCCCTGCTCCTGCAAGCTGGAGGCAACCCTGTGACAATCTGATAATCCCAGGGAGAGAGCTGCATGCCTCAAGCCACCTCATCCCCTCCCCCACACACACACATACACACAGAGCCCAGAAGTAGACACTGCAGCTTCTCTGAGGCACTCTCTACCTGCCTCCAGATGCAGCCTCCCTCAGCAGCCCGTTCCAAGAGTCTGCCACCTCGTCTTATCCTTGTCCTGTTCTCATAGTTAGCTGCTGTCAAGTAGCAGAATTTTCACTGGCTGAGCTATGGGAGTAGATGATCAGATCTTTCTTCTTAATCTATCTTAGTCTGGAAGTGCCACTGAAACCTACTCAGCATCATAGCAACACTTAATGACAGAGTGTTGTGGTGGCTGTGCATGAGGGGTTACAAACGGCTAAGCACTTGACTACTAGGCAGAAGGTGATGTTTTAAACCCACCTGAAGGAGTCTCAGAAGGCAGACCTGAGGATCTGCTTCTGGAAGGTCATATATCTTGAAAACCTTATGGACCAGGCTCTGCACACATGGGGTCACCTTGAGTCAGACTCCACTGGACAGTATTTAAGAACTCCCACATAAAAACAGAAACAACAACAACACTGCCATCAAGTTGAGTCTGACTTATGTTGGCGGTGTTGTTGTTAAATGCCGTCAAGTTGGTTCCAACTCTGAGTGACATTGTATAGGGTTTCCAAAGTCCAGGAGAGCCAAAATTTGACCTTGGCTATATCCCACCCAAATTTAGAGGTCATCTCAAGAACAGATATGATGTATTAAACACTAATGACCAAAGACCAGAAGTGCTATCAAGAACATCATACAGGAATAAAGCAAAAGGTTATTCAGAAGACAAAAAAGCAAGGAAAAGACCAAAATGGATGTCAGAAGAGACTCTAAAACATGCCCTCCAGCATAGAGATGCTAAAGCAAATGAAAGAATGACAAGTAAAAGAACTAAATAGAAAAATTTTAAAGGGAAACTCAAGAAGACAAAAATCAAATATTATAATGAAATGTGTATAGACCTGGAGTTGGAAACCAAAAGGGCAGAATGTGTTCAGCAGTTCACCTGGAGTTGGAAACCAAAAGGGCAGAATGTGTTCAGCAGTTCTCAGGCTAAAAGAACAGACAAAATTCAAGTTTTGACTTGAAATTTTGAAGGACTCTATGAACATAATATTGAATGATGCAGAAAGCATCAAAAGAAGATGGAAAACAGAGTCACTGTAACAGAAAGAAATGATGTTCAACCATTTTAAGAGGAAGCATATAATCAAGAGCCAATGGTACTGAAGGAAGAAGTCCAACATGCACTGAAGGCATTGACAAAGAACAAGGCTCTGGGAATTCGTTGAAATCTTTCAACAAACTGATGCAGCACTGGAGGCATTCACTCATTTATACCAAGAGATTTAGAAGATAGTTACCTGGCCAACTGGTTGGAAGAGATGCATATGTGTACCCATTACAAAGAGAGATGACCCAACAGAATGCAGAAATCATCAGACAATATCATTAATATCACATGCAAGTAAAATTTTGCTAAAGATAATTGAAAAACGGCTGCAGCAGTACATTCAAAGTGAACTGCCAGAGGTTAAAGTCGGATTCAGAAGAGGATGTAGAACAAGGGCTAGCATTGCTGACATCAAATAGATCATGACTGAAAACAGAGAATATTAGAAAGGTGTTTACCTATGCTATACTAACTATGCAAAGGCTTTCGACTATGTCTATGGACAAGCTATGGACAACAATGAGGAGAATGGGTATTCCAGAACACTTAATTGTGCTTGTGAGGAACCTGTACCTAGACCTAGAGGCAGTCGTTCGAACAGAATAAGGGTACACTAAAAAGTTTTAAATTAAGAAAGACGTGTACCAGGGTTGTGTTCTTTCACCATAGTTTTCCAATCTGTACACTGAGCAAATAATCCAAGAAGTTAGATTATATGGAGAAGAACATGGCATCGGAATTGGAGGAAGACTCATTAATGGCCTGAAATATGCAGATGTTGTAATTTTGCTTGCTGAGAACGAAGAGAACTTAAAACACTTACTGATGAAGATCAAAGATCACAGCCTTCAGTAGGGGTCGCTCCTTAATGTAAAGAAAATGAAACTCCTCACCTTTGGACCAACATATAGAATCATGATAAATGGAGACAAGACTGAAGTTGTCAAAGACTTCATTTTGCTTGAATCCACTATCAACACTCATGGAAGCAGCAATCACTAAATCAATCAATGTATTACATTAGGCAGATCTGCTGCACAAGACCTCTTTAAAATGTTCAGGAGCAAAGATACCAGTTTGAGGACTAAGGCGATTTACAGTAGCTTTATATGCATGTAAAAGTTGCAGAATGAATAAGGAAGACTGTAGAAGAATTGATGCATTTGAGTTATGGTGTTGGAGGAGAATATTGAAAGTACCATGGACTGCCAGAAGAATAAACAAAATTGTTTCGGAAAAAGTACAACCAGAATGCTCCTTAGAAGCCAGGATGACGAGACTTCTTCTCTTAAGCTTCATACATGTTATCAGGAGGAACCAGTCCCTGGAGAAGGACATCATGCTTAGGAAAGTGGAGGATCAGCAAAAAAGAGGAAGACCCCCAACAAGATGGACTGACACAGTGGAGTAGCCATGGCTCCAGCTTAACAAGGCTTGTGAGGGCGGCGCAGACCTGGTGCAGGACTGGGCATCCAGCTTCCTTCTGTTGTGCACAAGGTCGCTATGAGTAGGAACCAACTTGATGGTACCTAATAACAATGTAAAGTTTTAGGAGTAGCTAGTTGGTTTGAACTGACAACCTTGTGCTTATCCTACAGTGCTACATCAAACACTACTGATTCTAATTTTTCAAACCTTTCTTCTTGGGTCTTCTTTTATTTCTGAAATCATGCTTTTCACTTTTGTATTCTGTCTAGTGTCCCCAAACCAGTTGTTAAGCAATAATTAAAATGAGCATTCTCGAGTGCTTGCTTTGTGCCAGGCGCTATTATATATGACCTGCAACTCTAATGAGCTGCAAAGGGATGCTGTATTAACTCCTTTAATCCTGTCAGCAAAGCTGAGTTCCATATAGTAAGAATCCTTCTGTTAGGATGGGGAAACTGAAGCATAGGGAGTTTAGTATAGCATTCAGTGGAGTACCAGGGGAGTATCTCCCTGGCGGTCCCCCTGCCCTTTCACACTGGTTCACTGGTTCTCCTCCTGTCTAGGGACACCGCCCCCTGAGGTCATCTGGCTCCACAATGGGAAGGAGATCCAGGAGTCGGAGGACTTCCACTTTGAACAGCAGGGTGCTTGGCACAGCCTCTGTATCCAGGAGGTATTCCCAGAGGACACGGGCACGTACACATGTGAGGCCTGGAACAGCGCTGGAGAGGCCCGCTCCCAGGCTGTGCTCACAGTGCAAGGTGAGGCTGACCAGCTGCTGGGGGCCAATTTGAGGTAAGGGAGCCATTTGCTCCCATTGTGGATTCCCTGCACCCATAGGCTCATCTCAGCCCCAGAACCCAGCTTCCTATCCTTTGAATAAGCTCTGGCAGAGGGGCTGACCTTCCCTGCCTGCAGTAATCCCCCACCTTTCTCTGGGATGCTAGTGACAAGCTACCCAGAGTGCTGAGAGAGAAATTTTATAATGCTCCCAACAGTTTGGCAGTGATAACACTTTCAGGTGAATCATGAGCTTTTTAGGGTCCTTGCCTCTAGAGAATTTATATTTAAGCAGAGAGACAAGGTAAGTATGTATAAAGCCAGGGGCAATGCTAATCAGATGCATGTAATGTGGATCATTAGAGTCAAGCCCAGTGTCCCCTGTACATTCTGAGCTGCTGCCTCTTTTTCTTGGGATATGCAAATTTATGTTGATATTATCATCTGAGAATGTAGTCAAGACAGAGTTTTCAACAAGAAGGATGTACTGTATTTGGCCACACAGTAGAAGTGATTTCTGACAATCCTGCTCTCTTCCAATCCTTTACCACCATGAGAGTTGAGTGAAAGACCTCCCTCTCCTACTCTGTTGTTGGTGGGTGCCGTTGAGTGGGTGCTGACTCATAGCGACCTCATTGGACAGAGCAGAACTGCCTTATTGGGTTTCGTAGGCTGTAATCTTTATGGGACCTGACCACCAGATCTTTTCTCCTGCAGAGCAGTTGGTGAGTTTGAACCACTGACCTTTCAGTTTGCATTCAAGCACTTAACTTTTGCAATTCCAGGGCCCCCTCTCTCTAAGTCTACCTTTTGTCCACTTCCAGAACCTCACGATGGCATCCAGCCGTGGTTCATCAGCAAGCCTCGCTCGGTGACAGCCACCCTAGGCCAGAGTGTCCTCATGTCCTGCGCCATTGCTGGTGATCCCTTCCCCACTGTGCATTGGCTCCGAGATGGCAAAGTCCTCTCCAGGGACAGTGGCCACTTTGAAGTGCTACAGAATGAGGATGTGTTTACCCTGGTTCTAAAGAACGTGCAGCCCTGGCATGCTGGCCAGTATGAAATCCTGCTCAAGTGAGTCTGTGTGCCCTCCCAGTCTCCCTTAGCCTCTGTCTCCAAATTCTCAGCTCTCTCAACCTGGGCCTGCAAAACCAAAGGAAACACACACTTACATAGAGCTTGAGCCTCAAGGTCAACCTGCAGTTCTACTGCCATTGACAAACTTTTGTTTCTTCTCATTCCATGCAAAAGATATTTATTGAGAGCCTTCTGTCTGAGCTCAGTTTTCCACCATCCTGTGTCTCATGTATTCCTAGATTTTGTTCCCCCTTTATTTGGAGTTACGGAAACTATGAAGGAGGGAATAATGGATTCAAATTGGAGGATGTTGTTGTTGTTGTTAAGTGCTGTTGAGTCACTTCCGACCCATAACGACCCTGTATAGGGTTTCCAAGGAGTGACTGGTGAGCTTGAACCACCAACCTTGGGGTTCAAACCAACTTTGCAGTCTACCACATTAGTCCACAGCAGGGCCATACCAGGACTCCAAAATTGGAGGCTAGCAGGAGTCTATCGCTATGTGTTAGTACAGTAACAGATTACCCCAAACACTTAGCAGTTTAAAACATCAACTATTTATTATGCCACCATTTCTGTGAGTCAAGAATTAAGAAGTAGCTTAGCTGAGTGACTTTTGCTCAGGCTTTTTTGTTGTTATTGTTTTTTGTTTTTATAAGTTATTATTGTGAGTTGAGTGAAAGTTCACAGGGCAGATCATCAGGTTTACATTCAACAAATCAAACACCTTGTTTCATTACAATGGTTATAATCCCCTCCATATACCATCAGTTAACAGTATTTCTCTCTAGTCACTTTAGCTCTTTTTTTAAAAAAAAAACACTCAGGCATATATAGTAATTTACACCACCAAAGGACCCATTCTGCAAGTCTGCCTCCTAGCCACCAGCTATAAGTCCCTCTCTTCCCATGAATCTAGAGTCCTCAGCTGCTCCCTCTCTCCATGCCCCCATCTCTGCCTCCATCTCTATGTCACTACTTCTCTGGATAAGGTCCCGCATTCCGCTTGTGCTCTTCTACCTTGATGGTCCTAGGGTCCTTTGTTATTGGACTGTAAGATGAACTGCTCCCCCATTTTTGTTACAAAACTTTTACCTTTACAATTGTGACTGTCGCAGTTAGTCATGATAACAATTACTCAGTATTGAATCATAAAGAATCTTATTTCCTCTTTTTTAACCAGACCTATCTAGACAAGATGAAATCTATTCAGTGGGGACTCTTTCTTCCCCGACACACTCTTAAACTAAACTCCCTCTTAAAACCTTGTAAGCCAGTCACTTCGTGCCTTTATCGCCCCCTTATTTTAGGTAGCCAATGTCTAAGTTGCCCGTCCCTATCTACCCTGTGTAGAGGGGATAGCATTGATACTTGATGTGAAGACTCCTTCCCTCCTGTTGGTGTTTAGACTTACTACCTCCATGAGTATAGGTCAAGTTCATCAAATTGTTGCAATTTACCCTCGTTTCCTTTATCAACATTGTTTTGTTTTGTTTTTTTTTGTCTTCCTCTAGTCAAGTTCTGATTATCAAGCCATCGAAGCTAGGTCAAATGGATACTATCTGACTTTTACTCAGGATTTGACATGAAAGTGTAGTCAAGATGTCAGCAGGGGCAACAGTGTCTGAAGATTTGTCTGAGGCTGGAGGATGACTTCTAAGGGGGCTCAGTCATGTGGCTGTTAGCAGGAGCCTCGGCTCCTTACACAGCCTAGGGTTGCTTCAGTATCTGCATGACGTGGCAGCTGGCTTTCCCCGGAGCAAGTGCTCCCTGAGAGAGAACAAGCCAGCACCTGGAATGTCTTCAATGGCCTCCTCTCAGAAGTCACACAGCATCACGTCCACCATATTCATTCCATGTAATTCACTAGGTAGAGCCCACACTCCAGGGGAGGAGATTAAGCTCCACCTTTTGAAAAGAGGAGTAACAAAGATGGTGCCCATAATTTAAAGCCACCACAGAAAGGTTAACTACCCCCATTCCTCTTTTCACACTTTTTAAAGGCCGTATTTGGTATCCTAGGAAGGTCCAGTCCATGAAGTCATCTGCTATGTCCCCAGTGCTTAGAACAGTGTCTGATCTATAGTAAGCATTTGGTAGATAATTGTTAAATGAAAGTGATCCAGTTCTTCCTATTTGTAAAATTCCCTGCTAGCCCTGGGTTGATGGGAACATAATACCTGCCTGCCTGGGTTCTAGGGTTGGTGTCAGACTTGAAGACAGTCCCTTGTCTGCACTTTGACCCTGCACATAGGAGGTCATGCCACCTCTGAAGGATGGTTGGATCTGCCTTAACTCTGGTGCCTGGTCACTTTTTAGCAGGCTTCCTGGAATTAATTGTCCCCTCATGCTGAGCTCATCAATGTTCCAGGCTCTGAACTCTAGATAACTGTAGCTGCATGCCCAGGCCAGTGCCATAATGGAGTCTTGTGCCACCCGGAATTGCAGAACCCAGTATGTACTCTACCCACTTCGGTCCTTTCTGGGTATCTGCTTTTGCCACCACAAACCACCTGACTATAAGAAGAAAATAAATACAGTTGTTGTTGAGTGGATTCCAACTCATAGCAACCCATGTGTGCAGAATAGATGGCTTCCTAGGGTTTTCAAAACTTTGATCTTTCAGAAGCCAGTCACCAGGGCTTTCTTCCACGGTGCTTTTGGGTAGCTTCAAACCACCAACCTTTTGTTTAGGAGCTTAACTATTTGTGCCACCCAGGAACTCTCCCCAGTACACTGTGGATTTAAAAACTAGCCATTTGTTATTTTTCAGCTGCGTAGGTCTGCTAGGCAATTTTGCTGATCTTGGCAGCACTCAGGAGATTTCCACAGAACTCAGTGACACATCTATGGGCAGCTGATGGGATGGTTCTGGGCTGGCTGGTTCCCCTATCACCATGAATAGTGTGCTCAGAACACATCAGCCACATTTGCCTTATGTCTGTACCAGTCATCATCAGCAAGGCAAATCCGCCACCAAAACAGAATGTATCCTCCTACTCACCTTGTTGTTGTTGTTAAGGGCTGTAGCATCAGTTCCAACTCTTAATGACCCAGCGTGGAGTCCTGGTATAACGCTGCTGGGTAAGCAGCGGACTGCTAACCATGAGGTTTGCAGTTCCAACCCACCAACCGCTCCTTGGAAACCCTATACAGGATTATTATGAGTCAGAACTGACTTGGCAACACTTCACAACAACATAGGGTTTAAATTTTTGTAGGAACAGAAAGCTTCCTATTTCTCCTGTGGAACAGCTGGTGAGCTCGAACTGCCAACTTTGTGGTTCATGGTACAATGCTTATCATATGAAGCCACCATTTACCCCCCTAGGCTAGGACAATAATGGTGGGTGCTTATATGTGAAGATACTTGATGGTGAGCCCATCTGTATGGAAGGAGTATGCTCAGGTCAATCAAGACAGACACCCTAGAAAAGACAGACTTTAGTGGCATGTTAAGGGCAAAAAAGGAAAAGCTTAAGTTTGACAAGTGACAAAAGGTTTTCCTGTTGAGAGCACACAGGATAGGCAGAGTAAGAAAGGGTAAGGGAAAAGCAAAGCAAAGGACTGTGGGAAGAGGGTCAGAAGAGGGTGAAGCCCAGAAGGCCAGGAGGAAGACTCCCTGGGGCAAGCCAGGGACAGTCATTAGACAGACACTATCCCAGCTGTGAGGGACTTTAGAAGCTATCCAGCTCCCTCCTGATTTAATAATGGGGAAAACTGGGATGTCAGGGTCATGGTCCCCTCATGATCACCCAATGGCAAGTAGTAGAGCGCAGCAAGAAGAGTCAGCTTTTCATGACTAGATGTGTATGCTCTTCCAATCCTGAAAGCACGGGAGCTCTTTTTCCATTGCACTGGAAATCTGGGGATCTGGGAGACCATATGGAATTCCACACCCACACAGTCCTTGCCCCTTTTCTCTCCCCAAAGTCCAGCTTCTTCATTTCTTTGGGAGGCCGTTGCCCTGGCCTTGGCTTTGTCCCCAGCCGAGAAGGAGCAAGTCAATGGAAAGTTCTGGGGAGCATGTGCCAGGCCTGCCAGTGACCTTGTTCTCTTCTAGCTTTACTCATCCTGACAGAAGTCAGCCGGAGAGCCAGGGCAGAATGCCTTTCAAGGAGAATGCCTGGAGGGCTGGGGGAAGGAGAACGCAGGTCATCTCTCTGCTAAAGTTTCAGAGTAGGTGTGGGTAGGGCATTTTTATTTCTCCTCCCCTTTCCAGCTCTCATCTCTCATACCAAAAGGGGAAATGTCAAATTCCAAATTAATTATTTGAAAGATTGATATTTGCCAGGGAATTAGTTCTTTAAACTAATTTTGCATATAAAATTCATTCCAGAGGTGAATGATTCGGAGTGGGATAGGATCCAGGGCTTTGTAACCAAAGAGTGGTCTTGGGAAGCTGGGGTAAAAAGGCCTTTATTCAGTTGTACAAGGCACAATTTCTCCCATATCCTGAGGCAGCACCTGGGCTGCGGAACCTCATCCTCAGCCCAGGCTTCAGTTTGCAACTGGGAGTCCATAGATGCCAACAAGGGCCCCATGAGCTGGTACTTGTTGGTTAGTTAATCTGGCACTGGGTCCCAGGAGGGAAACCACTCTGACCTTTGTAGCCTCCAAATTGAGCCCCTGGTTCGTCATAAAGGCCCAGCAGAGATATAAGTTTGTGGCTATAGAAATAGCCGGAGTCCTGGTGTGACCTGGGGGTTAATGTGCTGGACTACAAAGTCGGTGTGAACCACAAGGTTGGCGGTTCAAGTTTACCAGCCACTCCTTGAAAACCCTACAGAGGGCCACTATGAATCAGAACTGATTCAATGGCACTTAACAACAATAAACCACGCCCCCAAAAGGATCCTTCATAGCACAATGGGTTAAGCATTGGGCTGCTAACCAAAAGGTCATTGGTTCAAACCCACCAGCTACTCTGTGGAAGAACGATGTTGTCCATAAAGATTTACAAAGATTCATAGGAAACCCTATGAACCAGCTCTGCTCTGTCCTATAGGGTCACTAGGAATCAGGATTGACTCCACAGCACTGGGTTGGCTTGCTTTTAATTACCCATCCAAGGGATGATGCATTTAATAGATCCATCATGGTATCCAAGCTCTTTACTTTTATTTTTCACTTTCCTCAGACTGCACTGGGAGCCTCAAGGTTAGGCCTAGAGGCAGGTTGGGCAGGAGGATTTGGGGGCTTATCTTTGTCTGTCCTTTCCACATTGACAGTAGATACAGACAGACCTCAAAGATACTGTGGTGTGGGCTCCAGACCACCACTAAAACAAATATCACAATAAAGCAAATCACATGAGTAGTTTGAGTTGCCATACAAATAAAAGTGATATTTACACTAGACCATAGTCTATTAAGGATTTAATAGCATTATGAAAATGTTTAAAATATTACAAAGATTACTAAAATGCAACAAGAGACAAAGTGAGCACACGCTATTGGAAAAATGGTGCTGATAGACTTGCTCAACACAGGTTTGCCACAAACCTTCAATTTTGGGGGGAAAATAAAGTCTATCTGTGAAGCATTCACACACACAAATAAGGCCTATAGCAGAAAACACTAGAAGTCCTTACCTGCATCCCCTTATTCCAGCTCAAAAGTCATGACTCCGTACCACTGAATGCCTCTGAGACTTTGCCTGGGGTAAAGTACTGCCACCTGGTGAGTTTCTCTCCTGACTGTTGCATCTGAGCCATGTTCTGTGAGGAAATGTCCTCCAGCCTACACCATCCCCAGGTACCACAGTACTGTACTTGGAAGAAATGTGGGACAAGACCAGCAGAAGCAGGGAGCCAGGGGGCCTCCCATGGACATCCTAGAAATTGATCTATGCTCCTCAGACCTTCCTGAGTGTGGCTGCCAAGAGTACTCTTCTGGCTTCTTAGCCTTCCCAGGGTCTGGAACTTTTAGGAGGCCCCCCAATTGCTGTTTGTTGAGTAGAGGAGCATCTTGTCCTAAAAATCCCCAGTCACGAGACTCCCTGAAGCCTGAATCTGTTCCCTCGAGCCCCTGGGCATTGAGGAATGAGAGTGAAGAGAACCAGGAAGGTCTGGGGCAGCGTGAGGGCATTGGGAAGGGGGACAAAGAAGAGGTCCATCAGGTGAGAGGTATTCAAGACCAACCTCTCCTTGCTTCAGATGGGCCCCAGGCAACTCCTAGGGCCCCTGAAACATCATCTGCCACTGTGCCATGGCTACTGGCATCTTGACAGGAATTGGGCCTCAGAGTGAGGTCTGTTCATATAGGTATGATTTGTATATGTATAAATAGTCCCAAAAAAACAGCAATGAAGCTGCGAGCTAAGTCCTACAACATTCAATA
>NW_006408648.1:2696531-2808198 GCF_000296735.1 Chrysochloris asiatica | reverse complement strand
ATAGACAGAGTAGAACTGCCCCCACTGCTTCCAGGACTGATCTTTACAGAAGCAGATTGCCAATTCTGTTTCACCTGCAGTTGCTGGTGGATTCTAACCTTTTGGTTAGCAGTTAAGCACTTTAATCATTGCACCACCATGGCTTCTCATATGTTGTTGGTACATGTGCCATTTAGTTAGTTCCGGCTCCTAGTGATCCTGTATAGGGTTTCCAAGGAGTGGCTGGTGGGTTTGAACACTCAACTTTATGGTTAGCAATCCAGGGCTTATACTACAATGCTATACCAGGACTTCAGTCTCCTCATAATTGTTACTTTTATGTGCTATCAAGTT
This sequence comes from Chrysochloris asiatica, assembly GCF_000296735.1. NCBI lineage: Eukaryota > Metazoa > Chordata > Mammalia > Afrosoricida > Chrysochloridae > Chrysochloris > Chrysochloris asiatica. Next base: position 2,807,865 of record NW_006408648.1, on the reverse strand, counting down.
AGTTCCAACTCATAGCGGCCTTGTATGGTGAGTTTGAACCACCAAACTTACAGTTCAAACTGACCCTGCGACCCAGCGCTTTATCCTGAAGAACCACAACAGGACTTCAGGCTCCTCCGATGTTGTTATGTGCCGTGGAGTCGGTTCCGACTCATAACGACCCTGTATAGGATTTCTGAAGCTGTAAATCTTTCTCTCGTGGAACAGCTGGTAGTTTCGAACTGCTGACCTTGTAGTTCACAGCCCAATTCGTAGCCACTATGCTACCAGAGCTCCTTTCAGGCTCCTCTTATACACATACCAAAAATCCTGCCCACTGCCATCAAGCCCCTTCTACTCAGCGACCCTGTGTAGAGTTTCTGAGACGGTAAATCCTTACTGAAGCCGGCAGCCTCACCTTTCTCCTGATTATACACGTTGTTGTTGTTCAGTGTTGCTGAGTCGGCTCTGACATATAGCAACCCTGTATAGGGTATCCAAGAAACAGCTGGTAGGTTTGAACCACTGACCTTGCAGTTAGTAATCCAGTGCGTATCCTCCAGCGCCATGCCAAACACCACACATGTCCCCAAATAAATTTGAACTGATAAGCACTGTATGCTGAGGTGAGAAAGTCCCAGAGCTTGAATTTGGGTAGACTTGGATGCCAACCCCTTCCTAGCTCTATACTGAGGCAGATTACTTAATCTATATAAGCCTCATTTTTCTTATATATAAAAACAGAGCTAACCCATACCTCACAGAGTTGTCATAAAATTGACTGAGATGGACCAAGTAAAGACTCTGACACAAAGCTTGGCACATCTGTCGCTGACCCTTTGGTACTAATACGATGTCCTCGTTAGAGGCCTGAGCGTGAACCCTAACACTCAGAGACAGACAGCCCAGCACACCTTCAAGAAAACCGTTCAACCTCCTTTTCTTCTCCTTAGAATGGTTTTAATTGCCCTGATGTGGTGCTATAGGGTAAGCACTGGACTGCTAACCTCAAGAATGGTGGTTCAAACCCACCAACAACTCTATACAGAATCTCAATAGAGTAGGGGTGGGCTGGCCCAGCTAAGGCAACCGCAGTTCCAGCTATCATGTTGTTGTTGTTAAAGCCATCAGGTCTGCTCTGGCTCATAGTGACCCTGTATAGGATTTCCAAGGAATGGCTGGTGAGCTTGAACAGCCGACATTGTGGTTCAAACCCACCTTGTGGTCTTGCACTTAGCAGACTAATTTTTAAGTTGTATGATCCATGAATGATATTATAGAAAACATTTTCCCCACTCCTGCTCTGCAAGGTCCCTATGAATTGGAACTGACTCAACAGTATTTAACAACAATATCTCGCTGTGATATCGGGAGGAACAAGAAAGATCATGTTATGAAATCTGTGAAAAGTGGAGGGTGCCATAAAACAGTTCCCTTCAAGTGTCCTCTGCTCTCAGACACCTCCACACTCCACCCCAACCCCGCTGGCCAGAGCTCAGACACGCCACTAGGTGGCAGTCTTTTGGGGCTGGAGGGGTGATCTACTACAACCTTGGTGAGTTGTGGCGTGCATCCCACAGGCATGAAGAATCTGTGGCTTTCTCTACTTGAAAGAAGAAGAAAAAGGGTCTCCCCTGTCAGGAGACACTTGTTAGGTTTTTAGCACAGAAAGTTCTGATCCAAGGGCATCAGCAGAGAGATAGGGTAGGAGTCGAGAGTAGAGGAGTTTTCATTTCAGGAGCAGAAGGGAGTGACCACCTCTGTACTGAGGAGTTTGAAGTCTAGCTCAGGTACCTGGCAAGTAGACCAACCTTTACAACTCCACCAGAGTATCCCCAGGTCTCTCCTTATTTCATCTTTTTATTGTCAAATACAATATACTTACAGGAAAACGGAGGATAACGTTGTCATCCAGAAGATTCTTTTAATTTTAAAACAAGACTTAAGAAAGCAAAGAATGACCAAAGGGTGAGAGGGCCTTACCTAAAATCTAAGTCTGGGATGCAAGTCTCCGAGTCACCATTGGGCCTGTGATCCCCCCCATCTTCTCTGGTGGCAGCCAGCCTATAGCCAAGTCCACACTGGCCTTGTCCCCCACAGCCCTAGGCAGAGCAGGCTCTTTGCCAGAGAGCTTCTTGCTCTTCATTGATCCCTTGAATTCTCCAGGAACCGAGTTGGGGAATGCAGCTGCCAGGTGTCACTAAGGCTACAGACCAGCCCTGCCAGAGCCCCTTCTTGGTGAGTGCCCCAGGAGCAGCCCTGGTGAAGCCCTTTCTCCAACCCACCCACCCCTCCACCTTTCTCTGGACCCGCTTCCTCCTCCTGGCCAGACAAACCCAGCCTCAAAGCCCCAGATTGTTTGTATCCTCCAGCCACAGGCTGCCAGAGCCAAGAGGGGAAGATTGGAGGGGAACTAGGGAGGGAGAAAAGAAGGGGGGTGAATTATTTTTTGTACACACCCTTATAAGGCTACTGAAGTCATTACCGATGTAATAACCCAACTAAGCAAGCGAGCTCCTCTCACCAACGTTCCCTTCTATAAACACAGCCTGGCCAGGCCCCCCCTTCTCTCCCCCCTTCTCCCCCCTCCCACCCTCAGGGATTTGCTCACCCCTGCTGGTTCTGTCTTACCCAGCCCCTTTTCCTCTGGCTACTTTTCTTTTTCCCTTCACTGGTTGCAGGGGGAAGGAGCCTGCCAGCTGTGAAGGTCTCTGTGGTGGAGTCGTCGGTGCTGATGGTGGTGCTGATGACCGCTATGGGACCCTGAGGCCCGGCTGTCCAGCGAGAGGGCAGGGTTGGCCCGAGGAAGAAGACGGTGAGGACGTGCGAGGGGTGCTGAAGAGGCGCGTGGAGACACGGCAGCACACCGAAGACACAATTCGACAGCAGGAGGCGGAGCAGCTGGACTTCCGTGACCTCCTAGGTAAGAAGGTGAGTACCAGGACTGTGTCAGAAGACGACCTGAAGGAGATCCCGGCTGAGCAGATGGATTTCCGTGCCAATCTACAGCGGCAAGTGAAGCCAAAGACTGTGTCGGAAGAAGAGAGGAAGGTGCATAGCCCCCAGCAGGTGGACTTCCGCTCCGTCTTGGCCAAGAAGGGGACACCCAAGACCCCATTGCCTGAGAAGGTGCCACCACCAAAATCTGTGACGCCAGATTTTCGTTCAGTGCTGGGCAGCAAGAAAAAATTACCAGAAGAGAATGGTAGCGGTGGTGCCGAAGCCTCAAACACCAAAGGAGTGGAGAGCCCCAAGCCAGTGGGCAATGCACAGCCTTCAGAGCCCCTGAAATCCATGGGCAACGCCAAGCCAGCCGAGACCCTGAAACCCATGGGCAACGCCAAGCCAGCCGAGACCCTGAAACCTGTGGGCAACGCCAAGTCAGCCGAGACCCTGAAATCTGTGGGCAACGCCAAGCCAACCGAGGCTCTGAAATCCGTGGACAACGCCAAGCCAGCCGAGACCCTGAAATCCGTGGGCAACGCCAAGCCAGCTGAGATCCTGAAACCAGTGGGCAACACCAAGTTAGCTGAAACCTCATTACCAGCCAGGAAAGAAGATCTCAAGGAGGAGATAAAGAATGATGTGATCTGTAAGAAGGGGCATGCAGGGGCACCAGATAATGAAAAAAGATCAGAGAGCCAAGGGACAGCCCCCACCTTCAAGGAGAAGCTACAAGATGTCCATGTGGCAGAGGGTGAAAAACTGCTACTCCAGTGCCAGGTGTCGTCTGACCCCCCAGCCACCATCACCTGGACGCTAAATGGAAAGACACTCAAGACCACCAGGTTCATCATCCTCTCCCAAGAAGGTAAATAAGGGCAGGAACGGGGAGGAAGGGGACTTTGTCAGCTCAGGGAGCCTCCGTCTTGGGTCTTGTCGATGACTGCTCATAGCCCATAGTCTGGGCTGAAATGCTTCCGTTCCCTCCTCACTCACAGAATAAGTCCTCCGCCCTCCGAGGCATCAGGCATATACCCCAGTACTGGAGTGTGAGGGGCAGGAGTCTGGTCCCAGTGGCGTCTGTCTGGCAGAGCTTTCTCATGCCCTCCCTGACCTGTGGCTCCTTACTGGGCCAGAACCACTGCTGACAGCTCTGCATGGACAGCTCAGCCTCCAACCCATAGGGCACTTGAGGCCAGAGCCAACTATGGGCCCTGAGCTAAGGTTTGGGGAATGGCAAGCAGTAATGGGATGCATGGGGCTGTGATTTGGGGTCAAAAACAGTTAGAGTCTTGATAACATTATGGGTTTGGAAAACTAAACACCCAAAACAGCCCCTAAGGCTCTCACTCACAGGCAGACCGAGCCACTTGCTTCCTAATTTGGATGAGACTTTTGTTTGTTGGTATTTCACATTCTTAGGTGGTGGGAGGAAGGGGGGGTGGGCTCTAGATTCCATCTGTGGCCTTTTGGGGTCTAAAGTTCTCAAAGGGGTCATTTAATACCTGGAGAAGACAAGAGGGTGGAAGAGGTAATTTCCCTAGACCCCGAATTTGGTTTAAAGTGTTTATGTAAAATCCCAGGCCTGGTCAGGGAGTACTCCCAGATCCACAGACAACCCACTCCGGTGGAGGGCATAGGGCTAGATCACCAGAGTCCTGCATGAGGTTGATGCTGATACTGGTGACTTCAGGAAGCAGGGTACCAAGAAGCTGCCCAGGAAGTGGCATTTTATTTGTGGTGGGCAGAGAGTGACCACAGTAGAGCAGGAGTGGACAGGTCCTGATCAAATCCAAACCAAATGAAATGTCAGAACCCCTCATTCCTCTACTGTGCATGCTCTTTTTCCCATCCTGCGAATGTGTGTCTCTCCCTCCCTCACCCCTCTTAGATACTGGAAGGAAACCTTTACAGACAGCAGTCCTCTTCTTAGCTCACTCTGCACCTCCGACACTCAATCTGGAACAGCCGAACCTTTTGATTCTAATGCTGTAGGAATGAAGGGGGAATTGGCCAGGAGACAGAGGTTTTCTTTTTTGCTAATGCATTGACACAGTAGCTTGTTCATGGAATGTTCCAGATTGGACAGGCCCTCCAAAGCTCATTCCATCCACCCCATGCCTTAGCGAGTTCAGCCCCCCTGAAGGCCACACACAGATGGACCCTGTGGATTACTGTGGTGGGGTGAGATGTCCAGGGGAGTCACTCCTTATGGGGACCTCCCAGTTAGAAAGCCCTTGATAAAAACTGATCCAAAACCTTGTTCAGAAGCAGTCCTCAGATTACACATGGTGGTCTCTCCAGACAGGATGGAGGATATGCACCAGCATCCTTCTAACATGTGTAATTCCACAAGCCTGTAACACATGATGTCCCAGGTAGCACCTGGAGGGCAATGCCCAAAGCCAAAGGCTGCTCTAAGACCTGCATGGAGTTTCAACCCAGAGCCACAAATTGCCATTTAAATATAATTCACTCAACCAAGCAATGTAAGGTAGACCCCAAAGCACCCCTGAGCTAACTTAAGCTGGCTGTTCATGCCCAGAGTGCTGGGAGAATGTTTTACCTGCTGTTCCATGAGTGTGAAAGGGCCTAGAGACCCCATCTACTCCATCACTGCCTCACATGAAAACCATTTCAAAGAGACAGCTCCGGTCTGAAGCAAGGAAAAGAAATAATTAAAAGGAAGGCCATCACAAGAGGTGGAAAATGGCAGAAGTGGAGATTGGAGGGGATTCATGAGAGAGCCCCAAGTTGTGCTTTAAATAAGATTCTAAATTATTCTTAAAAACTCACTTTAAAAATAAGACTAGCAGCGTACATCTGTGTTTTATGTCAGACACTGTCCTAGGCATCTATCTGCCTTTCTCATTTTGTCCTCACAAAAACTACTCTAATGCCCATCTCACAGACATTAAATACTGCGCTCAAGATTGCACGCAGCTCCTGACCAGCAGAGCTAGGATTTGAATCCAGGTGTAGTCCTTGGGTGGCACTGTACTTATCCTACAGCCTGGACTGCTAACCAGTCAGGGGTTAAAACCCAACAGCCACTCCTCAGAAACCCCACGCAGGGTTAGTAGGAGTCAGAACCAACTCAACGTCACTTAACAACAGAGTTCCTAAGCCTAGACCACTATCCTCTAATGTCTTAAGTGATCCTTGTTGGTACGTCAGAAGACTGGTGACAGCTGAACAGTCTTTAATGATAAGGTTCTAAAGAGCACTGTCCAACAAAGACAGATGTCAATGGCTGCTAAGTCTTCAACACTGTTAACAGCTATCAAGAGACTGTAAGACTGGTAGCCCCTGCCTCACCAAATGTCTTGTGTTTTCAGTACCATGGGAGACAGACCCGCAGGCCTTGAAATGGGCCTATTCATAGTATGGTAGTATGAATACCAACCCCACCTATTGTCTGTCACCTCCCTCCTCACTTCAGTACTCTCTGAGCCCAGACACAGGAACCCCAGGAGAAAGCCTATGGTTAGATCTTATCAGTTGCCGCTTCAGCAGGTCCCAGGGCAGGGTGTAGGACACTCTGAGAGGTGAGAATGGATCTTCTCTCTGTAGACCTGGAAAGAGAGGACTCACACTCACAGTGATAAAACTACATGAGCCAAGTGTCAGTAAGTGAAGTCAGGACCAGGACGTGTACCACAAGTAGGAGAGAGGACTGAGTCCTGGGGCCACCAGGAAAACTGGTAGTGAAAGCCAGGCCTTAATAGGAAGGTGGGCTAGGACTTAGACCAGCAGGGGAGAGGAGGGAGAGCATGGACTTTTCAGGTAAAGGACTAGCATCATAAAAGGTAGACCTGCTCACAGTAGGTTCTGAGACATGAAGAACCAGCCATTGAGCTTCAAAGAAAGGCAAGGGCCTTTGTTGATCATATATCATAGTCAGGAACTCACTTTTGCAGACAATAGGGAGCCCTGCACATAAAGCTGGGTTTTAGGGTTTTGATTGGCTCCATGCCCAACAGATCAATAAGAAAGCTAATGAGGGAGGAAGGTGGTGAGGCCCGAACTTACAGAGTGGCTTGGAAAACAGAGAGGAAATAACCAGTTCCAGAAGCAAGGAGAGAATTATCCTTGGAAAGGGAAGAGGGAGAGGAAGAAGTGCAAGGAGTGGAAGACCACTAAGTGACTGGAATCCTAGGGGTGCCATTGATAGAAATAGGGTAGCTGGTGGTTCAAGGTGGTTTGTCAGGAAAGATGAAGAACTACATCCAGCACCAGCCTCTGGATGGACTGGCTCCACTGAGTCTTGGGTGGGGCGGTCAACCTGTTCAAAGGTCAAGATTCTCTCCCTCCAGAGAAGTGACTGTGCTCTCCTCCTTCCGCACCGATGGGTGTATCTCTGTGCACCTCCTGCTAGTGGAACCTCTCTCGGTCGGTTTCTGAGGCACTTAGCTGATGTCTGTAGTTTGACTAGGTAGTCTGGTAGTCTGCAAGCCCTCCCCTTCCGGCAACAGGACGATATCCATCCCCCTGAATACTGAGATGACCTCAGTCAACACTGACATTTAGTTCTTAGAGGGACAGACAGACATGTTGAGGCTGCAGGTTGGACAGTACCACTGGTCCACACAGATCTGCTGTGTGGCTGTCTTAGAGTCCTCACTCTTAGCTGGGTGGTGGGAAGCAGCTGTTACTTGAACCAAGGAGAGCTCCAGCTCTAGCATTCTGTTATCCGAGAGGAAATTTTATCTTTAATGTCTCATTTCCTGTCTCTAAGTGGGGCTCCACTCCATGACAAACCGTGTCTCACAATCTAATAATGAGGATCCATTGTTGTTTTTGTTGTCAACTCATGATTCATTTTTAATTGCCTTCAGTGTGGAATCTTGTGAAGAATTTTTTAAAACTAGCAAATGTTCATCCTCCAAAACACTAGGCTTTATGCAGCATTTTCTATGTGCCAGTCCCTTGTCTAGCCCCTGTATTTGTTCTACTTGAAGGTCTGGTTAACTTTTTCCTTTTGCAGACAATAGGGAGAACTGGAAGTTATTTTTCCTTTCAGAAACTATATGAGGAGGCTTCAAAAAGTTCTTGGGAAAACTCCATTATTTTTCCATTCCATTTGTCCATGAACATTTTCTAGCCCCCTTGTCTTAGCTTTTCCAACAGTAGGTTGTATTCAATTAAGTGCCCATGACCTTTTCTTGCATAGATTCTATCAGATCACCTGCTATAGAAACGGGCCATTGTCAATCTCAGAATAGCAAATATTTATTTTACTGTGACTGCATTCCAGCAGACATCGTCGCTGTCCCCAGAGAGCAAGTGTGGGAGACTACATGTATTGCAGCGGTGGCCTTGTGAAGAATGCTTTGGTAAAGATTAGCTCTAGGAGACTCGGGAACACAGAAAAGGGCCAGTTAGAGCTGGGGACTTAGAGGGGACATAGAAGGTACCACCTCTGAGAAGGTGATCTAGAGGTGAGCCACACTGTGGTCTGGGGCTTACCAGATGCACTAGGTCAGGTGCCTGAGAGCAGCCTCAGAGCAGAGGCTCTAGGAGTTCAAACTGCTACACTCCACCAACCACATCTCCTTCTCCTCTCCTCTCATCACACACAGGACAGAAGGAAGACTGGGAGACGTCAGGCCCTGGAGCAATCTCAGACCCTGTGGCAATTAAACCTGGCTCTCTTAAGGAGGGTTCTTGGTTCTAGTGTGACCGCTCCCATCCCCCATCACCTCCCTCTCAAAATTCCCCACCAAGCTGTTGTTGTTGTTGTTGTTAGGCTTCTCAAGAAAAAAAAAAAAAATGCTGGGAAACGGTTTTGCTTCTGGAGGTCAGGAATGGAGCTATCCCACAGGAAATGCCTGATTCTTCATTTAGGGTAGCTGAGCCTCCAAGGCTGCCTGGGGCCTCTCCCACAGTCCACGCTTGTGGCCAGGGGTCCTGGCATTGGGCAGCTTGGGAAAGCTGCCTGCTCTGGTGCTGGCCCCTTGACTGGGTGTGGGAAATGGGGTGTGCTGTGGTCCAAACGTTCCTCTTCTAATAGCCTCCTTGCTATCTTTGTAGTTTTTATCACCTCGGCTTAAGGCTAAAGCCAACTAGGTGATTGAAACTGAAAGAAAAGACAGTGTTTGGACCGGATGTTTGCTGTGAGTGGGATGTCTGCTCTCAGAGTTATAGGTCAGTTTCCTCTAAGTCAAGAGTTTGGGGGACAGAAATCATCTCACCATCCAACTGTCCTCCCAGAAGGATGGGAATTCTTTCTCTAGAAGTGAGTTACCCCGTTCCCCTAGTCCTCTGCCTGAGTCTCACTCTCATGACAAACTGCCGAAAAATCCAACCTGAATCCCTCATGATGTACTGTCTGCAGATGCTCTCTCCTGACCCATTGGGGAACCTGGTGAGTCCTTTCTGTGAGGAGTAGGGTCTGTTGTTGAGAATACACACAGCAAACATACACCACCAACTCAACAGTTTCTACATACTCAATTCAGTGACTCTGATGACATTCTCAGACTCCTTTTCCAAGTTGAGCCTCCCCCATGACATAAATTCACTGTCTCTAAAGCTTTCTACCTAACCTTTGGAGTTACTATTGTCAATTTGGTCATATAAAAGATCTTTAAAGGAACATAATGCCCAAGACCAGAGTGTAAGGGATGGCATAGAGAGAGCAGCTGCAGACTCTAGGCCCATGCACTGAGAAAGGCTATGTGCCTGAAGGCAAAAGGTGCCCTTTGGACATTTAAATGAATATGGGGGTTTTTTGTTTGTTATGTATGAGTACATCAAGTCTTTTTGCTTTGTTGATGGTGAAAAATAAGATGTCAAAGGGAAGCCACAGGGAGAAAGCAAGGTAACTGTTGTTGCGGAGAGGGGATTGTTGTTGTTAGGGCTCTCAAAAAGGTTCTCAAAAAGCTGATGATCTTGTCTGGTAACCTTCACTCAATTAAGAAGAAAAGTTTTAAAAAATAAAAATAACATAATGCCCAAGCAGTAGGGTTTTTTATGGTGGTGGTATGCCATAGAGTCGGTTCTGACTCAGCAACCCTGCGTAAGGTTTCCAAGGCTGTAAATCTTTATGGGAGCAGAAAGCCTCATCTTTCTCCTGCAGAGCAGCTGATAGATTCAAACTTCTGACCTTGTGGTTATCAGCTTAGCTCATAATTCATGATGCTACCAGAGCTCCTTAGTGTCTTATATGTTGTTGTTGTTGTTGTTAAGTGCCGCTGAGTCAATTCCAACCAATAGCAACACTGTATAGGGTTTCCAAGGAGCAGCTTGGTAAGCTTGAACCACCAACCTTGAAGTTGAAATGACTTTGCAGTCCAGAGCATTAACCCACAGCACCACATCAGGACTCCAGTGTCTTATATAAGAAATAGTTTAAAAAAAAGAGAGAGAGATAGTAAAAGAGTGTTGAGTGGGGTGAGGTGACAGGTGAAGCCCCAGGTGGTAAAACATTACCCAGGAGCCAAAGAGTAGAAGGAACCAGTACACCTCCACTTTCTCTCTCACCTGAGTGAAGCTCTTTGGCAAAACGACTAGCATCCTTCCTCTTGTGAATATCTCATGTACTTGATGGTCCCGTCTGAGATCTGTCTGAGGGATGAGGCGTGATCATCAGTGTGTGCTTTTTGAGGTCAGCAGATCCTTTAGGGAATGGCCCCAGCCTCCTCTCTTCTGGTCATGCTTTGACCACGGGTACACATGTGAGGCACATGACTCTACCTCCCAGTGCTGCTGTGTCATGTGAAGTGGGTGGGTGAGGTGGAGTGGAGTGGCTCCACATGCAGCCAGATGCACGTGACTGTGGTTCTCTGGAGATGCCCTCCTCTTTGTGTTATAGGCTGCTGCCCTGACAATAGGAGCCACTTTGGGCAGGATGCCAGGGGTTGGCTTGTTTGTGTAACTTGCGGCAAGAACTACGGACTCCTGTCTGGCCCAGCGGGCAGTGTTCTCAGCTAGACACTGCTCACACCCTGATAGGAAGCCCCTGAGGGGGACCCAGAGGACCAGTAGCCAGCCCTGGGGTGAGCAGCTGGGAAGGGCAAGGAACAGACACAGGCTCCTATGGATGTTCAGCCTGACTCCTCTTCCCTCAGCCAAGACAGAACAGCTGTGCTGGGGCCAGGGTAGAGCCACATGAGAGTCCATGAGGAAAGAAGACCACCCCAGCCCCACCCTCTTTGAGGTGACTAGTTGGCCCACACTCAAGGGAGGCAGCTCTGAGGTATGCCTCCTTGCCATGGTTCTTCAGCTCAGACGCCCTTCCTGAAATCCTAGCTCTGGGCTCCCAGGTTACATGTCACGCTCACCTCCCAGCAGGTCTTCCTGTAATAAGGGTTCCCGCCATCCACCACCCACCTCTTTGCTCAAAACTCCTGTTCACAGGAAGCATTCTTAGAGTCACTGCTGTAAGCACCTGTCACTGTTGCTAACACAGGTCTGTAAACTTGTGACTGGCTCTTTGTCTGTCATGGTGACCCCCGGGGGTGAGCCTTGTATCCATCTGTTCTTTCCATTGTGACAGATGCTGTACAAAGGCAGAGGCCTTTTCTCTCCCTTCTTCTATACCTTCCAATTGTCGTTGTTGGGGTTAAGTGCCGTCAAGTAGGTTCCGACTCATAGCGACCCTGTATAGGGCTTCCAAGGAGTGGCTGGTGAGTTTGAACCACCGACCTTGTGGTTCAAACCAACCTTGCCGTCCAGTGCATTATCCCACAGCGCCAAACCAAGACTCTGTACCTTTCCATTAAGTCCCCATTAGAAGGCTGTCTTTAGGGGACTATATTTGGGCATCAGTTATTTGGATGTGGACTATCAGTAGAAAGGGCATTGGCTTTGGTGGGGAGAGGGGCTTCATTCCCACAGGACCTCTGTCCTAGGTGCTATCTGAGGCTGCCATGTGAGTCACACTCAGCCATGTGCCAGGACAGGGATTGGGTCCCCATACCTGGTTTCCTCAACAACTTTTTCTTCTTTCCCAGGCTCGCTCTGCTCTGTCTCCATTGAGAAGGCCCTGCCCGAGGACAGAGGCGTGTACAAGTGTGTAGCCAAGACCAGTGCCGGCCAGGCTGAGTGCTCCTGCCAAGTTACTGTGGATGGTAGGTTGAGCCCACCCATCACTTACCACACATCATGGGTCCCTGCTTGTCAGTCCCACCCCTGCCTGCCATGCCTGATGGAACTCCACCCAAGACTGCTACCCAAGGCATTCATTTTATGGATATCATTAAACAAGACAGGAAGGAAACAGGAAGCTTTACTTGACCATCTCACGTGATCTCTTCCTGGCCCTCCTCCTTGCTGGGAGGAGGGGCTGGTCACATAATCACCCTCCACCTCTGACCTGACCCCCAACATACAGAGCCTTGTTGAGTAGGGAAGCCGGGTCCTGGGGCAGAAGAAGAAAAGACACACCCACAGGAAAATGACTAAAAGTATGTTAGAAGTACCACTAAACTAGCGTCAGTACTGGCAGGCTAAAGCTAGCTGGCTTTCCTGAAAGGATCCGTGAAGAAGAGGGAGCAGAATGGGGTTCATGTGGGGAGAATTCCTCAAGAAGGTGAGCTGGGGCTGAGGCTCCGGGTAGAGGGGATAGGACCTATACTGAAAGGAAAAGTAATAATAAGTCACCAGAGGGAGGGACAGCACACCCAGGAGAAGGGGCAGGCCACCAGGTCTGTGGAGTTTCCATCTTGGAAAGGGGCAAGCTCAAGCTGTTAGGAATTTGGATTCTTCATAAAGAAACACAGTGTATTTGTGACTTTCCCTTCTCTCTCCCCCCACCCCCCCATCTGGAGTTTAGAATTACAGGCTTAGAAATAGAAAGAACCTCTGATGATTTGGACTGCCACCCTCATTTTACAGATGAGAAAACTGAGGCCACCCAGAAAGGAGACGTTTCTGCCCATTGAGGGCAGAGCCAGGGCCAAAGCCCCATCTCAGGACTCACAATCCAGTGCCATTTCTTTTCATTACTATACTTGCCTGCAACTGTCTAAAAAGGTAGTTTGGGAACAATTTATTGCCCTTGAAATGCCTGATTAATAACCATTAGTGACATGTTAAAAACTAGTATCCAAATAAGGCATCACTGAGATCAACTTTGTTTTTCTGACTACCAAATAAGATCACTTGAGTTTTAAAATCCTAACCTGTTCATTACCATTCCAAGAAATATAGATACTTTGCCCCACTTCTGACATTTTCTAACCCAATTCCCTGATCGTAAAACTGAAATGTGTCATACATAGTGGATGGGAGAAATGAAAAGGGTCTTTATAAAATGTCTTATTTAAAAAAAAAACAAAAACCCACAATGGCAGTGCAGACTAAATGACTACTAGTTAACAGTAAAGCTGAAATTGTCTGGCATTGTGTGAATGTGTTTGTCGCAAGGAGCAGAGTTGACAGGTCAAAGTTTTTGTTCAGTTCAGAAGGGAGCTTGAGACACAACTGTTTACTCATGTGTCAGTTCCTTCTCACCTGAGCTGTCATCTTCCTGACCTCACTCCCTCCCACCTACCCCTGTTAGAACCCTACTTTGTTCTACACAGGTGTTGTTGTTAAGTACCATCAAGTCCATTCTGACTCATAGTGACCCTGTATAGGGTTTCCAAGGAGCGACTGGTATGCTAGAACCACTGACCTTGCGTTTTAAACAGACCTTGCAGTCCAGTGCATTATCCTGCAAGTGCCACACCAGAACTACACAGGTGCTACTGTTTAAAAAAGGAAACAATCGTGTGTCTGGGAACTTGACATAGTAAACCTATTTCTAACAGTCCCATCACTCTTGGGAACCATGCTGAACCATGCATGGGAACCTAACCACAAGCTATCAGGAAGCCCAGCCTGCTAAGAAGGTTATCTGCTTTGGAGTCTCCAGTCTTTTTGAGTTCTATTTAGTGACTGGCTTAAGGCAAGAGAGCAATTCATTCTCCATATCCAAAAAAAGTCCAGCACCTTTTTGATAAACAGCTAATGATTTGTTTTTAAAAAACAGACTTTCAAAATGACAGGATTTTTGTTTTTGTTTTTTTCCCTACAGAAGACATTTGGGGATTCTTTTGTTGTTGTTGTTGTTTTAAGTCTTGGGGAATTTATTCTACAACTTAAGGGACTTTGTTTGCCCAGATGGTCTTCTTCTGGTAGATTCCCTTGCTCTTCCAACTAATCTTAATGACCATCATTATTTATCACTGCTCCCTTCCAAGAGACCTCTGCAGGGTTTGGCCTCAGGGTGCATACTGGGAGCTGGGTCTTGGAAGAAGAGTTAGAAAAGTGTCGAAGACAGACCAGCTGAGATAACAGAGCCAAATCTCAGTTAACTAGGTTTAGGTTGTTTGGTTTTTTTCCAAAGCAAAAAGGGACAGTCCTTCTGCCCCCCCCCCCCCAGCTCTTTTCCTTATCCTTCTACTTGGAGACTTGTTAGTGTCTTACATGGTGGTGGGCTTCTTGCCAAGTTTAGCTTTATTTCTCCATCAACAGCTACCTCCAGGCAAAGAATAAAGAACTGTGTAATCTTTTGGTTTATCATCTTGTTAACTACTGCCTTGCTCCCCTTCAGCACCTTTTTACTTCCTGAGCTTCCCTGAGTCTTCCCTGCCCCCCAAGGCCACAAGACTGAACTTAGAGATCCCAGTAGGTCTGGGCACCCTTTGACATGATGGATGGGCAAAATGTTGTGTGCATGTGGTTTAGAGCATTTTTCTGGAGAAGATCCATAGCGTATAACCAAATTCTCAGAAGGGTTCATGAGTAAACATACATTGAAAAACTTCTTGCCCCAAGGAGTAGCCATGATTTGAAATTTCAAGCCCAGTGGAGCACAGTCTTCAAATCTCTCTCCATCTGCAGCTGCCTGCATCCGCCTCCCCCAAGGAGAAGTTAGGTCCCTCTCCACTAGGGGTGGGGATGGCAGCTATTGTTGATTTCTGGCTAGCTTTCCTCTGGCCCTGACCCCCAATAGTCACTCTCTATCAGCCTGCACCAAACACCACTGAGACCATCTTCTGAGAGACTTGAAGCCACACCACTGCTTTCTCTCAACAGTAAAGAAAAGGAGGTAACCTTTATAATGCTGCACATCTGGCTATTTTAATCATGCTCTTTGGGTCTTTTTCTAAGAAAAAAAAGAGTGCTTTTGTGCAGTTTGTAGGCCATGGTCCAACCTCTCATCCTTCCAGACTCAGCAGAAGGCAAATACCATTTGTGCCACCCAGGAAATTAAAGTGTAGAGTGGGTGCAAACTGGCCAGAGACTCACCCAGGAGGGGGAAATGGTGCCTGCTGGACCCAGTTTAGGAAGAGCTTGGCAGAGAGTCTCTCTCCATGCAAAAAACAACCAAGGCTCAGTGAAGTCAGACAGACAGAAAGTAGTAGGCCCAGAGTTTGAGCCCGAATGTCTCTGATTTCAAAGCCTGCAGCCTTCCTAACACCCTACCCAGTGCACTATAGCATGGGGTACCAGACTTGAACACAGGTGTGTCTGGTTCTGAAGCTGGTATGGCCTCCCTGTGAATTCAGTGAAGTAAGAGAATTACCATGGCAAATGCCTGCTCTCAGAGTTCCAGATCTCCTCCTGCAGCAACCACCTTCCTGCTGGGAAGTCCTGCTGTGCATCTGGCCTTAGGCCTTAGTGAGCCACTTCCTCTCATTCAGACCCAGAGAAAAAACAGGAGTCAGAAGAGACCTTAATCCCCTACATGGCTCATCCAGACCTTCCCAGCACTTGTCTTCCTTCCCCAGCTTCCCTGACCAAGGGCCCTAGACCACTGCTCACACACTGCCAGCTACTAGTAGCATCAGTGCTTCCATGACCATTGAGTGATACATTTTTTGTGGTAGGAGGTGATATTCCAGTTGGCACTCATTCCAATATTCATTGATTCATTCAACAAAGACTTTATCATTCACCATGCTCAGGCACTGTTCTGGGGCTAGGGTTAAAAGCAGGACAAAACAGATTAAGTTTCTTCTTTCTTTGACTTTCCATTCTAGTGATCTCAGGTCATGTCATAAGCTTTGAAGAAGTTAAGCAGAGGAATGAGGAGGGGTGCTGTGTTTAGAGAGAATGGTTGCATTGACCTCTGAGGAATGACATTTGAACAGACCTGAAGGAGGTAAAGGAAGAAATCCCAGAGGGAAGAGGGAAGAGGTAACAGCAAGAATTGAACCATGAGCTGAGACTACTGGAGGCATCCCAGGAAGTGTAAGGAGGCTAAGGTAGTGGGCAATGAGGTTGAAAGGAACCAGATTTTCTTCTAAGTGTAAGGGAACAGCACTGCAAGGTTAGAAGTTGATTCACATTTTTAAAGGACTAGTGAGGTGGCCAGGTGATGGCTAGACCAAGGATGGGTAAGAGGGAGAGCAGGGAAACCAGTTGGAAGGTTGCTAGGATAGACCATGCAACAGTCAGTGGTGGCTTAGACTCAGTAAAATGGTGGAAGAGGTGGAGATGATCAGTTTCATAATAAATTTTGATGATAAGCTGATCAGATATGCTAATGTTCTGGACATGAAGAGAGAAACTCAAAGATGAGTTAGTTTTCATGGGGAGTATAGGTCAGCAGTGGGACTGCTTACTGAACTCAGAATGCAGGATCTAGGAGCGATCAAGAGTTGGTACATGTGGAGGTTAACATGTCCATTAGACATTCCAAACTACATAGACTTCATCTCATGTACTTTGGACATATATCAGGAGAGGCCAGTCCCTGGAGAAGGACATCATGCTTTGTAAAGTGGAGGGTCAGTGAAAAAGAGGAAGACCCTTAAGGAGATGGATTGACACAGTGGCTGCAACAGTGGGCTCAAACATCGTGAGAATGGTGCAGCTCTGAGTGCTGTTTCGTTTTATTACATAAAAGGTCACACTGTGCGTTGGAACCAATTTGATGGCAGCTATCAACTGGTAGCGTAGTGGTTACGAATCGGGCTGCAAACCATAAGGTCAGCAGTTCGAAACTACCAGCGGTTCCGCGGGAGAAAGATGAGGCGTTCTGCTCCCGTAAAGATTAACAGCCTCGGAAACCCTGTGCAGGTTCGCTATGAGTCGGAACCGACTCCACGGCACATAACAACAACAACAACATCAACAACAATAGACATCCCAGTGGGTGTGTCACACAGACAGGTATTTAGGGGGATCTATAGGAGCTCTGGGAGCGTAGAGGTTACGAATTGGACTACAAGCCATAAGGTCAGCAGTTCGAAACTACCAGCGGTTCCGTGGGAGAAAGATGAGGCAGTCTGCTCCCGTAAAGATTTACAGCCTCGGAAACCCTGTGTAGGGTCGCTATGAGTCGGAACTGACTACACAGCACATAACAACAACAACATAGGAAACCCTATACAGGGTTGCTATAGGTCAGAACCGACACGATAGTACTTTACAACAACAACAACAATCAGAGTCCTGGAGTCCTGGTGTGGTGCTGTGGGTTAATGTGCCAGACTGCAAAGATGTTTGAACTGCAAAGTTGGCAGTTCAAGCTCACCAGCTGGTCCTTGGAAACCCTATACAGGGTCGCTGTGAGTCAGAACAGACTCGATGGCACTTAACAACAACAACAATAGTGTCACCATAAGGAACACTGGTGGTACTGCAGGTTAGGCATTGAGCTGCTAACGTCAAGCTCAGTTGCTCCATAGGAGAAAGGCAGTCTGCTCCTGTAATGATTTTGTCACTGAGTCAGAATCAACTCCATGGTAGTGGGTTTGGTTTTTTAAGTAAAGGAAAGAAGTCAGTGCTAGAGGAGGATATGATGAACCATCACATTATGTTGTTGTTAAGTGTTGTGGCGTTGGTTGTGCTTATAGTGACCCTTATAGGGTTTCCGAGGTCATAAATCTTTCTCCTAAGGAGCGGCTGGTGGACTCAAACCTCCAGCTCTGTGGTTCGCAGTCCTGTGTTTATCCTACTAAACCACCACACTCACCATTATAGAAGCCACTTGATACCTTGAGACTGAATGAGGTAAATGTGGGTGGAGATGGGAAGAGAGAGGAACTCCAACCATTAGAGGCAGGGGCAGGATAGTCTTTGAAGGAGACTTGGAAGGAATGAAAGAAATCCAGGAGAGAGGGATGTCCCAGAAGTCGAAAGTTGAGAATTGCAAGAAGAAAGAACTGGACAATGTGTCAACTGTTTCTGCTTAGTAGCGTAAGATGAGTCTGGACATTGGCCATTGGTGTTGCCACAGTGGGGGCCTTAGTGACTTTAACAATGGGAGAAAGTAAGCCATGAGTTGCTTGCTCAGGTTGACCCAGTAATTAACTTGGTGGTGATTCAAACCCAAGTCTTGCCTCCACTCCACTGTAGCCGCTGGCAGCTCTGATTGTCATTGAGCTGACTTCAGCTTTGTTGGTTTCAGTCTTGCAATATTCTTAAAAGTCTGTTCTTTGTATCATTGTTGTTGTTGTTGTTAAGTGCCATCAAGAGGGTTCGGCCCATAGCGACCCTGTACAGGGTTTCCAAGGGTGTAAATCTTTACGGGAGTAGAAAGCCTCATCTTTCTCCCACGGAGCGGCTGGTAGTTTCGAACCGCTAACCCTAAGGTTCGCAGCCCGACGCTACCAGAGCTTTACGAGCAGCTAATTTGTATTGTTGTTAAGTGCTGTTGAGTCATAGCAAATGGTTCCTGAGGCGCAACTGGTGAGTTTGAACCACTGACTTTGCAGTTGAAACCAATCTTACGGTCCAGTGCTTATCCTACAATGCCACAGTTGAACTAAATAAAATTGCATTTTGTAATATTCAAAACACTTGAATATTAGCAAACACATACGGTTCAACCTGACACGAGCATATAAAGTATTTAGCATAGTGTCCAGCACATAATAATTACCTAGTAAATGTCAGCTATTATTTTCTGCCTCACTCAGTCCCCCTTTTCTATTGATGTGTGTGACTCTTCTGAAAAGTTCAGAAGCTTACCCCAGGATTTGCAGGCCCTATGGTGGCACTGTAGGATAAGCACTGGATGGCTAACCACTAGGTCAGCAGTTCAAACCCATCAGCTGCTCTCACAAACCCTATACAGGGAAACTATAATTCGGTACTAACTCAAGGGCACACAACAATAACAATACCAACAAAAGAGCAGGGCCAGAAAGGAGCTCCGTTCCGCACTTAGAAATCTCTCTCTGATCCTAATGTATGAGCAGGAAGGTACAGGTCATCTTCTCAGCCCTGCAGCTACATGGGACTACTGAAGCTGGGGGCCCCTCCCAGCAACCTCCCAAGACCTCATTCTCCCTGCCTGGGGTCAAAGTCCAGGAAATCAACATCTTGGGGAGACAGGGGGGCGGAAAAGGCTGCCCTGAAGGACTAGAGTACAGAGCTAGCCCAAGAGTGGGAAGGGTGAGGCAATGTCCATATAAGGAGACATTTTCCTTCTCCAACTGTCAGCCCCCCACTTCCCCACACCTCTAATCTTTCTACCCCACACTTCTGTGGGGGCACATCCCGGCCAGCAAAGGACTGGAGCCCTGGGGCCTAGATCTAGAAATGGAGTTCAATTTCATCACAAAAATGATGAAAATAGACAGAAAATACAAGCTGCTCTTCAACTTTATTACTATTATTTTTATCCTCTGGGCAGCCGTGTGAGCACAAAGCTGGTTTTGATTAAGCTCATGGTCCTTCCAGCCCACTCCTTGCTGTGGTTCTCACGGAGGTCCAAGCACTCAGCCTCCCTGGCGGGGCCCCAGGGCCTGCACAGCCCTTGGTGTTGCACTTCAGGTGGGGCGGGGCTCCAGAGGAAAAGGGGGCCACTGAGCCTGGGAGGTGCTGGACTGACAGGGAAATTTGAGCCCCTTTATTCCTGCCAGATGGAAAGATAAGGTGCAAGGGAACTTTTTCTAAAAACAGGACTCCAAGAGTATCCTCACATGGCCACCCCGCATTGAAAGCTGAGGACAGATGCAGACACCAAAAACAGAATTTTAAGGCAGATTTGGAAAGGGAAGGGTGGCACGAAGGGATCTGATAAATGGGGAGAATGAATGAGTAAATAGGTAAATGATCATTTTTCTTCTCTCCAGAGCACTGTTACATGCTTTCTCTCCTTTGAGCCTCATCCCATACGAAAGAGAAAATGGGTATCATTCCCTATGTACAGATAAGGGCACAAAGATACAGAGCAGCTGAAGTTATTTGCCCAAGATCTCAAGATTGCCGATGACAAAGCCAAAACTAGAACCCTTGTCTTTCCATCCCTACTCGGATGATGCCCGGAGGCAAAGCCACGAACAGCCCCAGCAGGACAGAAGGACTTCTTCCAGTCTCAGCCTCCTTGTTCAGGAACTCAGGGAATCGATTCTGGCCTTCCTTGTCTTCTTTCCTCTGATGCCCCAAAACTCACCAGGAGAAAGGTAGCAAACAGAGTGTTGAACCCAAGGCATGCGGAACTCTCCATATCCTGTACTATTGTTGCTGGGCGCCATTGAGCCCTTTCTGATTCACAGTGACCCATGAGACAGAGTAGGACTGCCCTGTTGGGTTTTGTAGGCTGTTGTCTTTACAGGAACACATTGCCAGCTCTTTTCTTCCACTGAAGCAATGGTGGGTTTGAACTGCTGACCTTTCGGATAGCAGCCTAGCACTTAATTCATGGCACCACCAGGACTCATATATCCTCTGTTGTTTGTTGTTGTTGTTAAGTGCCATCAAGAGGGTTCCGACTCATAGCGACCCTCTGTAGGGTTTCCAAGGAGCAACTGGTGAGCTTGAGCCGTCAACCTTTCGGTTCAAGCCAACTTTGCAGTCTAGCGCTTTAACCCACAGCGCCACTACCAGGACTCCTCTGTTACCCTTCCATTAAAAAGAGAGCGGCAAACAAGCAAACGCTCCAGCCACCTTTCTTTAAATTGTCATCAGTGACTGTCAGAAGTGTTTGTCTTGAAGGACGGATGATCTCAGGAGAAGGAAACTTATAAACATAGCACCCCAGTGTACTTTCAGATACCATCACCAACCTTCCCCCACATTACCACCACCACTACCTCCAAACACATCACACAGAGATTGAGAGAAACTAGGAGTTTTTGACCGTGGCTGCGCATCAGAAAATATTGACGCCCAAACCCCAACCCCGACCACTTAAACCAGGACCTGCTGCTACTGCTAATATACAGCAGGGAACCATCCACTTTGACCTAATTGGCCTGACATCTTTTCTGCAGTTAGGATGTCGTTATCCCTGGTGAATACCTGCTTCTCCCTCCATTTCCTTACTGGGAATCTGGTGCTCGGGCACTGATTGTGTCCCTGAGGTACTCCTTTGCTCTCAAGGCATGTGCCAGAAGAATGATGACATGCAGTGGGGAATGGGCATCAGGGTTGGGCTATCAAGCACTGCTTAAAAAGATCTCTTCCAGCTTTGTCCCCCCACTCCTTCCCCTGTCATATGCTGAACTTCGACACTTAATCATTAGTGGTTACGAATTGGCCTGCTAACTTCAAGGTTGGGCAGTTCAAAACTACCAGTTGTTCCGCTGGAGAAAAATGAGGCTTTCTGCTCCCGTGAAGATTTGCAGCCTCGGAAACCCTGTGCAGGGTCACTATGAGTCAGAACTGACTCCACGGTACTCAACAACAACAACAGTTAACAAGTGCTTGACTTTTAAATGTCTCTGGTGACTCGTTCCCACAGACCCAACAGGATGCCCCGTTCTGCCTCAGAGCTGCCACCAAGCCTGGGCAATGTCCACAAGAGGCCTCCATCCCTGGGCAACCTGGCAGGGGACTGGCATTAGGATAGGAAGGAAACCTGACTGATCTTTAGAACCAGTTGACCTTGAGTTGATTCTGATTATAGCTACCCTCTGTGTGTAAGAGTAGAACGGTGTTCCACAGGATTTTTAATGGCTGACTTTTCAGACTTAGATGGCCAAGCCTTTCTTCCAACATGCCTGTCACTAGACTCAAACCTCCAACCATGCAGTTAATAGCCAAGGCTGTTACCCCTGGTACAACAGGTGTTAAGGCCTGAGAAATGATCATGTGTAGATGAATTTATGTGGGCAAATCCACTTTCTGGGAAAAGAAAGGGACCCAGAGCCATATAATCCAACCCGTTGCTATTAAGTGAATTCTAAGTCATAGCAACCTTTTAGGACAGAATGGGACTACCTCACAGGAGCTTCAAGGCTGTAAATCTTTATGGAAGTGGATGGCCACATCGCTCTTGAGTGGAGCAGCTGGGGGATTTGAACCTCTGACCTTTCTGCTAGCAGCCAAGTTCTTTAACGGAAAGAAGGAGAAATGCATGGATATGGGTGTTCTGAGACTTCATGTGCCAGGGTAGGACACATCCCCAGTCCCTCTGTCCTGTGTTCCTCATGCCCACCCCCACCCCCACCCCACCTTGTAAAGCTCCAGGAGAGAACGTGGCAGGAGTTCCATTAGCAGCCTATCTACCCAGTCCTGCAGGTGGGACAATGAGATGGCCCTTCCTCCCCAGCCAAGCCACAGGAATGTGGCGAATCCTGTGCTGGAAAGTCCCACACCCTCCTTCCTCTTGTGGCGCTTCCTCTTTTCAGGAGCAGGAAAAGGACAGACAGGAAGGGGCCTCCCTCCCAGTACTGTCACCAAAGACTGCTGGGATGTGAGGAAGAGGAAAGCTGGCAAAATGTTGGGACACAGCGATAGCAGTTCAGCCAGCTGCTTATCCCATTTCTCAACCAGTCTCCTGGAGCTCAGAGAGATGGCTCCCTGCTGTACCAATAAGGGAGGGGGTTTTTGGCTTCATCCACACTTCTTCCATTAGCCTGGAAAGTGGCAACGTACAGGCCTAAGGAATTGCACCATCTCAGAATTTTCTGCCCAGTAGCTACTGATGCAGGATTTCATTAGGTCTGCTTTGGGGCAGAGTTCCTGGGTAATGCAAATATTTAACATACTTGCTAAGTGCAAGGTTGGAGGTTCGGGTCCACCAAAAGGCACAATTGTGGAAAGGTCTGGGAATCTATTTTGGAATAATCTGCCATTGAAAATTCTATGGCGTGCCATTCTACTCTGACACACCTTGGGTGGCTGTGAATCGGAATTGACTTAACAGCATCTGGTGACTAATGGGAGCAGAAGTCTCCAAAATGGGTGCAGGGCTCAGCTCAGGGGAAGAGGCATGCTTGCTGCCTGCACATTGCCCTTCCATCTGATCTGGAGTCATGGAGTCAGCGCCCATCTGTGGGATGGAGTCTAAGAAATCAGACACCAAAAGCCCAAATGCTGGACCCCTGGCCCTTCTTCCTCCATATGACACACCTCTCTCTGCACAGTCAGTTTTTGGAAATCCAGACCATTTAGCCTGAGTAAAACCCAAAGGAAGAAAATGATGGGGAAGAAGTGAGCAGAGGAAAGACAATGCTCTCGCAGCTCTGCCAGTTACCCCAAGTGATGTTATTTCAGGACAGCCTGATCATCCTTCTTCCCAGGAGACTGTGCTCTGATTTATAAGGCCCAGTGGAGTCGGCACTCCTTGTTTGGTGCTCTGAGGGAGCAGGTGCAGCAACCTCAGGCCTCCGTTCTGCTCAGCAGTCATGGGAGGAAAAGGGGGGTGTACAGTTTTCATGGAGATGGGATTTTGATAGAGATACTTCCTCTGCTTACTTCCCGGGGCAACCGTAACTGACTGATGTTTGTTATTACCTATTTTGTTCTAGATGCTCCCGCCAGTGAGAATGCCAAGGCCCCAGAGATGAAATCCCGAAGAGCCAAGAGTTCTCTTCCCACTGTGCTCGGAACAGAGAGTAAGTTCTCCTTCCACCTTACCAGGCAAAGGCAGGAGTAGAGAACCCCATGACTGAGGGCTGGATCATAGGCCCCTGTTCTCTCCTTAGCTCCTCCAAGTCTGCTTCCTGCCCCACAGTGCCCATCGAGCGCCTGAACACCCTGCCCATTGCCTCTTCTCAACACCCTCATCTCCACCATCCTCTCTGCAGCCTGGGTGGGATGGTACATCTCTTCTCTGCCTCCTCCTGCTCCTGTCTCACCAGGACCCCTGTCTGAGCTTCTCTAATCTCTCCCCAGTTGAAAACATTGCTCAGGTGGTGTTGTCAGGTGCCTTTGAGCCAATTCCAACTCATAGCCACCCTTTGTGACAGAGGACAGTCGTTTTCGAGGCTGTAAACTTTACAGAAGCAGACTGCAGGGTCTTGCTCTCAAAGAGCCACTGTGTTCGAACCACCAACCTTTAAATCAAACAAATACCAAGCTTCTAAATACCCATACTGACAGACGATAGTCACTGAACCAGCTGTCTGATCTGAAGACAACTTGTCTTTTAACAAAAAGCCCTGGTGGCCCTATAGGACAAGCGCTGGACTGCTAACCACAAGATCAGCAGTTCAAACCCACTAGCTGCTCCTCTAAAGAAAGATGAGGCTTTCTGCTCCCGTAGATTTACAACCTCAGAAACACAGGGTCTCTGTGAGTTGGAATACACTCAGTGGCTGTGGGTTTCGTCTCTTTTATCATTCATTACAAGGCATTGTTTTCTACCTCTTGTTTGTTTGTTTTTTGTTTTTGTTTTTGTTTTCGTTTTCTTTTAAAGCAATGTATCTAACTTCCTAATGAAGAATTTGGGCTCTTTAAGCATATATGCAAGCCAGGCCATCAAGGGAATGCTCAGCTTTTAGAGTGTCCAGGAAGCCAAATGGGAGTCATAATTCCTCATAGATACTCAACCTAAGTGGAGAACTTCAGAGTCCAACAGTGGACATTTAATAAATATTTGGGTATGCATAAACAAGTCTAAAAATAAATGAAGTAAGAATGGACTAGTATTCTTGTTTTCTAAAACGATTACTTGGGTTCCAGCTACATTAGTTTTGGGGAATTCTGAGCAGAGGAGACATTGGTATCTTTAGACCCGCACCATGTGGTTGCGTGAATTTAGGATGTGACATGGTTGTTCATCTGTCCTGGGGCAGAAGCAAGAGTAGTTGGTGTCTGAGCTGGAAGGCTAGTAGTCTTCTGCCCTTGGCTCAGGCTCATCCATTCCAATAGGATCCTGGGAGAAGTGAGGTGGGGTCAGAGGAGGGCTGTGCGGGAGAAAAACAAGCTGGAGACAAGGAGCAGAGACAGGAGCTGGGCTCTTTGCCCTGGAGGAGAGAACACTGTGGAAAACCCCAATCAACTTGTCATCATTCACTTCTACAGGACTTGCTCTGGAGCCTGTCTGCATATTCGATTCACCTGGGCAGGGTTGAAAACACAGATGCCCAGGCTGCACCCCAGGCTAATTAAATCAGGATATCTAGGGATGGATCCAGGTTTCAGCTAGCTGTTAAGCTTCTCAGGGCATCCCAGCAGTCAGGGTGCAGACTAGCTATTCTAGAGGAAAGCCTCGTGCCACCTGCGCAAGTCTTGAGAAGCACCAGTGTGGAACTGCCCCAGGGCCCCTCTCATGCCAGGGTTCTCATAGTAGCTCAGTAACTCATTTCTGCTCTATAGGGAGGGAGCAAGGCTGGAAGGCATCATCTTCAAGGGGGAGCAGAGCCTGGGGCTCAGTCCTGGTTACTACTAAGTGGGAGGGGGAGGGCTAGCGGAAGGTGCTTCCTCTCCCTAGAAAACGCACTCAAAGAAATGCATGAGTTGTTTCACTTCCAGTAGGCACTGCTTGTATATTGAAAGGTTGGTGGCTCAAACCTACCCCAAGGCACCTTAGAAGAAAGGCCGGGCCATCTTCCAAAAGGTCACAACCTTGAACACCCTATGGAGCACAGCTCTGCTCTGCACACATGGGGTCTCCACAAGTAGGGATCAACAGGACAGCAACTGGTTTGGTTTGGTTATCTGTGTAAAGAGCTTCCTTATTTGAATTACAGTTGTCTTATTGTTATTAGGTGCCCTGGAGTCTGTTTTAACTCTTGGTGACCCATGTCATTATTTAGGCTGTAATCCTATAGGGTTTTCTGGCACTGTGGGTTAATGCGCTGGACTGCAAATTTGGTTTGAATCACAAAGTTGGTGGCTCAAGCTCACCAGCCACTCCTTGCAAACCCTATACAGGGTTACTATGGATCAGAACCAACTCGACAGCACTCCACACCAATAACAATCTCTATGGGAGCAAGTTGTCAGGTTTTACTCCTGCAGAGCAAGTGAATGGGTTCAGACTACCAGCCTTTTGGTTAGCAACCCTTTGGTTAGCAGCCAACCATTGCACCACAGTTGTCTAAAAAAAAATCCAAACTCATTTCAGGTGAGCAGATTTACAGCAATCCTATAAGAACAGTACAATTGTCCCATATGGTTTCCAAGGTGATAGAGCTTTACAGCAGCAGACTGCCTCATTTTTCTACCACAGAGCAGCTAGTGGGTTCAAACCACCAACGTTTCAGCTGACAGCTGACTGCTCTAATCACTGTGCCACCAGGGTTCCTTGCAGTCGTCTTTCTGTACCCCCTGCAATGGGAGTGTGTTCACTCCACTTAGAGTAATGTCCACCTTGTATCCATACACTAGCCCAGCTACCCAGCCCCCGCCCCTACCCCATGGCCTTCTAGGGCAGAGAGCGCAGGTACAATTGTCTGTCTTCCTGCTTATACCCAAGCGCTCCTGTTACTCAGAAACCCACTGAGGCTCCCACAAGAAGAAATGAATGAGGTGTCTTCTTAAGTCTGCACCCAAGTTGTTTTCTCACTTTCTAGAGTCCTGGTGTGGCACTGTAGGATGAGCACTCAACCACAAGGTCAGTTTGAGCCACAAGGTCTGTGGTTCAAACTCACCAGCTGCTCCTCGGACACTCTATACAGGGTCGTCATGGGTCGAAACTGACTTGATGGCACTTAACAACAACAACAGGGTCATTTTTATTATTTACAACTCATACAAGTTGTATGTGAATGCATCCTTGTTTAAACATTTTAAACAATAGAAATAGATCAAGTAGAAAATGAGATCTCTCTTTCATCAAGACCCAGTTTCACTCACCACCCCCAAAACCACTCACAATTCCTTTATTCTGTGCATTTGCATACACAGGCAATCCCAACTTACTATGGGCTTCCACTCCAAGACTCCTTCCTAGTCTATTCTGACATTGTTGAATACCTCATTTATTTTATTTTAGTTTTCATTTTTATTGCCTTTTATTATCAGTACCTTTATTTGTCTTTGAGGTTTAGAAACATTACATATAAACATGCAGACATATTTTGACACTGTGTGGAGCACATATTTCTAACCATAAGATTAACATTGAAAAAACAAACAGGTGGTTATCATAACTTGACCATATCATAAATTAGCGACTACTGTAGGATAAGCATTGAACTGGTAACTGCGAGGTTGGCAGTTCAAACCCACCAGTTGCTCTTGGAAACTCTATACATGATCACAATGAGTTAGACTCGACTGGAGGACACACAACAACATGTAAATACATGGGTTGGATTTTTTTCCACAGAAAAAGTCTATAGAACTCTGCAACCTGCCGTTTTCTCACAGCGCTGCCTGTCCTAGCTCCAATCATCTCTGATTCCATGAGAAATCCCAGAGATCTTGTCCCAGAGTGACCTGGCTGTGTATGTACACTAACTTTGGTCAAGAGCTGAGAAGTACCTAATTTAACCCGAAAATCCATCTTTCCTGGCCAAATGATTTACTTGTCAAACAGACCATGGCCAGGTCCCTCCTTTCCCCAGCTCGGGTGCTCCATCCTGTCAGAGAGCTGTCAAATGTGAGTGTGCACAGCTCTTCTGAAGCGAACACCCTTCTGGCCTCAGATCCCCTGTGAACACAGCCACTGCTGAGCGCTGAGGAGTTTGTCGGGGACCCTAGTCAATGTGCCCCGATGTCAGGTGCAGAATGAGAGAAAACTGACAGAAGTACAAGTTAACTTGCCAGAAACTAACTCACACTTGCTGGAAAGAAGTGTGGGTATTTAAAGGAAGATTTCAGAGTGAGGGAAACTCTGAACCAGGTTCAGTTGAAGGGCAAAAATTGGGGGATGGGAGGATAAGAGAGGAGAAACTGCCCGGATGCTTGAGTGAGTATTGTGGAGGCCCCTAATTCAGGGTTCATCACTGGTCACACATACAAAGGAGCTTCAAAAAGTTCATGGAAAAATGGAATTAAAAGATAATGTGGAATTGTACCACACACTTTGTGAAGCCCCCTCACACATGTTGTTGGATGCTGTTGAGTTGTTTTTGACTCATAGCAACCCCATGTGACAGAGTAAAACTGTCACTTAGGGTCTTCTTGGTTTTAATCTTTATGGAAGCAGATTGCCAGATTTTTCTCCCACCGAGATACTGGGTAGGCTCGAACCGCCAAGCTTTGGTTAGCAGTTAAGCAGTTAATCATTGTGCCACCAGGTCTCCTGATGCATATCAGATGTCAATCTATGTTACTTTAGAAAAGTCTTGTGCATCCTTGCTAAAAATAGTTGTTGTTCCCATTTTACAGATGATCAAACTTGAGACTTAGAGAATGAAATTGCCCTTCCCAGGGTTTCACAGCTAGTAAGGTGTGGAACTGTGGTTCTAACCTTGACTCACGATACCCTGCATTTTGCCATGATAACAAGGCCATACGCTGTGTGGTCCACACAGGCCTGGGTACCCATTGAGGTGGTAGGTAGCAGGAGGAGGAGAGTTGGCTGTCTTTAGAGCTAGGCGAAGCTGGCAGCTTCCCTGTATCTTGAGATCTGTCTGGGTATTTGCAGCATGCCTATTGATGGAACTTTTTGATTATGGATTTTTTGTTGTTGTTTATGATAGCTTTATTTTTATATAATTTCACACTCAAAGAAAAATTGTAAAATACAGGGAACTCTTGTACATTCTTTACTTTGATTCACCAATTGTTTACATTTTATTCCCTTCCTTTTTTTTTAATGTTTTATTGTGAATTATGTGATAGTTTACATGGGAGAACATTAGCTTTACATTCATCCTACTGTATATCATTACATTGCCATGATTACAATCCCCTCATGCATCATCAGCCAACCAAATGTTACACCCCACAAGCCTGCCCAGGTCGTCAGCACACAGCCCTGCTCCCTCTCTGGGTCTAGAGTCCCCAGCCGCTCCATCTCTCCGCGTCATCATCTCTACCTCCATCTCTGTTATCACTGCTTCTCTGGGTAGGGTCCCGCACTCCGCTCTTCTCCCTTGATGGTCCCAGGGACCTCTGCTCCTGAACTGCAAAGTTAATCACTCCCCTCCTTTTGCTACACAACATCCACCTTTACATTTTGACCCTCACAGTCAGTCCTGATAGTAATTATTCACTATTGTACCACATGAGTGCTATCCACATCTCCTTTCATCAGTCCCACCCAGACAGATTGGATACTACTCTGTGGAGATTCTGCCTTCCTCCATGCACTCTGAATCTAGACTCCCTCTTGAAAGTTTGTAAGCCAGTCACTTCTTGTAAGTCAGTCACTTCTTGTAAGCCAGTCACTTCTTGCCTTTATAGCCTCCCCACCCCCATTTTGGGTAGTCAATGTCCAAGTTGCCCATCCCTGTCTACCCTGTGTATTGAGGTGGTGGGAATGATCCTCACTGTAAAAATTTGTTCCCTCTTTTGAGCTACTGCATCCATAGGTGTAGGTCAAGTTCATCAAATTGTATCAGATTACTCTTTTTTTTCCTCTTCTTTCTTCTTCTAATTGAGCTCTGATCATCCAGCCATTGAAGCCAGGTCAAGTGGGTATTATCTGCAAGTGTGGGTGTTCTTGTGCATATGCCCTCTCTCCTTATCAGCTGGATGCTTCACTCTCCACTCTAGTCCTCTGTGGCTATGTCACTGTCTCTGGGCCCAGGAGTCTCCAGGTCTTGCCAAACTGTTGGCCAACCAGGTGTCCACCAGGGTTCATAGGAGTGTATTGAGCGTGGTTGGACTTAGTGCAAAGCTTCTTGGTTGTTTTTCCCTCACTTTCCCTTATCAGTGACCAACGTGGTCACCACTCAGAGCGCATGTCTGCTCGTGTATTCCCATTGAGTCTCAGTCTTGGAAGGGGGTTTGCCCTGAGGGGACGCGACCGCTTGCCTTGATGTCTCCTGGTTGAGCAGCTTGCTTGTTCTTGTAGTAGTCAGTCGAACTGCCATTATTGTTTTTAATTTTTCCTGTTGGTCTTTCTTTCAAGAAGTATCTCCTGTTCTTCTAGCCACTCCAGGCTGATCTGCTTGTCCTTTCCAGTGGAAATTTCCCACCTCAGAAGATTCTGGATGGGGTTCAGAATTCCACCTATGGTCTTATATAATGCAGAGACTAGTCAGGAAGCCTCCTTCACTGGGCACTTTGTAGCCCCATTTTAGGTATTCCAATCAGTTATAGGCTGAAGATGGACTTACAAGCTTTCTATGGTGATATTTCTGGCTATTCTTTCTCTCCCCATCAAGTGTCTATTTTATAATGGTATGCCAGGGAAATCAAGATTCAAAAGACAGCCAAGCATCTTAAAACATTATTTCCCACCTTTTCAAAATTCCAACCATGCCTCAATCCCTGTATCCCAGAGTCCTGTTTTTCCAAGGTTGTACATACATCATTATTTACCTCTGTCTCACTTAGCCCATTCAAACCTGCCTAATTGTTTTCCCATCCGCTTTGTTCTTCCATTCCCCTCCCCCTTCTTGTGGATTGCCCCCCTCCCCAGCACCCAAACTATCCTGTGTCTATTCCCTACCTTGTGCTCCACCTTCCCCTCCCTCCCCTCACCCGACCCCCACGTCCCGTCCCGGTAACCAGTAAAGAATTCACCACCACCCCTTCAATATGGGTTCTTTTTCTTAGTCTTTTACAGTAATGGTCCTATGCAGTATTTCTCCTTTTGCAACTGCCTAATTTCACTCAACATAATGTCCTCAAGGTTCATCCATGTTATGTGATAGCTTACAGCTTCCTTGTTGCTCTTCAAGGTAGCATAGTATTCCATTGTGTGTATGTACCACAGTTTGTTTATCCATTCTTCAGTTGATGGACATTTAGGCTGTCTCCATCTTTTTGCTATTGTAAATAGTGCTGCTATGAACATTGGTGTGTATCTGTCTACTCATGTTATGGCTTGTATTTCTTGTGGGTAGATACCAAGTAGAGGAATTGCTGGATCATAAGGTATTTCTATTTCCAACCTTCTGAGGAAGTGCCATCTTGCTTTCCAGAGAGGTTGGACCATTTTGCAATCTCACCAGTAATGCAGGAGTGTCCCAGTGTCTCCACATCCCTGCCAGCATTTATTGTCCTCTACTTATTTGATCTTTGCTGTTATTGCTGGTGTGAGATAGTATCTCATTGTTGTTTTGATTTGCATTTGTCTAATGGCTAGTGATTGTGAACATTTCTTCATATGTTTGTTGGCTGCCTGGATCTCCTCCTTAGTGAAGTGTCTGTTCATGTCCTGTGCCCATTTTTTAATTGGGTTATTTGTCTTTTTCTTGTAGAGGTGTTGTAGTTTCCTCTGTATTTTAGAAATGAATCCCTTATCTGATGTGTCGTTGCAAAAGATTTTTTCCCCATTCTGTGGGTTCCCTTTTTACTCTTCTGGTGAAGTCTTTTGATGCACATAAATTTTTAATTTTTAGTATGTCCCAATCATCTATTTTGTCTACTTTTGTTTGTGTAGTTTTCAAAATGTTTGGTAGTCTGCGTATTCCCTGAATTAGAGCCCTCGCATTTGTCCCTAGTTTTTCATTGATGGCCTTCATAATTCTGGGACTCACATTTAGGTCTTTAATCCATGCTGAGTTGGTTTTTGTTTAAGATATGAGGTGAAGGTCTTGGTTCAGTCTTTTGCATGTCGCTTTCCATTTCTGCCAGCACCATCTGTTGAAGAGATTATCCCCTCCCCATGCGATATATTTAGGTATTTTGTCAAAAATCAGTTGGCTGTATGTGGATTTATTCCCTTCTTTTATTATTCTCTAGATAGTATCTAAGGTAACGCAATGGATTACGAGCTGGGCTGCTAACTACAGGGTTAGCAGTTCGAAACTACCAGTCATTCCATGGGAAAAAGATGAGATTTCTGCTTCTTTCAAGATGTACTGCCTCGGCAACCATATACAAGGTCACTGTGAGTTGGAACCGACTCCACGGCACACAACCACCACCACCAGATAGTCTCTGTGTTGTTGTTGTTGTTAAGTGCCATCAAATCAGTTCCAACTCATAGTGACCCTGTGTAGGATTTCTGAGTTGCAGCTGGTAGGTTTAAACTGCTGACCTTGTGGTTCGCAGTCCAGTGCTGATCCTACTGTGCCACATCAGGAGTCTCTAGATGTAGTTATATATGACTTTGTAGGATCAGCACTGGACTGCGAACCACAAGCTTGGGGGAACTAGCTGCTCTGCAGGAGAAAGATGAGGTTTTCTGGTCCTGAAAAGATTTACAGCCTCAGAAACCCTATACAGGATCACTATGAGTCAGAACAGACTCAATGGCACTTAGCAACAAACAGCATATGAATATAATTTAAGGAGAATTTGAAGGCATCATGCCTTTTACCACTGAATATCTCATCGTGTATCTACTTGGACCATAACCACAATACATTTATTAAAGTAAGGGAATCAACAGTATCATTTAATCTATGGCTTATATTCAATTTTTTGCCAGTTATCCCAATGACTTCTCTTCCCCTCTGGATGGAGATTTAATCCCAGCACTCTTGGAGCAGTGGTCCTCTCCTACCTTTGGAGAAATGATAGGACAGAGGACATAGGCCCCAGGGAAGAAGGTATCCAAGACTTGTCAACCTGAGATGAGCAAGCAGTGGAAGGCAGTCACCTCTTGTTGGCCCTTTAAAAGTCCATTTACTGTGATGGATCTGGGGCAGTACTCAGCCACAATTGTGCATGAAGAACATCACTGGAGTCGAAACCAAGAGACAGAGGTCTTGGTTTTGCCACTAACTGCACATATGGCCATTTGCCACTCTAGAGCCACCTTCCTTATCTGTCCAATGGGAGTTTCTCTGGCTGACCCCAGGGCTCTTCCAACTCTGACAGCATGTCATTCAATGGAATGCTTTTGATTGACCCAGTTCAGGGAAGACCAAGACCTCTTTTTCATATCTTCTGGTGTGTGAAGGGTTCTGAGCTACTAGCATAGTTTAGGTTGCACAGACATGAAAACATCCTAATGGGAAGAAGGGCTTCAGCATAAGAGCAGATTTGGGGTATCTCAGCTCAAGGGGCTATGAATGGCCAAGGAAGCTGTTGAGAATTTTCTGTGAAGGAAGGCACATGCTGCCTTAAAGAATGTTCTTACAAAATATAGACAAGAAATGTCAGTTTGGTCACAGACTGAGGGCTTCTTTCTATCAGCCTGTATGTGTTGTGAGCTTTTAGAAAAGAGTTACATGAGCTTCCAAGTGGTACAGGAACCAGACCCTGTCCATCTGTGGAGCATCAGAGCCAGTCCAATGCCTGGTCCCTAAATGGGCATATGTCAGTAAGTCAAAAATATTGCTATTAGGATTCCAGTCATACATGTAAGGGATTATTCCAAAGAAAACCTGTTTAAACATCTCTGGTCAGTGGATGGTTGCAGATGAGTTCTCTCAGTAATACACTTGTCCTCATGTAAGGGATTATTCCAAACAAAACCTGTTTAAACATCTCTGGTCAGTGGATGGTTGCAGATGAGTCCTCTCAGTAATACACTTGTCCTCATCCTGTAATTATAGTTTCTGACTCATAGTGACCCTGTGTAGGGTTCTGAAGCGTGAACTGCCGACTTTGCAGTTTCCAGTCTAGTACTTATCCTACAGCACCACACCAGGACACACTTTATGTCGTTGTTGTTAAGTGCTGTCAAGTCGGTTCCAACTCATAACAACCCTACGTAGGGTTTCCAAGGAGCTGTTGGTGGGTTGGAACTGCCGGCCTTGCCCTCAGTAGTCCAGTGCCACACCAGGAAGCGTCAATGAAAATAGTAGCTTCTGAGGGGGTCTGCTGAACTAGTTCAATTCAAGGAAGAAAGATCAGCTTTGAAGGTTATGGTGACTGGTTTTTGTGATTATAATGCGGGGAATCTTGATGGATTTTCTCAAAGGACACAAGAAGATCTCAGGGGGCTTATTAGAAAGAAGTTTTAAGAAAATAGAAGACTGCACTGGTGCTAAACAGGCCAAAAAAGTTGCCCCGAGGAATTTTTTTCCATCACCACAATTCACTTGCTCATTCTTCAAGGGTAGCATGGGCTGTCCCAAGAGAATTTTGTTGGGAAATCTAACCCCATCCACCCTACACGCTTGATCTTGCCCCTTCAGAATTCCTTTTGTTCCCCAAACTCAAAGAGCATTTCAAAACTACCATGTTGACATTGTATGAATTCATTAGTGCAGAATTCTTTGAGTTAGAGAGATGGAAACACTATTTTCAGAAGTGCCAGGGGCCAAGTCACCCCAGCACATACCATTTGGATTTACCCTTCCATCTCCGGATTTCCACTGTCACCTCCTGCACTGGCACAAGCTCATGGGGTGGCTTCCCACTTAACCCAAAGCTGAGTCACCTTTAGGAGCCTTTGACAGAAAGCCTGGTGTCTATTTTTAGTCAACTACCTAAAAAGGGAAGTGTCCCCAGAGAGGCGAGCCCCAGGACCTCCCTGTACC
This sequence comes from Chrysochloris asiatica, assembly GCF_000296735.1. Classification (NCBI taxonomy): domain Eukaryota; kingdom Metazoa; phylum Chordata; class Mammalia; order Afrosoricida; family Chrysochloridae; genus Chrysochloris; species Chrysochloris asiatica. Next base: position 2,773,384 of record NW_006408648.1, on the reverse strand, counting down.
CGAGGCTGCAGGACCAGCTCCCCAATTCTCCCTATGTTGGTTGGGAGAGTCACCTTCAGGCTCTGTAGACATATCTCCTTCCAAGTGCTTGCTCTGGTCTCTCTGCCCTGCTGATTTCTGGGTGTCAGAAAGACAGGGACAAGAGGTACTCACATCCTTTAGACGGAACATCCTGGAAACCTCTGTGAAGTGCTGACCTTCTCCTCCCAGGGCAGAAGGACAGTTCGCTGGGCTACAACTAAGGCTTGGGCTCAAGCAGACTGGGGCAGATGCAAAGGATGGGCTACCTAGATGATTAGGGATTGACCTCCAGCTTTCCTGGACTCTTTAATTCGTGATTTGTTTATTGAGCTACTTCTGTCCTTCCAGCCTCAGTCTCCCAACATTAGAGCAGAAAACTCAGTGTGTAACAGTTTTGCTTGGGGAGGTGAAAGAGCAAGGTGTCTTCAACTTTTACATAGTAAGCTGCACAAATGTTCAAGTCCTAGGGCTGTAACTCTCAGCAACGGAGCCAGAGTGGAGTGGGGTGTTCCCTAGGGATTCCATAGATTTTCTATTCATTCCTTTAATAGCTACTTATCAAATATATGGCAGGCCCTGTGCTGGACATTAGAGACACAGAAGGTGAATGAGGTAGATACTGTTTCTCCCTCAGAGAGCCAGTCATGATATGTGTACAAGGGGGAAGGATGTCTGCAATTGAAATGGCTTGTGAGGAATTCTGTGGTAGAAGGACCTAGGAGGGGCATGAAGCTTGGCAGTGATGTACATGCTGATCTCAGCTTGAGCTGAGATACCAACCTGGCATTGCAGAATCTGACCATGATTTAGTATAAAGTACAGAGCAGTGCTGCCCAAAATGTGATGCATGTACCAGTAACATCACCATCACTTTGAAACTTAGGTGATCAGTTTTGACAACTAGTGATAATGAGTATTGTGGGGATGGGGGTGGCTATTCCTCAAAATGAATGCAACATCAAAACGGAAGACCAGAGATGAAAGCTGGGGACAGATCTTGAAAGCTTTTCTAAGATGAGTTTGGACTTGATCTCAAGCGGTATTGGACAGCCACTGGAGAATTCTAAGCATTGGAGTGACATCTGATTATATATGAGATGCTTCAGTCTGGCCAGGGGTGGCAGGTCTGTTATAGGTGAGGACAGAGGACCTGAGGTCCGATAATGGGGATGTGTAAAAGCGGCAGACTGAGTAGGTATTTAGTAGATGGAATGGACAAGTGTTAGTGAATGGATTTGGGTAAGAAGAAGGCCCTGGGTGAAAACAGAAAGAGAACTAGGTTTCAGGAAAAGATCCTTGATTGGATTTTTTGAGTGTTGAGTTCACAGTACTTGCCTAACATCTACAAGAGAGACAAGATGATGGTCAGGTAGTTGGATGGGAGCTCAGAAGAGAGGTCTGAGCCTGAGAGCACATTGTATGGATGCTTGCTCTCATGAGCATAGGGGGTGCTCTGGGGCTCACTGTCTGTTGGAGGTGACCAAGTTCCTCCTCAGAAGAGCAGACCAAGTGAGAAAAAAGCCGAATATTGCTCTGTCCACCTTGCCTGATCCTGTCATGGGACTTGTAAGGATGGTTGCATTCTTCCTTCCTTTCTTTCTGTCCATCTGTCTTGCTGGATATTCCTTTCCAACAGTGACTGGCACACAAAAATTTGGGGTGTTAGAGAAAATGTTAAGTCAAAACTGAACTGACAGGAATAATAAGATAATAGGAAAGGTTAATCCAGAGAAGAAACTAGTTAGTGAGCCAGGGTGTACTGAGATTTGGGGCACCTTGACCAGCAAGAACGTCACCTCTGTTGAGGTCCTCAATATGGAAAGGAGCTCAAGGTACAGCATGAAGGGTCTGAGGTAGATATAAAGCTGAACTGACAAGCAGCGTAGCAGACTAAATAGTTGAAGCAAAGGATTGTTTAGGGGAAAGGGTTAATGGGAGAGGGTTCTGATCTCAAAATATGTACTATATATACTATGTTGGAATCCTGGTGTGGCACCATAGGATAAGCACTCAACCTCAAGGTCTTTGTGAACCTCAAGGTCGGTGGTTCAAACTCACCAGTCGCTCCTCGGAAACCCTATACAGGATTGCTATGAGTCAGAATTAACTTGACAGCTCTTAACAACATCAACATAAAGAATTAAACAAGGAGCCATGGTAGCGTAGTGGTTATGAGTCGGCCTGCTAACCTCAAGGTCAGCAGTTCGAAACTACCAGCCATTCTGTAGGAGAAAGACGAGGCTTTCTGCTCCTATAAAGAATTATAACCTCAGAAACCCTATGCAAGCTTGCTATGAGTCAGAACCAACTCCATGGCACACCACAACCAAATAAAGTATGTGTAAATAGTATGTTGTTGTTGTTAAGTGTCATTGAATCAGTTCTGACTCATAGCAACACTGTATAGGGTTTCTGAGGAACAGCTGGTGGGTTTGAACCACCGACCTTGCAGTCCAGCACCTTAGCCTACAGCACCACACCAGGGCTCCATATTTGAGGGGGACACAATTCAACCCATGACAGCAGCCATATACTGAGAGTTGGAGTCCTAGGTAGTGCAACTGATTAACATTCAGCTGCTAACAAAAAGTTCAAGGTTCAAGTCCACCCAGAGATGCCTCAGAAGAAATGTCTGGTGATCTACTTTAAAAGAAAAAAAAATTAGCTGTTGAAAACCCTAAACCCTATGGATGATAGAGAGTGGTGGAGACCCCCACAAGACTATGGCCCTTAGACACCCTTCAAGCCTGTAACTGAGACCCATCCTTGGGATTACCTTTCAACCAGACAGTAAGCAGGCCCGTGAAGAACACAGTAGCATCTCTGAGGAACATACTTCTCAGAACAGTCAGCCATATGAGACCAAAAGGGCAGCATCTGCCCACAAAGTCCAGAAAGCAGGAATAGACAGGAAACAGTGGCGAATGGGTGTGGGGATCCTAAGGAGAAAGTGGGAAGAGTGCTGTGTCATTGAGGGAACTGATGTCCCCAAACAAAATGTGCATACATTGTTAAGTCGGAAATTAATGTGCTCTGTAAACTTCACCCGAACCACAATAAAATGTTCAGAATAAAAAAAGGAAAGGGAAACCCTATGGAACACAGTTCCCGTCTCACTGTATGGGATCACACAAATCAAAATGACTCAATGGCATCTTGTGTTTTTGCTTTTCATACTTGTTGTTAAGTACCATTGAGTCTGTTCTGACCCATAGCAACCCTGTATAGGATTTCCGAGAAGCAGCTGGTGAGCTTGAACTGCCGACCTTGTAGTTCAAATAGACCTTTTCGTCTAGCGCATTAACCCACAGCACCAGGTTATCTAGCTCAGCTACATCAAGATCTCTAGACTTTTATGTGAATCCACTGCTGATACATAAAATGTAACAGTGTAAAGCTCCTTGCTTGTGTTTGGTTGATGTAAAAGATAAATGTGAAAAGATGATGAGCTCGTGGCTTAGACATTCAGCTCACCAAGCTCAGAGCTCTCTGAAAGACCACGTTTTAGAATCACATGACTCTGCTTAGCCATGTGAGCCAGAATGTAATTCATGGAACTCAGCAGATGGTCCTATAAAATATGTATAGAATAGGATACAGATCATTGTTATCATTTAAAATTGTCTTTACTAATAAGGAACCAAACCAATTTCAAATGCTAACCAATTCAAATTTCTTGAAAACAACATTAAAAATTGGCCTTAAATCTTGTTTAACTGTAACACAAAAAGAGAAATGTCAGTCTGTCCTCTATGAAGTTCATTCCAAGCCTCCAAGTGTAGGACAGAACTTTGGATTCATCAGATTTCATGTTGGGCAGCTTCCTACTTCTTTACTGACTCCTAGCTCATTATCCCAAAGACTGTCAAACTGTCTCACTCCCCAGATCCCACTCCAGCCCATCCTAAGCCCTCCACACAACTCCTCTGAACAATGGTCTTCCCGCTCCAGAGGGGACCAGATCCTAGCTCTGGAAAAAAGGCTTTCATTCTTCACTTGAGGACCTCTCTATCCACAGCTGTCTTCTCTCTCATTTCAGTAGTCCTGGAGGAATAAGGGCAGGGACTTCCTGGCTCAGGTAGTTCCATAGCCCATCCTGTCTCTGTTCCAAAGGGAATTGGCTTTCCCTTGATTTTCTTTTCCTCCACCACTTTCACATTCTTCCTCCCCACTAAATCTTGACTTCTTGCTTTCAAAAGTGTACTCTTCTTTCTCACCTGGAAGAAGTCTTAGCTTGGCATTTTCTCTTACATTGTTGTTATGTGCCATGGAGTTGGTTCCGACTCATAGCGACCCTGTACAGGGTTTCCGAGGCTGTAAATCTTTACGTGAGCAGAAAGCCTCATCTTTCTCCCGTGGAACAGCTGGTAGTTTCAAACTGCTGACCTTGTGGTTCACAGCCCAATTCGTACCCACTACGCTACCAGAGCTCCTTACTATGTAATTCTGTTTTTCTTTGTCCTTTCACCTCCACAATTCTTGACTGGGAAGTTGACCCGTTTCCTCAAGAGTCTCTTCTGCAGTAACTTCTGACCACACCATCCCACTGAACCTACCCTCTCAAACTTCAGCTGTCACTCATCGCTAGTCACACCCACTGCCCAAGTCCATTCTCCTCTCCCCCACCCCTAGGCTGTAGTGACCACCCTCCCTGGACCTCTTTGAGTTCTCCCATACCCCCTCTCCTTCAGTCCAGCTCCTCCTTATGAGCATCTCCTGGGACTAGACCTTGGTTGTAGTCTTTCCTCCCCAAAAGAACTGACCCATCTTCATAGCTTCCACTATAATTCAGTGTTTCTGAAATCTCTCATTTCCATTCCCCTCCAATCTCGCTCTAAGATTCCAATCCTGGCCTTCTACCCTAAACACACATACAGTTCTCTCATCTACCAAATTCACATGACCATACCAAGCTCTTCATCTTTCACTCCCCAACTCCATATCCCATCATTAAACACTTCCCTTTGACCTAAGTCAGAAATTTCAGTGTACTTTGTACCTCCTTCTTATTTGGCCCCCTAAATCCTGTTTTATTTTTCCTTTTCTTAACTTTTTCTGTCTCACATGCTTGTCTTCCTTTCTAAGGTCAACCTTTACTAAGGTTGGACCTTGATTAGTGCCTTTCAAGCCGATAGTGATTGCCTCATAATAGTTTCCCTGTCCCCCAAGAGTTGGAAAGACCTATAGGGTCCTCTTATTCTTGGTAGTCAGTCCTACCCACAACCCCAAGTCTATCAGCCACTAATCTGTTCTTTGTCCCTATAGTTTTGCCTTTTCCCAGATGTCATGTAAATGGAATTATTTTGCACTTGTTGCTCATTGTATGTATCAGTACTTTATTCCTTTATTTTTTAGCTAGGTAGGACTCCATTGTATGGATGTACAGTTTGTCCATCATCTTCCGGTTGGAGGATATTTGAGTAATTTCCAGTTTGGGGCAATTACAAATAAAGCCACTATACATACTTACAAACAAGTGTTTATGTGAAATATGTTTTCATTTCATGAGGTTAGATGACATTTGAGTAAAGTCCTGAAAGAAGGAAGAAAACAGCTTTGAAGGTAGCTGAGGACATTTTTGCATATTTCCATACTATAGGAGTTCTGGTATGCCACTATAGGATAAGCACTGGACCACAAGGTCGGTGGCTCAAATTCACCAGCCACTCCTCAGAAATTCTATACATGGTATTAGTTAGAACCGACTGGACGACGCTTAACAACAATAGCAAATTGTTTAGTGAAATTAATAAGTTTGTGCTGCAGAACTGTGCTACTTGGGTCATTTTCCCATTTGCATTATCTGGAGAAAGTGAGGGTAGAGAGAGAAGACGACTTTCAGCTGGTTCATTGATTCATTCATTCATTCAACAAACATTAGAAAATGTAAGAAGCCAGTCCACAGTCTGAGATCCAAAGAAAGTCTGAGAGGGTTGGACCCACACAAAAGGCTAATTTTAGTTGGTTTATCTGACATCATTTCCTTTCTGACTTTCCGGAAAATTAGGGAGCGAGAATAGTTAGTGAGTTTGGGATTGTATCCGGGTTTGTACAGTTTTGAAAGTCTTATTGAAGGCTCCAAGAACCTTCCAAAATTCCTCTTGAGAACCAATATTTGATTGTGAAGTTGACTATTGGAGGAAGCAAGGAAATCTCCAGAAAGATATTAGAATGAGGACTTTTCCCTAAAAGAGAGGGCAGCGGGCAAGACTCTATCTTTCTAGGATTTAACAGCTACAGAACAGAAAAAACTAACTTGTGAACTTCTTCATTTCAGGTGATGCAACTGTGAAAAAGAAACCTGCCCCCAAGACACCTACGAAGGCAGGTAATTGGTCACAGCAACATTTGAGGGCAAAAGTCGCCTGCCATGAGGGATTTTCGTTTCTGTGCCCTGCTAGACTGGCCATGAGGATGTGTGATCTCACTTGTTCTCTGATTCACCCTCTGCATTATTCAAGCCAGTTTTGCCTGCTCTCCCCTGTGATCCTGTACACAGCCTAGTCCCCCACCCTTTTCCATAACATTTCTTTCCTTCTGTTTTTCCCCCTATGTGGGGAGCATCACACAGGGCTAGCTACTTCCCTGTCCCTTCTCCAAAATTCTGCCCAACCTTCTGTCCTCCACTCTTCCCCTTATGTGTATGGTCTACTTTGTGCTCTATGTCTCTGGAGGGATGCAAGCATTCAGCTGCTAACCAAAAGGTTGGAGGTTTGAGTCTATCCAGAGGCACCTTGGAAGAAAGGCTTGGTAATCTACTTCTAAAATATCAGCCATTGAAAGCCCTATGGAGCACAGTTCTAGTCTGATACACATGGAATCGCCATGAGTCAGAAGCAACTCAATGACAACGATTTTGCTTTTGTTTTGTTTTGTTTTCTTACGGGGTCCCTATCTGTTTCCATTGAAAGACATGTGAGGACATGACTATATTGAACCTTTTAGCCAGAGTGACCGGGAGGTTAGATGACAAGACTCTGATTAATTAATAAAAGTGTAAGGATATAGACTGAAAATTAGGGTAAGACATGAATGCCAGAACAACTAATAAATGGAGAATGATGCCATATAAGTTGTGTGGTCACATCTGAAGGAATCAGAATAAAACAGATGAATAAGCCTAGTGGGTCTCTCTGCTCAAATGTCCTGAAGCAGAAGTCACTGCCCTCAGTCTAACCCCAAAGGTTCCAGAAGGTGAGAGAGGAATCAGTAGACCAACTTTGAAATTGGTGCCAAATGAGACCAGAATGTCTGAGCCTCCCTCCTTTCCCTCACTTTGTCACTTGTTCTTTCTCAGCTATGCCCCCTCAGATCATCCAGTTCCCAGAAGACCAAAAGGTGCGCGCTGGAGAGTCTGTGGAATTGTTTGGCAAAGTGTCAGGCACCCAACCTATCACCTGTACTTGGATGAAGTTCCGAAAGAAGGTCAGTAGCAGAAGCAAGTGACTGGAGAACTGCCCCATAGCCCCGAGGCCAAGAGGGAAGGAGATTATTGTAATAGAGACAGCAAAGTCCCAATAATTTTTCATTGCAGAATTATTGGGACTTAGTGAAATAGGAGACCCCCTTCCCATCCACCTACCAAATTTGATTTCTTAATAACTTTTTTTTTCTAAATCTACACATGGTATCTACTTTATAGACAAGTGATAAAATAGAGAAAAATGTGAAAGAGACTGTAGAAACCATTCATGGCTCTCATCTGATTTTGCTACTTCACTCTAGAATCCTACTCCGAGTCCGGAAAATCAAACCAAGTGACCTAAGATAACCTGTTCAGCTCAATGAGCTTTCTGGGATTCCCTGCCGGTCCGCTGAACACTATCCATAATAGAAACTGGAACTTACCACATGCTGAGAGTGAATCTGAGTATTTGAATAGATAAATCGTAGGTTACATAGAATTTTGGAATATTGCTCCAGAAATCACACTCCATTTACAGCAATATTTCTAAAGGGAAAGTTTGAATTTCCAAACTACCAGTTTTTAAAGGGACTTAGGGAGTCCAGCCATTCCACGGAGCACATGTTGGTAGCATGTGCCCATATGCATGATCGGTCGAGGCCCCTAGCTGGCGAAGCTGGCACTGAATCAGGAACAGTGTGGAGTAGAAGGTGTGAAGATCACCCATGAGTCCACTGGTGCCCTTTCCAAACCCTTCAAATTGCCCTCAGGAGCAGAATGGGAGGCTAGTACCAGGAAGGAAAGGAAAGGTGGTCTCAGAATTTGGCCTTTGACATTCCAAACACGTTTGCCCTAAACTTTGTCTGGACTGCTGTTGCCTGAAGTGAGGTGGGCTCTTCTCCCTTACCAGAGACATTTGGCCAAGTCCTAGCTGTGTCCAACAGAACTCTGTAGTGATGGAAGTGAGCTCTCTTAGTTTTCTACAGGATGGTAGCCACTACTCATATGTGCTTATAGAGCATATGAAATATGGCTAGTGCAACTGAGGAACTGAGTTTTCAATTTTATATAATTAAATTTTTTATAACAGTTTTGTTGACATTTAATTCACTTACTAAAAAATCCATCCTTTTAAAGAATGCAATCCAGGGTTGTTGTTTTTTTTGTATATTCATACGGTATGTAACCATCAACACTACCTGATTCTGGAGCGTTTTCATCATTTCAGAAAGAAATCCCATACCCATTAGCAGTCATTCCCCATTTTCTCTCTCCCCCAGGACCCTGGCAATCAATTACTAATCTACTTTCTGAACATTTCATATCAATGGAATTGTACAAAGCATGGCCTTTTTTCTTTTTTTTTTTTAAAAAAAAAAAATGTTTTATTGTGAATTGTGTGATAGTTTACATGGAGAACATTAGCTTTACATTCATCCTGTCGTATATCATTACGTTGCCATGGTTCCAATCCCTCCATGCGTCATCAACCAACCAAAGGGTATACCCTGCAAGCCCACCCCCTGGTCATCAGCACACAAGCATCTCACTTCTTTTACTTGGTTGGTTGGGTTGGATTTTCAAGGTTCATCCATGCTGTAGCATGCCTCAAGACTTTATTCTTTTTTTATGGCCGGATAATATTTCATTGTCTGGATATACCATGGTTTGTGTATCTATTCATCGGTTGATGATCATTTGGGTTGTTTCCATTTAATGATCATTTAAATAGTCATATGTGCCTAGTGGTTACAGTGTTGGACAGCACAGAAGAAGTCAGAACCCATGGGTAGATTTCGTCAGTGACTTTGCCCAGATGTCTTCTGCTATAGTCCCATCTTAGAGATTCGAGGGAGGCTGGGGCACTCCTGAACTATATTCTGGAAGCAGTGAGTGCTGACTTGGTTTAGCCACCCTGCTTGCTCAGATCTGGACTCTTTTAGGGAGACTTGCCTCTCAAAGCAGGAGGTAAAGGGCTCTGGGGGAAGCACAGAGCCCAAATAAGACTGAGTGCTACACAGCTATCCGGTTGCATCCCTTATGGAATGGGGGCGGAGAGCAGGAGCCCCCATTGCATTCCTGACCCAAGCCTCCAGTGTCTGTCCTACCTCTGCCCACAGATCCAGGAGAGCGAGCACATCAAGGTGGAGAGCAGCGAGAACGGCAGCAAGCTGACCATTCTGGCCACTCGCCAGGAGCACTGTGGCTGCTACACATTGGTGGTGGAGAACAAGCTGGGAAGCAGGCAGGCCCAAGTCAACCTCACGGTGGTGGGTGAGTCTGTAACACGGTGGCATGGAGGTTGGGGATGGGGATATGGGGGGCAAGCCCCCAGCACCTTATCAACAAAGTCCTACTCCTTCTTTGGAACTCCTCCTTTTCTGTCCACAGCCTCCTGTTCGCCAAGCTTTTCCTTCACTTACTTTCACATGACTTCGATCTAGAATGCCTGGTCTAGATACCCCCAAAGCCCCCAAGCCAGATTTTTCTTCTGCCTATGAATCCCCTCCTGGCTTCTCCATTTCTGCTTGTTGGCGATGCTGGGCGTCTTTACCTCTGTCCACTCTACCCAACTCCCATTATAAGTCGTACCTTGAAGCAATGCTACCTTTTGACCTCACTGCTCCTGTTGCTGCTTCTAGGGTTCTGTGGGAAGATTCCATCACCCACAGTCTCATTACTGGATTCTGGTGGCCTCCAGACTTAACTGAGGTATCTCCGCTGGTCAGAAATCCTCTTCCTCATCCCTGGTCAACATCCTCACCCATTTTTAAGACAGCTATTCCTGGAGTTTCCCCAACCTGTAGGCCTTGACCTCTCGTTTCTCTGAGAAATATGAGACATTAGGCATGAGCTTGCTCAACATCTTCCCCTACACCCATAGGGTCTTTGTATCGGTCCTGTCTGACTTCATCTTGAATGGGGCCCACCTGTCTCCAGCCTGAAGTTGCTCCTGTGTTTTCAATCCCTAGTTCTTGGGATTCACCTCCCACTCTTTTTTTCTTCTCTTCAACTTCTTCATCGCCACTAGCTCCTCCCCACAATCTGTAAATATTGGCAGGACGGAGTCCTGGTATGGTGCTTGTAGGTTAATGCTCTGAACTGCAAAATTGGTTTGAACCACAAGGTCAGTGGTTCAAGCTCACCAGCCACTTCTCAGAAACCTGATACAGGGTTGCTATGAGTCGGAAGAGACATGACGGCACTTAACAACAACAACCAGCCATAGCCCCAAACACCCACATGTATAACCCCTGCAATATGTATTTTTTTTAACTGAGTATTTTATTGTGGTTTGGGTGGCATTTACGAATCACATTCGTTTCCTACTCAATTGTTTACACACATTTTGTTTCATGACATTGGTTGCAGTCCTCAACATGTATTCGTACTGTTCCTGCTTCCTCCCTGGTGTCTGTCTCCATTTCCATTCCATCTTTGCCCCTTCCTGTATTCTGAATGTGGTGTTTTGGTCTCATATGGTTGATTGTTGTGAGGAGTACCTACCTCACAAGTGTTATTGTTCACTTTACAAGCCCGTCCATAATTTGACTGAAAGGTGATCTCTGAAAGTGAAGTGAGTTCCAGGTGTGAAAGGGCCACATTCCCAAGGGTTCCACCAGTCTCTCTCAGACCAGTCAGTCTGATCTTTTTCATGATTTTGAATTTGGTTCTACATTTTTCTTCCACTCTGTCCAGGACCTTCTGTTGTGGTCCCCATCAGGGCTGTCTGTAGTGGTAAGCAAGCACTATCTAGTTCTTGTCTCAGGGTAGTGGGAGCTGGGGTTCATGCGTCCATTAGTCCCTTGTACTAATTGTTCCCTTGAGTCTTTGATGTTCTTCATTCTTCTTTGCTCCAGATGGGAAGAGACTTATAGCTGTATCTTAGATGGTCACTCAAAATCTTTTAAGACCCTAGTTGTTACTCACCAAAGTAGGCTGTAGAACATTGTCTTTATATGTACCGTGTTATACCAAATGACTTATTTGTCCACTGAGACTATGGTCCTAAGCCTTCAAACCCTTAAGCCCAGTGACTCAATCTCTCAAGGAAATTTGATTATGGCTAAGAAGTTTGGATAACTTTGTCCTCTTTGTGCTCTACTGTGGTGGTGGTGGTTTTGTGCTACAGAGTCAGTTCCAACTCATAGCAACCCTGTATAGGGTTTCCAAGGCTATAAATCTTTACAGGAGAAGAAAGCCTCATCTTTTTCCCATGGAGTGGCTGGTAGATTCGAATTGCTGACCTTGTGGTTAGCAGCCCAACTCCTAACCCACTGCGCTACCAGAGCTCCTTATGCTCTACTGCATACCTGGGTGTATATATATATATAAACATATGTTGTTGTTAAGTGTCTTAGAGACAGTTCCAACTCATAGTACACTCCCTTGTCCTGTGCCAGCCTTACAATCTTTCCAATGTTTGAGCCTCTCAGTGCAGCCACTGTTGAAGGTCTTCCTCTTTTTTGTTGACCCTTTGCTTTACCAAGCATGATATCCTTCTCCAGGTACTGGTTCTTCCTAATAACATACCCAGAGTACATGAGACAAAGTTTCACCATCGTCACATAGAAATAACCTTTGCCAAACCTACATATGCTGGTGGGTGTACTTCTATACACCATTCCACACCTGTTCAGTATACATATCTACCCATGTATCCACTCATAAATTATTATTACTCCTACATTATTTTGTCTTACTCCAGCTACCCTACCATATCTCTTTGTTTTTCTCTCTCATAGCCAACTCTCTGAAAGGTGATTGTCTCTACAAGGATTCTGTCTCTTGACCTCCCAGGCACTCTTCAGCTCCCTGCAGACACCACCATGCACCACTAGTCCTCTGAGAATGTTCTCTGAGGCCACCATGACCTCAGAGGCTTCCACTTCCTTTTCCTTATCCCCTGCATCCTACTACTGAGTCTGTCTTCTGACTGATTTTCAAGTTGACTCCTTTCCTCTCCATCCAAATACATGTTTTCCTCATGTCCTGGCCAGCTTTCAAGTCTCTGGATGGCTCCAACAGTTTGCACTTGCCTATTAAAGATCGGCAGTTCAAACGCACCCATGTCTGCCACAGAAGAAAGATCCAGCAATCTGCTTCCATAAAGATTGTTGTTGTTGTTGTTGTTGTTGTTGTTGTTGTTAAGTGCCGTCGAGTCAATTCCGACCTATAGCGACCCTGTATAGGGTTTCCAAGGAACACCTGGTGAGCTTGAACCGCTGACCTTGTAGTTCAAACAGTGCCACACAAGGACACCTCCATTAAGATTACAGCCAAGAAAACCCCAAGGAACAGTTCTACTTTGTACACATGAGGTTACCTTGAATTTGAATGAACTCAACAGCAATTGGAGGTCAACTCTTGAAATATCAAAACAGCTTCCTAACTGTTCTGCGGTCAGTCATGCCTAGCTACAGTAGCTCTCCATGTGCTAGATGTTCTGCACAGCAAAAGAGTGAACAGATGAAGGAAGGGGCAGATGGACAGTCAACTGTGTCCTCGTGCACTATGGGCCTGTATCCATGTGTACTCATGAGACCCTTTGACCTTGTGTTTATTGGCATGTGCACAAGGCCTGAGTGGGTTTTGCATTTGCCCTTGGCTTTCAAGCTTATAGGGTACTTTGTGAAAATTAAGAAAAGGAGCTCCATGGGGCAGAGGGATTTGAAAAGGCTGCACACACCCAATATCACAAGAAGCCTCTTGACTTAGTTGGAGAGAAGATGTTGGTTTAGAGCCCTCAGCCAATCCTTTTTTGCCCTAACCACTCAACTGTGTGTGGAGACCCTGCTTTTTGCTCCCTACCTCACTAGGCATTACTCTGCGTGTTCCTAGGGCTTCAATAGGAACTTATGTGGCTAACATGGCTACGAATCTTGCGTTTGAGTTTCTTCTATGGGGGTGTTTAGGCATGAAGTTGAAAGTTGGAGAAGGTGGCTATTAGAGTCCCTTGTAGCACTAGCATTCCCCTAGTCCCCCAGGAATTCTCCTCCTCCCTCATCATCTCCTGTCCTCACCTTAGGAATAAGATGGGCAGGGCCGATTGATCCAGCCTAACAAAGGGAAACCAAAGTCCAGTATAAGCAAAGTAACAGAACAGCACCCCATATGGGAACAAGCTCTCAAGTTCTCAAATGCCTGTCCTCTGGAGCCAGCCATGGAAGAGGGGGGTGTGAATGGGTGCAGAATGTTCCAAAAGGTGTAGGAATTCTCTGGCCGGAAAATTTACCTTGAGGTTAAAACGCATGCCTTTTGGGGAGCTGTCCCCAGGCGAGGGCATGGTAGATGTGCTTATTTGTCCCCACACTGAGCCTCGGCAAGTCCTGCAGCATCTCCCTCTGGTCCCTAAGCAATGAAGAGGGAGTCCTGTCTGACTCAGGTGAGGAACAGGGAAGACATGAGAACAAAGGGCAAAGGGAAGCAAAGTTGGGAAGACAAGTGAGGTGGCCAGTGAGCCATGCTGAAGCCAGCTGCCAAAACAGACCATGGGCTCCAGGCCATGCCCTGATTTCCCAGACAGGAAGTGCTGCAACCCTCATGAGGACTGCCCCTGGGCACGAGAACTGGAGGGGGAATTGAAGACAACTGAGCGCTTCCTCCCCACAGTCAATACTTTGGTGGCCTGTTCCATCTCCACTCTTGTCTGCTCCACTCCAAGCCTTTGTCTCCTTGCCCCATGTTCCGATTCAGCATTCCTCAGTGTTCATCATTCTGTCCACATCCCCTCTAGACCCTCTGTCATCCTCTGAGCCCCTTGCTTTTGTTCCCTTGGGTTAGGAGTCTTCAGTATGAAAAGGCTGTTGTGGACACATAGCTGTCTCATCTATACGAGGAAAGTCTCTCTTTGGTGACTCCAGATGCCTGCCTCAGTCATTTCCCCAGGATTCCGGTCATTAATGGGGTGTGAAGGAATGGGACTGGTGACCAGTTTGCCAATAACATTTAGACCCACACCTGAAGGGTTTGGCCCAATAGTCCCATCCTGTCAGCAGACAGCGGTGTCCAGTTCCCCTTCATGTTCACTGGTACCTATCCTGCTTAGGTGTATTTGGGGTCAGCCCTTTGAGCTCTGTTTCTGTACCCAGTGCCCCTTCCTTCCCCACACCACTGCACAGACTGAAGTTCTAGCCTTTTATGGTTGAGTTTCTTATTCTCCAAGGCCAGTGCTGACAGAGCCATCGATGTGGCTGCCCGCCAGCTGGCAGGCGCAGGATGTTAAATGCCGTCCTGGGAGGAGAATGGAATGGAGGGGAATGGGGCTTTCTGTCTGCCTCCCCCTCATAGAGCTAAGAATAGCATTGCTCAATAAAATGAGGACTCACATTGATGGATACAGCAAAGTCACATTCATTCAGAGCCCGTGGATTCTGAATTAGTCCAAAGCAAAGCTTGATTAAGCTCAGATTTACCTGTGTGCCTCTGGAGACAGCTCTATATGATCTGCTCAGGGTCTGTTAAGTAGATGTAAAATGTAAATGAGATTAAGCAGGAATTGTTTGCAAGCACTTTGGAAACATCCATCCACAGGCAGCTAAATAAGACCTGTTGAATCAAACGTACACTTGTTCACAGTTAACTTCTTTTATTATGCACTCTTTAAAGTCAGACCACTTTCTAATCAGACAGTCGACAATGGCTGCTAGTTTGTTGAATTTTGTGGTGTTTACCTATATTATGGGTCTTCTTATTGTCATTGGTTCTGGTTTGGACTCCTGGCAACCCCATGTACACAGAATGCAATGTTAGTCAGCTCTGCAGCATTTTCATAGTCATTGGTGTACTGTAGCCCTTTGTGGCAGCAGCCACTGTGTATTTTGAAAGACTTCCAACAACTCCGTAGGACAATAGTCTGTTGTGAGCCATAGGATTCTCACTGGCTGATTTTTGGAAGTAGATCTTTTCCCTTCGTCTGCCATAGTCTGGAAGCTCTGCCTGAAACCTGTCCACCAGGGGTGACCTTGTTAGTATTTGGAATACCAGTGGCCTAGCTTCCACATCACAGTGACAGGCAAGCTATCACAGAACTAGAAATGGACAGATGGGTGATGCCACTATTGGGGCGTTTTATGATTATTGTTACATTTTTTAAAGACAGTGAAGAGATTTGTGATGCACAGATATCCGCTTCCTGCAGTCTATGTGGCCTGTCTGCTACCTGGGCAAAGTGGCAAGAGAAAGGCACACGGTCCAGGTGATGAAGCCATTAGTGAAGCTCACATGTTGTTTGGTGTCATCAAGTTGGTACCCACTCATAGCGACCCTATGCACAGCAGAATGAAACACTGTCCAGCCCTGGGCCAACCTCACAATTGTTGTCACGCTTGAGCGTGTTGATGCTGCCATATTGCCAATCCGTCTCGCTGGGGGTCTCCCTCTTTTTCTCTGACCCTCCACCTTACCAAACATGATATCCTTCTCCAGCAACAGGTCCCTCCTGACAATACATCCGAAATATGAGAGATGAAATTTGGCCATCATGGCCTCCAAGGAACACTCCGGCTGCACTTCTTCCAAAACAGATCTGTTTGTTCTTCTGGCAGCCCATGGTACTTTCAATGTTCTCCTCCAACACCATAACTGAAATGCATCAATTCTTCTACGGTCTTCCTTATTCACTGTCTTTATTCATATGCTTTCGCATGCATATGAGGTTATTGAAAATATGGCTTGGGTCAGGCACACCTTAGTCCTCAAGTTGACATCTTTGCTCTTCAACACTTTAAAAAGGTCTTGTGCAACAGATTTGCCTAATGGAATATGTCGTTTGATTTCTTGACTGCTGCTTCCATGAGTGTTGATGGTTGATCCAAGAAGAATGAAGTCCTTGACAACGTCAATCTTTTTTCCATTGATAAGAATTTTGTTTATTAGTCCAGTGGTGAGGATTTTTGTTTTGTTTACATTGAGATTCAATACCAAAGGCTATGCTCTTTGATCTTCATCAGTAAATTTTTTAAGTCTTGTTCACTTTCAACAAGCAAGGTTGTATCATCTGCATATCTCAGATTGTTAATGAGTCTCCCTCCAATCCTGATGCCACGTTTTTCTTCATATAACCCAGCTTCTTGCGCAGCATACAGGTTGAATAAGTATGGTGAAAGAATACAACCCTGTCTCACACCTTACTTAATTTTAAACCATTCCCATGTTCTGTTCGAACAACTGCCTCTTAGTCCAGGTACAGATTCCTCATGAGCACAATTAAGTGTTCAGGAATACTCATACTTCGCAATGTTGTTCATAGCTTGTCATGATTCATACAATCAAAAGTCTTTGTATAGTCAATAAAGCACAGGTAAACATCTTTCTGGTATTCTCTACATTCAGCCAAGATCCTTTGGACATCAGCAATGATATCCCTCATTCCACATCCTCTTCTGAATCTAGCTTGAACCTCTGGAAGTTCTCTGTCAATGTATGATTGTAGCTGTTTCTGTACTTCCTTTAGTAAAACTTTACTCTCATGGGTTATCAAAGAGATTGTCCGATGATTTCCGCATTCTGTTGGGTCACCTCTCTTTGGCATGGGCACAAATATAGATCTCTTTCAATCAGTTGGCCAGATAGTCATCTTCCACATTGCTTGGCAGAGATGAGTGAGTGCCACCAGTGCTGCCTCACGTTCTTGAAAGATTTCAATTGTATGAGAAAAACAGGTGTCTTCCCTTATCTTCAAATACCTGGTCATCCTCAAGTAGCCAGTCCTCCTCGAGTACTATCTGAGTGTGGAACTTGCATGATTACAAATGAGAGATTTCTCTTCATATGGTTGGTTCAGGCTTCTTTAAGAGACATTCTTGATTTTGTTCTGCCTAATAACCTGGAAGACCGAGAGCCCTAGAGCTGAGACCTAGAGATTTTTTTTTTTTTTTTAATCTCCTTTTGGTTCTGCCTTGCTGGATTTTCTTGGTGAGCACAGTACCTTGTCTCTGAGAGCCTGTTTCCTTATTTGGCTAGGATTGGTTGATCTAGACAGATACCCACTGGGGTCCTTTTTCTGGGAGTCAGAGGCAGCCAGTGGAGGGGTGCCCAGGCAGGGTTAGGTATGGCCACATATGATCTTCAAACACTCAGGCCCATAGAGACTGTGAAGGCATTTCTTTCTGGGCAAGGCTATAGAGACAAGATCTTTCACTTTCCCAGGAGTGAGAACATTTTCTGAGCTGAAAATCCTGGGGCTGGTGCCATCTGATACCCTTCTTTTAGATGCAGCGGTGGCCCCCTCCCAAGGGAGCCATGGGAGAATTCTAAGGAAGCAGAGAGCTCTGGGCCCTAACCTCCCAGCCAGCCTCCTAGGCCAGGCCAGGCCTGGATCTCCCTCCCAGTCTGAGTGTGTCTGGGTATTTGGTGAGCAAGGGAAGGTCACAGGAGTTCTGTTTTGAGGATGTCCCTTTAGTGGATTTACATCCCTGTTTAGTCCTCCTCTGTGTAAGGCTTTGTAGGTTAGAAAGAACAGAAAGCTTTAGGTACAGGACTGGGGGAGGAGCTTCCAATTTCATTTGACTTTAGACAAAGACCCTGGGGTCTTTCCTGAACTACTTACTTGGTATCAGATTCCTTGAAAGCATTGAGATTTCACTTGAAGAAAAGACCCCTCCTTGATTTTGCGGCTTTTCTTGGACTGCAGGCTATGATGTTTGCCGCATGTCAGTTGTCTCTCAGCCAAGAGATGTCTGTGAATAGCTAGGGTACAAATAGGACCTCTTCTGCATTGCTCATTTCTCAGTTTCCTTTTTCTTGACCAAAGCAGAAAGGGAGGCAATCTGTCAGTGTAGTGTGTCTATGTTCATTGTATAAACCTACATGATTCTAAACTTGATATTTTCCAGGCAGGTTTCTTTGGGGAAAGTAGGGAGTTTGTGTTTCATCCCTCTCTGGGCTTTATCCCTTCTTTTTCTAGGTCTTGAGAGGACTTGAACCACTTGCCTCTAAAAGAGTTTAGAGTAGTAAACAACTTAGCCTACACCAGAAATGTTTCTAAAAAGACCAATATATCTTTCAGAACAAACAGTTTTTCTAAGAGAACATATTAAACAACTAGTGAAAGTTATTCTATCACAGAAGTCCTGCAGAGTGACTGCTGAACTGGGAAATGACTCTGTCACCATCCCAGAATCATTCTCAGGGCCAGGGAAGAGCACTTCCGGAAGTGCATTCTTGGCAGCAATCAAAAAAGAAGTGTGTATGTGTGTGTGTGGCGGGGGAGGGAGTGGATGGATATAAAGGCATATCCTGGAGATATTGTGAGTTTGATAACAAACCACAGCAATAAAGCAAGTCACATGGATTTTGTTTTTGGAGGGAGGTAGGTTTCCCAATGCATACATATAAAAGTTATGTTTTACACTATAGTATTCATAGTTTTGTGAAGTCCTGGTGTGGGGCTGAAGGATAAGCACTGGACCACAAGATCAGTTTAAACCCCAAGGTCGGCAGTTCAAATCTCCCAGCCACTCCCTGGAAACCCTATATAGGGTCGCTATGAGTCAGAACCGACACCACTTAGCAACAACAAGAACAGTTAATAGTTTTGTGCAATAGTTTTATGGAAAAGTTTAAATGTTGTGAGAATTACTACAACGTGACTCAGAATGAAATAAGCACTTGTTGGAAAAATGGCGCCAAGAGACTTGCTTGATGCAGGGTTATCACAAATCTTCAATTTGTTAAAAATGCAATTATCTGGGAAGCACAGTAAAGCAAGGTATGCCTGTATATGTGTGCAAACAATTGGCATTCCTCTATTAAAATAAAGATTGTCAGTTCAAGCCCACCCAGAGGTCCCATGAAAGGAAGGCCTGACCATCTGCTTCCGTAAGATTACAGGCAAGAAAACCCCGTGGAGCACAGTTCTACTATAAAATTGCCATGAGTTGGAATGGACTTGACAGCAATGGGCTTCATTGGCTGTTGTTGTTTAAACACACATACACACACCCACACAGAGAAGTCTCTTTCCTCGCCATGTATACAAAGTCATTTACAAGAATTCTCTTTGACCTTGCTGAGAAGTAGGAGACATTATGCCAAGTACTTTACCTGTGTTTTCTTCCTCGATTCTTGCAAAAAACCTAATATGTAGGCACATATTGGCACCATTTTCTAAATGGGAAAAACAAATAAGCTGGTCTTACTCTAGAATCTTACTAGAGTTCACATAACTTACCAGTGGGAGCCTGGGTCTAATTGCTAATTTGTGAAGCTCTACATCACATGGCTTTGTGGGGATGAAAGGTTATTGAGCTCAGGTACCAGTAACTAGCCAGTCACCTGTGGAAACTAATTCTGAAAAATAGGAGAATTTTGTTCAGATAAGCAACTAATAGAATCAGAACTCAGGTGCCTCGTTCAAGTGTTAGCTTCAGTTACTTGACTTGACGTTGTCACTAGATTGTCTGAATGAAAAGGTGGCCAGCCAGAGGGGCTGCTTCTTGTTTGTGTCCCACTGGTGTGGCACGCTGTGGGTTAATGCGCCACACTGCGAAGTCGTTTGAACTGCAAGGTCGGTGGTTCAAACGCACCAGCTGCTCTTTGGAAACCCTGTACAGGGTTGCTATGGGTCGGAATCGACTAGACGGCACTTCACAACAGTCAGAGAAGGCTGTTATTTGCTATTGTTTGTTTTCATAGACTTTGTGTTTTAGAGCAGTTTTAGCTTACAGAAAATTGAGCAGACAGTACAGAGAATGCCAGTATGGTTCCCTTCTCCCAATGCTGTTTCCCTTATTAACTTGCATTCCTGTGGTACATTTAATGGACCAATATTAATACACTCAGGAGCATGGTGGCTCTGTAGTCTAAGCACTGGACTGCAAAACACAAGGTTGGTTAGTTCGAGCCCACCAACCACTCCAAGGCAGAAAGATAAGGCTTTCTGCTCCCACAAAGATTTATATCCTCAGAAACTCTATACAGGGTCTCTCTGAGTCAGAACCAACTCAACAGCAACAAAATTGATGCGTTATTATTGGTTATTAACTAAAGTCCATAGTTTACATTAGGGTTCACTCTTTGTGTTGTGTAGTTCTATGAACTTTGACAAATATGAAGGGGCTTCAAAAAGTGCACAGAAAAATGAAATGAGAAGATAATGGAGCTTTCCCACGAACTTTTTACATAATGTCATGTGTCTACAATTACAATATCATGCAGCATCATTTCATTCCCCAGAAAATGTCCTGTTCATCTCTTCCCTTCCTCCGAGCTCCTGGCAACCACTGATCTTATATTGCCTCTATAGTTTGGCCTTTTCCAGAATGTTCTATAATTGGAATCATACGGTATATAGTCATTTCAGAGTGACCTCTTTCACCAAGTCATATGCATTCAAGGTTCTTCCGTGTTTTTTCTTTCATAACTTGATAGCTCTCACTCTCTCTCTCTCTTCTTTTCCATCACTGAGTAAATACTTCATTATATGGCTGTACCACAGCTTTTAAAGGATACCCGGGTTGCTTTTAATTTGGGGCACTTATGAATAAAACCACCATAAACTGATTTGCTTTTGAAATTCTTTATTTTACTATATACCAGTACCATGATGATAAAAGAGGTAGAAATAATGCTTAAAGTTTTATAAAGGTGGAAGTGAAGTCTTACAGTAATGATGTCAGTCACAGGTAACCAAGCCAACCACTATTCTAACAACTTCCCACAGCAATCTTGAGATCCAAGCGCTATTATTACCCACATTTTACAGCTAGTGAGTGAAGATAAAGTCATGTTCAAATAGATCTATCTGTCTGACTTCAGAGCCTAACCACAGTGCTTTACTGCTCCTCAGTGAGGTGGGCATTTTCCAAATCCCAGAGACAGTAGAGACAGACCTGAGGCCTGAAACACACACACATACACACAACACAAAACTGCTCTCTCTCAAAACATGTTTGTGATGAAAAACAGTCCACGCCTTCTGGGCAACTTCCTAAAGCTATTTGCTCTGAAAAAATATGTTTATGACTCGGGAAAAGTACAGGAAACCATGGCTTGTAAACTGGAAGACTAGCCAGAAAAAAAAAAGGTCTTTTTAAGTCCATAGATACTTTCTGGATAGGTCATTTGTGCACAGGTGTGACTGTTTGTGATGTGTGGTTTGGAAAAGAAAGTCAAGTCTAAGGGCATTGACTTGGGTTCTTTAGCTGCTTCCGAGATTAGTCCAAAGCTTTACTTCCATGCCGTTCTGATGTGCTTCTTTCTCCCCAGATAAGCCAGACCCTCCAGCTGGCACGCCTTGCGCCTCTGATATCCGGAGCTCCTCGTTGACCCTGTCCTGGTATGGCTCCTCGTATGATGGGGGCAGTGCTGTGCAGTCCTACAGTGTCGAGATCTGGGACTCAGTGGACAAGATGTGGAAGGATCTGGCCACATGCCGCAGCACCTCGTTTAGTGTCCAGGACCTGCTGCCTGACCGCGAGTATAAATTCCGTGTGCGTGCAATCAACGTTTACGGAACCAGTGAGCCAAGCCAGGAGTCTGAACTCACAACCGTGGGAGAGAAACCCGAGGGTAGGCGGCCTTCCTCTCCTCACTGACTTGCAATGTGTCCAATTTACGTTTTGTATACAGAAGCCAAAAGGGGTGTCGAGGAACTGAAACAGTTTGTCTAGGTCTTTTGAGATCTTGATTTATAACTTGTGATGCTGATTTATATATTTTTAAAGTATATGTTGTTGTTGTTGTTATCAAGTGCCTTCATGTTGTTGTTGTTATGTGCCATGAAGTCAGTTCCGACTCATAGCAAACCTGTACAGGGTTTCTGAGGCTGTAAATCTTTTGGGGAGCAGAAAGCCTCATCTTTCTCCTGTGAAACAGCTGGTAGTTTCGAACTGCTGCTGACCTTGAGGTTCGCAGCCCGATTTGCAACCACTACGCTATCAGAGTTCCTTTCAAGTGCCTTTATAGTGACCCTGTATAGGGTTTCCAAGGCTTTAAATTCTCATGGGAGCAAAAAAGCATCATCTTTCTTTCTCCCTCAGAGCTGCTGGTGGGCTTGAACTGTAGACCTAGTAATTCATGGTCCAGTGCTTATCATATGGATCCACCACTCAAACCTTCTTGTTGTTGTTATTAAGTGCCATCAAGTTGGTTCTGACCCATAATGACACTGTTAGGGTTTCTGAGGAGTGGCTGGTAAGCTTGAACCACCAACCTTGTGTTTCAAACTGACTTTGCAGTCCAGCCCATTAACCCACAGCAGCACACCAAGACTCCTAGTGGACGCCAAATAAATATTAAAAATATTAGTTGAATATTTAGTGTGTTCTTATTCCCAGACACTTGTTGTTGTGAAGTGCCATTGAGTCAGTTCCGACCCATAGCGATCCTGTATAGGGTTTCCGAGGAGTAGCTGGTGAGCTTGAACTGCTAACCTTGCAGTTCAAATGGCTTTGCAGTCTGGCACATTAACCCACAGCGCCACACCGGGACTCCATACTCCCAGACACTAGGATCATATAATTTAATTATGTAATACTGGATTTCTAGAATAAATTTTCCTTTCTTTCAACAGACAGAAAAATGTGCTCTACTTATCTCACTGATAACAAATTGTATTCTGTCTGTCTGTATAACCCAGCAATATCATAAAAATCATGCATGAGGACAGTTTTATATGCCAGCTGCCTCAGGGGATTTACTGTAACAGGTGAAGGGAATTTCAAAAAACATTGAACCTTCAATTTTGGTACAATACCTGGTGCTATGGGCTAATGCGTCAGACTGCAAAGTCATTTGAACTGCAGAGTCAGTGGTTCTGGCTCACCAGCTGCTCCTTGGAAACCCTAAATAGGGTCTCTATGGGTTGGAATCAACTCGACAGCACTTAACAACAACAACAGCCAGCAAGTGGTAGTTCATCAGTCCTAGAAGACAGAAGCTCAGGTAAACCTCTAGTTCCCTCACCCCCCTCCCCTTCTCTTCCACTCATATCTGAGCGCCTGCTCAATGCCAGGTACTTGGGGGACACAAAGACAACAGACAAGACAAGGAGCTTAAAATCTAAACAGAGATACAGCTGTGTATACAGTTAACCAGATGGATGGGGCACATCGTACTGTAGGCATGTAAACAGAGAGCTAAGGCAGCACTGCAGAAAGCATGAACAATCTTAACCATGGAGGTTAAGGTAGGCTTCCTAGAGGAGGTGGTGGTTAAGTTGAGCCTTGGGAAAAGGACCTGGATTCCAAGACGCAGGGGGAATAAAAGGACACTCCACACAAAGAACATAGCCTGAGCAAAGGTAAAGCTATGGAAATGCAAGACATCTTGAGATTCTTATGTGTTGTGTGACACAAAATAGAAGGAAATAAGATTCAAAAGGTAGTCTAGGAAAGATTGTGAAGTTCATCAAAGACATTCGGGCAGGAGATTCTTAAGATGCGATCTGGATTTTAGAACAAGAATCAGAAAAAGAGTAGAAATTACTACCCAAACTGCAGCCATGGAGCTTTTTAGAAATGTACAAATCTCAGACCACCACCCTCAACAACCTTCTGAAGCTTTCTTTTAACATGACCTGCTCCCCAGGTGATTTCTGTGCACTGAACCACCTCCTACTGGTGTCCGTTTCTCCACTGCATTTGCTGTCGTTTCTCATCGTCTCTCACAGACACTGGTATTACAGTGTCTACTGTCTTCTGGGTCTAGGAGGTTGTCAATGTGGGAACCCCAGCTCCAATGGATGCACTCTATTCCTGGTTTTTCTTTCTTGGTAGTAGTGAGGTCCGCCTTTGCTTTGGGATTAGCTCTTTTAAGTCTAGCAGGATGGCAAAACTAACCAGTTTTCTCATTAGGATTCCATATACCTTATTTGCATGAACCCACTCCCTAAAGGAGTCCTCTGTAAGATAAACACTGGACTGTAAAGTCAGTTTGAACTACAAGGTCAATGATTCAAACCCATAAGCTTTTCCTATTAAACCCTATACGGGGTTGCTATAAGTTGGAACCTACTCAACAGCATTTAACAACAACCCCCCCCCCCCAGAGGTTCCATGCACCTTATTTGCATTCTTTACAGACTCTCTAATCCCCTGAGTGCATCTCAAGCACCTTATTTGCATAGTCCCACCCAGTTGTTTTGTGCAAATCACAAAGACTATAGCTAGAAGGGCCATGTTAAGTCATTCAAAGCACCACAGACACCAATTCCTAAATGCAGGAGCCTGTGGAACCTAGGGAAAGTACTGAGAAGGGAGATAGCCAAGAGGAGGCAGATGTATTGCCAAAACGGGAAGAATGAGTTGCAAGAGGACTCAGTGCACAGCCTCAAATGCTAAAGATGAAAATGATGAGGACTCTGAAAAAATCTTTGGACTTAGCCTCTGGTTGACAGTGATCTTTTAAGGCTAAGTCTCTAGAGTTTCCACAGGGTGGAAAATGGTTACCATGGTTAAGGAACAAATGAAAGAAGGACAAGCCAGCAGTGTAGAATATTATTTTAAGAAATTTCATGTGAAGAGAAGAAAAAGAGTGCTGTGAATTTAAGGCAGAAGAAAGGTTGGGAGCAAAGAGGGAGATGGAGGGATTGCAAGGGAAAGGGGCTAGTGGAGAGATGAGAGCTTAGAGGTAGGAGTGGGGACAGGGTTGTGAAGAGACTAAACTACCAAAAGGAGGAAGAAGCTGGTCCTGAAGTTGCCACAGAGTCCCAGGCATCATGAATATGAAATTGTAATTACAATTGGATAACCTTCTCTAGTTTTAAAAGTTAGTTATAAAATAGATGTTAAGATTCTACTTTCAAATGAAATGTTGTTGGTGTGTACCTTAAAGTTTGTCCCGATTCACAGCGACCCTGTATAGGATTTCTGAGAGTAGTTGGTGGGTTTGAACTACCAGTCTTGTAGTTAGCAATCCAGTGTTTCTCCTATAGCACTGCGCCAGGGCTCAAATAGAATGGTGGTGGTGTGCCGTGGAGTCGCTTCTGAATCATAAGTGACCCTGTATAGGGTTTTTGAGGCTGTAAATCTTTACAGGAGCAGAAAGCCACATCTTTCTCCCACAGAACAGCTGGTAGTTTCGAACTGCTGACCTTGAGGCTGGCAGCCCAATTCGTAACCACTATGCTACCAGAGCTCCTTCACATAAAATGAGGGCTCCAGAAAGGAGAATACCAGTGCACAACATACCAAATTTGCAATATTGCACAGCGGGCCTTTTACCTATGAACCCTAAATATCCACAGAGTCCTAAAGTCACAAAGGACAGACAAGGGCTCTGTGTCTAACTGCTCAAAAGTGTCTATTGGGAGAAACAATGAGGAAAACAGTGAAAAACTCACTGCCCTTTGAAACCCACCCCTAACACCCCTCTGAAATGAGCAGAAGGGAGCAGGCAGGTTGGGGGGGGGGGGCAGGAGGAACAGCTAAATTGCAATCTACATGTTTTTAGCATAATTCTTTGTTAAGGAAGAGGACTCCCCACCTCTTGGAAAACTGACAGGAAAAGGCATAAATAGCATTGCAAAGAGAAGATATCCATCAGCTGGACAGAAAAGCCTCCCAGCCTGTGAGGTGGTGTAAACCAGGAGAAACCCTAGAATCCCTGGGGGTACAGCCTGACCAGCAGCCATGGGAGCTTGGAGTTGTGGCTCCCAGGAGGCCTGGCCAGCTGTAGAGAAAGTCTAATTGGAGGAGAAGCCAGGACCACTGACTCTAGCAGGGGGCCTCTCTCTGCTTCCCTGCAGCCAGCTGAATGCCTGTGGTTCTTCCCTCCCAGTGTCCCTTCCCTGCTGGAAGCAATGTTGAGATCCAGAGAGGTGGTCCAGGTCACCCAGGGCTTTCAGACAGGAAGCTGTTCCCTACCTCCAGGCCCACTTGGGTTATCCATGTGGAGGAAGAAGAGGAGAGGAAGAACCGTTAGCAAGTATTAGGACTGAGGGGTAGAGGACAGTTGGGGTTGGAGATTCCAAACAAAGTTTTCTGTTGACTGCTCAGATACTTTAGTTGTTGTAAGCCTGGGCAGGTCATCTCTCTAGTTTAAAAAGAAAATGGCTCTCAGGGAGATGGGTGTGGAAGAGGGAAGGGCCGAGAAGAATCATGTGGGAGGCTATATGGTAGGTCATTTCATTGGAGCCAGGAGGGTCAGAGGGTCGCCAAAAAGGCAGTGCCAATTAACCGTCCAGTGCAAAACAAAGCCCCGCCAATGTTGAATAACCTTCACCATCACCATCTTTTCTACTTCATCCTGATTTCTCCATTTTATCCATATTCTACCATTTACTCTACATTTATCGACCCATTGAATCTCAAGCTCCTGGTGGGTTTGGGGTGATTGGTGGGCACAGGGGATAGACACAGTGGAGGATCCTCATCCAACTCCTCAGCCTCCTTATTACCAGAGCCACCGCTGAGATGATCGAGGCTGACCTACAGCTCCCTCCCAGTTTTCCTAAGCCTAAGTAAACACTAACCACCACCCTGATGAGACCATGCTCTCTCCCATCCTAGCCAGGGCTTGCCTGAGCTGTAACTTGAACTCCACTCCCACCTTTATCCTACTTTAACTCTGAAATCCACTCCATCCCTGTTACTGAGCCTAATTTGTTCTAGTTACAGAGCTGTTAACAAAACAGCTGTGATTGAGGCTTCTTGTGGAGTTGGAGTTTTCTTGCAACCTCCAGGATAGTTACAGATGCAGATGCAGACCAGAACCTGCAAAATCACACACAGCCCTGGCCTTAGAGGCTTTCTTCAGGGCTGGGATGCCCTCTAGTGCCCACCAGGAGTGCAGCAGCCCTCACTGTGGAAAAGGACAGTTCTCTGACTTCCCAGGAGGCCCCAGCTCAAACACAATACCATCTGTTTCCAAAATGATCTTAGAACAATCTCCGAAACAGTTCTTCCACTTATCGCTCTTTCTGAATATACTGTTGTTAAGTGCTGTTGAGTCAGTTCCGACTCATAGAGACCCCTGTATAGGATTTCCAAGGAGCAGCTGGTGGGTTTGAACCGCTGACCTTGTGGTTTAAACCAACTTTGTTTATCCTACAGTGCCACACCAAAATTCCTTATATATAAACATGAGCTGAGCAGTCCTAACAATTGCAATTTCAGCTCTTTCCTCAATGGGAAGGTGAGGACATTTCTCATTATTGCTTCAAGAATTGGAGAGTTCCTCCATACCCAAGGAATCAGGAAGGAGAGGAGATAGCCAGTCTTCATCTTCACTAACTAGGTTGAGTGAGCATGGCAGTTGACCAGTGCTAGAACTTGATGCCCTCTTCAAGGCTAGCTAGACAATGCCTCATGGTGCTGGCCCATTGGAAAGCATTTCCCGGGCTCTAAGCACTGCGGCTCCTTCACTAGGAAAAGACAATGGTTCCTCCTGAAGATGCCAGGCCAAAAAAAACCTGCCTTCTCTTTTCTCTCTCACCCAGCTAATCAGACACTCTAGCTCCCACATCACAGCTGGAAAATGCAGCCAGAAACAAAATGATAGCGATGACTCAGCATGTCAGATCCACGGATCCAGACAAACAGACCTCCCTGATACTCAATGTTGTTATTATTTAGTCTCTAAGATCTAGTCCAATGACAAGTAGCTCAATTCAAGTGATGAATTGATCTGATTCTTTAAGGTATTCTCTTAATACCCTGTTTGAAATATCATTATTGATCTTATCTAAACATATGTTCTTATAACTAACCTAAGCCAGGAGTGTGGCTCTGTAGTTATCAAGCTCTGGACCACAAGGTAAATTTGAACTGCACGGTCCGTGGTTCAAACTCACCAGCCACTCCTTGTAAACTCTATACAGGGTCGCTATGAGTCAGAAAGGACTCTACCACACGTAACAACAACCTAAACCTACTTATTCTTATACTACAAGGGAGCTCTGGTAGCGTAGTGGTTACGAATCGGGCTGCTAACCTCAAAGTCAGCAGTTCGAAACTACCAGTGGTTATGCAGGAGAAAGCTAGGCGGTCTGCTCCCATAAAGATTTACAGCCTTGGAAACCCTGTGTAGGGTCACTATGAGTTGGAACCGACTCCACGGTACTTAACAACAACAACCTCTTAATCTGAAGTCCTGGTGTGGCGCTGTGGGTTAATGTGCCAGACTGTAAAGCCATTTGAACTGCAAGGTTGGCAGTTCAAGCTCACCAGCTGCTCCTCGGAAATCCTATACAGGGTCACTATGGGTCTGAACCAACTTGAGGGCACTTAACAACAAACAACAAACCTCTTTATAGAAAGAGTTCTGGTAGCGTAGTGGTTATGAGTCAGGCTGCTAACCTCAAGGTCAGCGATTCGAAACTACCAGCTGTTCCATGGGAGAAAGATGAGGCTTTCTGCTCCCGTAAAGATTTACAGCCTTGGAAACTTGCAGGGTCACTATGAGTCAAAACCGACTCCACAGCACATCACCACCACCACCACCACCACACCTCTTAATATTTGAGAGCTATTTGCTTATAGTTGCTCCTGTATGTAAGGTAGAACATTAGATGGCTTTTTCACGTTATTATATCCCTGGGTTGATGAAACGTCCATAACCCCAATCTCATCCTTGTCAACTGGGTCATTTTATTTTATATCATGTTTGCTTTAAGGGACCCTGGTGGTTCGACAGCTAAGCACTAAAACTGCTAACCAGAAGGTTTGCAGTTTGAACCCACCAGTAGAAAGATTTTAACAGTCTGCTTCCATAAATATTACAGCCTTGGGAAGTCTATGGGTCAGTTCTCCTCTTCCCTAGAAGGTCACTGTGAGTTGGAACTGACGCAATAGCAATGGGTTTGAATCCTGTTTGCTTTAGACTTCTTCACCAATGAAAGCTGCCTAACCTTCCTTTGATTGTTACTTACCCTAGCAGCCCTTCCTTTCAATGATCCTCTATGCCTCCTCCTACTTCACCGTGATTTTCTAAACGGCAACAGCCAGAGCTCCAGGAGCAGATGAACTACGTTTCTGTCAAGAGCAGAGTAATAACACCTGTTTGTAGCCAGTGCCCATTGTACCCGATGGCAGCACTGTATTAGCCAGAGCAGTAGATGGAGAAACTGTCTACATGTCTCCAGTTCCTCTCCTAGGTTTTAGCCAGACACCTTAGGGCTTATCACCCCAAAAAGCTAATGTTCAGATTTTCCCAGAATGCATGACTCCGTTACCAGTTCCAAGACTTATGTGAGCTCTCAATCAGGGACATCTTTGTCATCTATGAATTTGACAGTATCCCCTTTCACTCTCGAATGTGCCATCTAGAAAAAGTGATTGGCTGGACTCATGTCAGGGCAGTATCTGTGAAATTCCACCGCTAATACTTCATCAGTTAGACTCGAACCAAAAAGACCTGTCTGTCTCATCCTTTTGCATGTTTTCATAGCAGTTTCCATTCTGTGATGAAATAGTCTTCCCATTGCCATTCACGTTAGCCTTTTTTTTTTTAATATTGCGGAACTTAATCAGCAGAGTTTTGAGAACTCTAAATCATAGCCTCTCCTTGTTCCTTGCCATATGTTTATTATATATTCCCTCAAAACTCTTGATCAGCAAGGAATACTTAGCCTGCATAGGAACCATGCTACTTTTTCTCAGATTGTTTGTTTAGACATTCAATAATTTTGTTCTTCCCTCCTCACAAATGCTCCATTGCAAAGCTCAGCTGGGCAGTGTCCAAGAACCTCTGCCCCTTCCACTCTTTTCTTCCCTCAGAGGAGATTCAAACACATTCCTCCCTTATAGGAGACTTTTTTTTTCTCCTGGGAGCTTCAGCAAATCACTCTTTCGCCCAGCCTTATACATACACTTTCACAAATAACTTTTCCTTTCTTTGTACTTTCTCTTAAGGCTGTGTTCTGTTTCCTCAGGAAACCTTCCTTCATTCCATCTGTCAGCTAGAATACAACTCAGATCATGACTGAGGTGCACAAAGAACACTGCAAGACACTGTGGTTAGAGCTGCCAGGGGCCCCAAAAAATCATCTAGCACAATTCCTGTCTTTTACACATGAGGAAACTGAGGTACAGAAAGGAAAAAGCACTTAGCCAAGGCCAAGAAACCATAGTAGTCCTATTGTCTAGGGACAGATTAATATTTTGTTTGGGCAAAGAAATCCTGGAGTTCTGAAGTGAGTATATTCTACTAGATACACTGTTGTGCCCCCTCTCCTCATCCCCATCCCCACTCTTACCTACTCATCCCTGCAACACATCATGTCCCTCCTTGTCCCCCTCAGAAACATCTGTCAGGTCCTTCACCCACCTCCTCATTGTGTCCCATCATTTCCTTTAAGACCCAACTCCAGGACCACTTCTAAGAACAATTTCTTTAGACTTGAGCAATGTTGTGTATTTTCCTCCATTTTGTATTGGATTTGTACTGTGATCGTTAACACTTCATAATTGATCTCTCAAGTGCCTATGTTCTTATCTCTCCAAGTAAACTATAAGCTCCACAAAAGAAAGACAGACCAGGCCTTCCATATGTTCTGGTAGGAGTCATGGTATGCTGCCCGAGTTCCATTTTAAAAAAGGGGGAAAAAAAAGTTTAACAAATGGAGAAATCAGCTTGACACTTGACACAACTCTTAAGTTACTGACGTTTGAGAAAGGGCTGGTTGAGGTTGTGTCTGGGTTCCGGAAGGCAGAGATATGAGAAAGAGGTTGGAGAGGAAGGAATGAGGGTCGAGTAGTGATGGCTACAGTGAGGAGGTCAGTACTCGTCAGTCTGCATCTAGGTGCAGTGAGGACTGACTGACCCCATGGGGATACCTAGACGCGGAACTTGGTGGTCTTGTGTCTGGAAAGCGGGTAAGGCCTGGCAAGATGCCCAGCCTGGCTCTGCTCTCAGCGACCTTCAGGACTACTCACGTGTGTCCTCTCTACTTTCCTTGTCTCCCCGCAGAGCCCAAGGATGAAGTGGAGGTTTCAGATGATGGTGAGTGCTGGCCCCCTGTCCTTGGGTCAGGCTCATAGGGTGGAGGGGGTTGAGCCCAGGAGTCTAATGGCTCACACTCACCCTACACCCTACCCTGCAGATGAGAAGGAGCCTGTGGTGGATTACCGGACAGTGACAGTCAATATGGAACAGAAAGTGTCTGACTTCTACGACATTGAGGAGAGACTAGGATCGTAAGTGCAGTGGGAAGCTGCCTCGGGGTGAGGGTAGTGAGACTCCCTTGTCTTCCTCTCTGTTTTGGGTTCTGCCTCCTCTGAGGCTGAGACTCCTGCAGAGTCTGAAGGGACTGACCCGGTCAGCACTCAGGAAAGGGTCTCTCACTAGGGCTCTCTCAGGATCTCACTCTGCCTCAGTTCTACTCACAGACTGGGGTCTCCACACAAGGACTGGGTCCAGATCCAGTGTGTTTCGGAGACTTCCATTTGATACACGGGATCAGTGGAGCCTGGCCAGGGTGTCTGGTCTAGCAGTTCTCGCTGACTTTAGTGCTTCAGTCTGGGTCCGTGGGAGGCACGGCCTGGTCATAACAGTTCCCTTGGTACACTTGGTCTCTACTATGTACTGGGACTTCTTAGGGGTGTCGAGAACTCCAGTGAGCCTGAACCCTTACAACAGCCAAGCTGTCCCCTCCAGCAGCACCCAAGTCTGTCCATGTCCCCCAAGCCTCTATCCCATTCTTGTTGTTGTTGTTGTTAAGTGCAGTCGAGTCGGTTCCGACCCATAGCTAACCCTCGGAACCACTCTGTAACAGAAGTATCCCGTCAGAGTAAGCTGTATCCACAGAGAAGCATGTCAGCTTCCGTCCCCGAGAAGTGGGTAGCCAACCTTCCTGCAGCTGCCCGCAGGGGACCAGCACTCAGAGGGCAGTAGAAGGAAGGCGGCTGGTCAGTCATGCTCTGCAGGGGCAGACAGAGAAGTCCGTCCACCAAGATCGAGGCCTCAACCCAAGGAGAAGATGCCAGTCCTAAGAAGAACAGCAAGAGCAGGCAGTGTTTGGGTGGGGATGTTGGGGCTGGCACTGGCTGAGAATGGCAAGTGATGTTGTTGTTAGGTGCTGTGAGTCAGGTCCAACTCATAACCACCCAGTGTAGGGTTTCCAAGACTGAAAATTTTTATGAGAGCAGAAAGCTTCATCTTTCTCCTGCACTGCTGGGTTTGAACTGCTGACCTTGTGACTAGAAGTCCTGTGATTTTTCTACAGAGCCACTGTGCTCCTGACAACTGATAGAATTGGTTTTTCAGTGTTTAAACTGTGTTTCATTGATCCAAAACTAATTGCAGTTAAGTAGATTCCAAATCAAGGTAGTCCCATGTGTGTCAAGGTAGAACTGTGCTTCGTATCGTTTTCCACAGCTGACTTTTGGGAAGCAGATCACCAGACCTTCCTTCTGAGGAGCTACTGTGTAGATTCAAAACATTAACCTTTCCAATGGAAGCCCAGCACTTAACTGTCTGTGCCACCGAAGGATTCCTGAGTCTAGAACAGGGGTCAGCAAATTATTTTCTGTAAAGGACCAGACAGTAAATATTTTAGGCTTCGTGGGCCATACTGTCTTTGTCACAGGTATCCAATTCTGCCATTGTAGTACAAAAGCAGCCACAGGTGCAAACAAGTGGGCATGGCTGTGTTCCAATAAAACTTTATTTATAAAAAGAGGCAGACTGGATCTCACCCACATGGCAACCCCTATATAGTGGAAAAATTGATTGACTTTGACTTTTCTCTCTTCTCTCTCTCACTTGTAGTGGAAAATTTGGACAGGTTTTTCGACTGGTAGAAAAGAAAACTGGAAAAATCTGGGCAGGGAAATTCTTCAAGGCATATTCAGCAAAAGAGAAAGAGAACATCCGGCAGGAGATCGGCATCATGAACTGCCTGCACCACCCCAAACTGGTCCAGTGTGTGGATGCCTTCGAAGAGAAGGCCAACATCGTCATGGTCCTGGAGATGTGAGTGGCCCTGTACTCCCACCTGGAGCCCTACCCACTCTCTTCCACCCCATGGCTCTGTCCTGCCCCAACCACCTCTGCCCCAACAGCAAGGCTGGGATATGCAAGACCCTCCTGACCCGGGTGATCAGATGCTGACCAATTAGAGCAGGTCTGTGTGAGCACTGTAGCATCCAGTGAGCACCCACAGGCAGAGCCTGATGACCCTAGCACCCCTTTACCCTCATCTCCCGCAGGCTGTCCCTGGACTCCTTGGTTCCATTCAGAGGCCTTCTGACCTAGTTGTTTTGGAGATAGAGAAGCCTCTTGATTCTGTGCAGCAGACCAGGGGGTCCGAAGTCCAGGAATGTGACCCCTGCTGCCATGTTTCCACATGCTCCTCCCCCATGGTTTGTCCCCTTCCGACTTCTGACTCCCGAAGAGCTGGCACACACACACACACACACACACATGCTGGTGTCTCTGTGCCAGGCATCCTCCCTATCCAATGGCTATATTTTGCAAGACTTGCCTTTCTTTTTGTATCTTAAAAAAAAAAAAAAAGATTCAATCACATTGAAAATTATAAGAAAATGCACAATGAAAAGTTTTATTCCCACCCATCGCCGTGTCCTGACTTATCCTTCAACGTACATAACCAGTTTTATTGGTTTTCCCTGTATTCTTTTAACACAAACCTAGCTTATCATCCTCACTATTCTGTACTTGGAGTCCTGGTGTGGTGCTGTGGGTTAATGCGCCAGACTGAGAAGCCGTTTGAACTGCAAGGCTGGTGGTTCAAGCTTACCAACTGCTCCTTGTAAACCCTACACAGGGTCGCTATGGGTTGGAACTGACTCGATGGCACTTCATAACAACAACAATTCTGTACTTGGCTTTTTTCATTCATCAGTTTTCTTGGCAACTGTCCTGTATCTGTAGTTGGTGAACTTGCACAGTCTCGCAGCCCCATCACGTGTCATTGGCTGGATAAACCACATAAACAGTGCTTTTCTGATAGAAACCAGCGTGACTGAAACCTCTTGTGCCCATCATTTCGCTCATGCTTGTGTCAATCTGTAAGATTGTTTCCCAGGAGCGTGTGCATATGAAATTTACAGAGCTGTTGTAAAATTGCCTTCAGCATCCCTGAATTTGCTCATCCTGAACCTCAGTCCTTTAGAGAAGACTCTGTCAAATGTCATGGGGTTCTTTCCCAGCCAAGGGGAGGCCAGTAAGACATCCCCAATCAAGAATGTGGATGGAGTTTTAACCTTGATTCGCCCCTTACTCCATTAATATTTTGGTGATTTTCCCTGTTCTTTAGAAAGACAACAGGGGTAAGAGAACAGACTTGTTGTTGTTGTTGCTGTTAAGTGCCATCGAGTCAGTTCCAACCCATAGCGATCCTATATAGGGTTTCTGAGGAGTAGTTGGTGAGCTTGAACCACTAACTTTGCAGTTCACCCGGCTTTGCAGTCTGGCACATTAACCTACAGTGCCACACCAGGACTCCAGAGTACAGACTAGAAGCAGATAAATCTCACTTTAGACCCCAGTTGGCCTCTTCATTGGTTAGTAAGCTAGAATAAATTTCCTCAGCTACTCAGATCCTTAGTTTTATGATCAATAAGAAGAGGAGAGTGAAACCACCTTGTGAATGCTGTAGGACTCAATAGAATAATACGTGGAAGAGACAGCAATCTGTAACTGGTAGCTATTGGTGGTGGTGTGATGTACTGACCCTTTTTTTCTGTATGTTGGTCTTTTTCTCCACATGAAATTACTTTATGAGCATTTTCTGCCTAAGAATAGTTTAATATCTGATTAAGAGTTGTGGAACAAACCTTAACTGGTGTTCAGCAAACATGGATTTCCAGTCTGCTGCTATTCAGCCGTGATTTTGCGTTTGTTAATTTGTTAATCCCTGCCCCAAGGTCAGCAGTTCAAAACTACTAGCTGTTCCACAGGAGAAGGATAAGGTTTTCTGCTCCCATAAAAGATTTACAGCCTCGGAAACCCTAATCAGTGTCGCTATGAATCGGAGCCAACTCCACGGCACACTACCACCACCACCCACAAGAAAAAGTATTTGGATTGGAATCAACAATCCCAAGTCTCTTTTTCTGGCTCAAAAATTGTCCAATTCTGGGGAACTGTAGAAGACTTTCTGTAAAAGGATCTTAGAAAATCGAAATTCATCTCTTAGACTCTGCTCTCAGCCCTAAATTCAAAGGTTCCTCCCCACTTCCAGGAACAATTCCTCTCAGTCTCTGACCTCACTCATTACACCCCTCACAGTACTCCTATGGGCTACAGTTGTCCACATTTATCCCAGAATAGGCTACTCAGTCCAGGCAGTGTGGGCTTCTGAGGACATGTGAAGAAATGTCTTATCTTTAGAAATCCAACCTTGAGCAAGTTTGTGAGAGCGGGCAGGGAGGGGGCATGAGGCAGCCCAGCCTGGGTACAGCCTGGCAGCAGCACCAGTGGGCAGAATACCATACTTAGCTTGGAATTGGGAGTTGGCAAGCCAGATGGAAAAATGCAGGGAGAAAAACTAAGAAGACTTGAGCTGGCCTGGCTTTCATCCCTTTCCCCACGCCTCCCCCATGGACAGGAGTGAGTCTTCTACACATGGATGCCAGCGGATTAGCCTGCATTTGGGGTACAAAGCTTACTCCTTGATAGGAACCCAACCAGAGAAGAAGGGAGCAGGTTCAGACTTGATCCATACATCCTTTCCAGTGGAAACATTCTAAGACTTAACCGTTGAGAAGGGCAAGGTGGCTGTTCAGGAATTCAATTTGCTATTGTCTTTGTTTGATGGAGAGACTGAGAATAAAGGAAGAACATGGTGGCCGATGATAGAAAAAAAACTGTATTCCAGAAAATGTATTTCAGGGTCACCTGCCACAGATAGAGTGAGAAATAAGAATGAGTGTGTCTTCAGCCTTTCTAGTTCTGATTGCTCTGGGACAGTGGTCCCCTCCGGCCCCTGGCCTAGAGCAGGGGCTTGTCTTTTAAGAAGTGCTTGGGCCCTTTCAAATAATGGTGGTTGCTGAGTACTGGAGTGGATGTGTGGTCTGGCTGCGTCATCCATGGCCAACCTCACGTTTCTCTACTGTTGGCAAAAGTCTCAGAGATGATCCAGTTGGGTGTAGAGGTCTCGAGTCTCCTACTACACCCTTCTTTCTGGCTGCCAAGTGAGGGCAGGTCTAGAACTTCAGGGATCAATTTGATCCCTTAGGATTAGGTAGCCTGGGTGGTAGTGGATATTCACTCAGTGTTAATTTAGTAAGTACACATTTACTCTGGTCCAGTCTCACCCCAGAACTCTCCCACCTGTGTGGGTAGAGGCTTCTTTCTCTCAAACCAACCCCTTCTAGCCATATTCTTGAGCATTTTGAAGAGAAACTTACTGAACCACTAATTCTTTTTTACAACTCCTTCTATCCTAGAAAATAGACCATCCGAACAGTTTTCAAAATCTAATTACTAAACCTACTGACTATATTTGAGTACATTGACTGACTAGGTCATTGCTAGAAATGCAGCAGTTACCAGCTCCAAGTCTCAGATTTGTACCTCTCATGCCTCAAGAGTTCTTAAGGACATTGTAAATGGTGGTGACTTGCTTTCTCAGAGTACTTTTCATTCTAAAGCAAACATTACCTAGTTTGTGTCACATATTGCTAGTTTATAATTAAGAGTCCAGAAGAGTTCTGAATGGCACAAACAGTTAAGTGCTTGACTACCAACTGAAAGGCTGGCAGTTCACACCCACCTAGATACGTCTCAGAAGAAAGATCTGGCAACTTTTTCCAAAAAGTTGCTGGCAGGCTGAAGTCATCATGGAGTAGTTCTACTGTGCACACATGAGGTCACTGTGAAACGGAATCTATTAGACAGCAACTGGTTTGCTTTTAGTAAGGGTCCAGAAATGAGACAGGCCTTGCCCAGGCATGTATGCAAATAACTTTATAATAAGGCAGGCTTAATACGGAAAGTACAGAGACACTTTCCCAGGGTAGGAAAGACCATTTCATATGGAGAAATCAAGAGTGGTTCTCAGAGAGTGTGAGTTTCCAGCTGACATCCAAGCAGTAGAAATGGAATAAGCTAGTTTGTATTTCCCAAGCTTATCTCACCTTAAGAATGACCTGAGGTACTTATTTAAAATCTGTGTTCTCAGATCCCTCCCAAGACTTTTAAAATCCAGGGTAAGAGCTTGTCAAGTATCTGTATTTTCAACAAGCATCCCAAGTGTTTCTTAATTTAAAAAAAAAAAAAATCTAACACTAATTTCATTAAATACTTGCTATATATAAAGGAGCTCTGATAGCGTAGTGGTTACAAATTGGGCTGCCAACCGCAAGGTCAGCAGTTCGAAACTACCAGCTGTTCCGTGGGAGAAAGATGAGGCTTTCTGCTCCCGTAAAGATTTACAGCCTCGGAAACCCTGTTCAGGGTCGCTATGGGTCAGAATTGACTCGACGGCACATAACAACAACATATAAACAGGCATTCTTCTAAGCACTTTACTTGTATTAACTCAATCTGTATAGCAACCCTGTGGGGTGGTGGTGTTTTATCCGCATCTTACAGAGAAGGAAATTGAAACACAGCAATGTTAAGAATCAACTGACACTGAGAATATAGAGTATAGAGTTGGATTTGGAGCCTTGGTGGCTAACTGTGGAAATGAAGATTTTTGAGAACAATAGCGCCACCTACTGACCACTCAGGAACACCTTGTGTTGGCACTAGTCAGTTCCAGCATTCCCCAGGGTACATTGACCTTCCGGAATCAAGTGTTAGTGATATGGTGATGAAGGCAGAGACATCTCCTGCCCATCTGTCCCTCAGATCTCCATGACAAGATCCACAACACAGGTTGTTAAAGGATAATTAACATATGCCAAGCTCTCATTGTATACCAGATGTGACACTTTGTATATGTTTGTATATTCCTGACAACTTTGTGAGGAATATACAAACATATAAGGAATGAGGCTCAGAAAAGTTATGTAACTTGCCAAAGTCACACAGTTCCTAAGAGAAAGGGATTGCATTCAAACTCATCTCCTTCCCCTCTTCGTGATACTCCCTTAAAAAAGAGAGAAGGTCTTTGGTAAGGGGATGTGCCCATAACGAAGCCCACTCAGTCTCAGGTTGTTGCAGGGAAATAAGCTTATTGATATCTGGATGCTGCAAAAGTTACCAGGAGATATTTTAAATTTTCTGAGCAGGGAACTGTGAAGGTGGGGCAGAGGCCTGGGACAGGGAGCGGAGAGTGCCCCTGCAACCAGGCTGGAGGGGGCTGTGTGTTTGCACTGAGGGCATCACTGAAGCCCCTGGAGTAGCCCTGGGCAGAACATGCCTGCTGGGGGCCCCAGAAGCATGAGGCTGATTGAACATGACCAGGACCCAAAGTCTATTCAAATAGGAAGGATTTACCACACACTCCCAGCCTGGCCTAGGAAGTCTCCCCTGGTTGAGGGGAGACAAGTGAGTCACAGCTGGAAGGAGTAAGCTGATAATATATTGTTGTTGTTGTTAAATACCATGGAGTCGGTTCTGACTCATAGCGACCCTGCACGGGGTTTCCAAGGCTGCAAGTCTTTATGGGAGCAGAAAGCCTCATC
Source organism: Chrysochloris asiatica (assembly GCF_000296735.1). NCBI lineage: Eukaryota > Metazoa > Chordata > Mammalia > Afrosoricida > Chrysochloridae > Chrysochloris > Chrysochloris asiatica. The sequence continues at coordinate 2,734,477 of NW_006408648.1, read as the reverse complement.
TTTCTCCTGTGGAACAGCTGGTCGTTTCAAACTGCCTACCTTGAGGTTAGCAGCCCGATTCGTAACCACTACGCTACCAGAGCTCCTTAAGCTGATACTATAGGTTTGCAAATATTGAGGGCAAACAAATCTATTACTACTGTTGATGTAATGGCTGCTGTTGTCGTTAAGTTGACTCCAAACATGGTGACTCTATGCACGACAGGACACATTGCTCCATCTCGGCTATCTTCCGTACTGTTGGATGTTGGAGTCCATTGTTGTGACCACTGAGCATTTTGAGTGTCTTCAGTCCTAGGGGGCTCATCTTCTGATAGTGTTCTGTGGTAGTCCACAGAGTTTTCATTAGCTAATTATGGATGGATGGGCATTGCCAGAGCTTTCTACCCAGTCTGTCTTAGTCCCGAGACTTCACTGAAGTCTGTCCTTCATGAGCAACCCTACTGGTATTTGAAATAGCTTCAAGCATCCCAACAACACACATGCCACGACAGTACAACAGACTGACAGACAAGTGGTAGAGGTGTAATAGGTCGTTGTTGTTTTAAGTGCCATCAAGTCGGTGCAGCTGGTGGGTTTGAACTTTCAACCTTGTGGTTCACAGTCCAGTACTGATCCTACAGGTCCACACCACAGACAACTAATTTTAGAAAAATTTCTGAGGCTTCTTAATATTTCTCTTCCCGGGTATGCAGACAAAATGCTTGGTGAGTGTTGTAAACTTCTGTCCCCTAAAGGGCAGGAATGTTCCCTATGCATCTGTGTCATTTGGAAGAAAGAGACTGACTAGCAGTTACCCTTTTATTAGAACATCATAGCTGAATGTCATAGTCTAGGCCCACCTCTGAAACAATCTCAGTGGGTACAGGGAAGAGACCCCAGTAGGAAACCAGAAGACCCTGGGCTTCTTCCCTTGAAGAAAGACTGAGACCAGCCAAGAGGAAGTGATTGAGGGTGCTCTGAGACTGGTCACCCCCATCGCCCCTATTCCCTGGATTTTCCCTTCAGTGTCCCTGCCAGCCCAGCCTCCACACCCCTATGGTCTGAACAACCTATGCTCCACTTCCTCCTGTTCCACAGCGTGTCTGGGGGTGAGCTGTTTGAGCGCATCATTGACGAGGACTTTGAGCTGACGGAGCGAGAGTGCATCAAATACATGAAGCAGATCTCGGAGGGGGTGGAGTACATCCACAAGCAGGGCATCGTCCACCTGGACCTCAAGCCCGAGAATATCATGTGTGTCAACAAGACAGGCACCAGGATCAAGCTCATCGATTTCGGTCTGGCCAGAAGACTGGGTAAGGCCACCCTCACCTGTTGTCACCCCCATGCAGGGACCCTGGCTGTTGGTACTCCATGTGTATCAGAGGGAAGGTGCAGTGTTGAACTAAAATTAGAGACCAGATGCAAAACCCCAGCTCTGTTGTGTGACTTTGCACATTACTTAACCTCGGGGCCTCTAGCGTTTTATGTTTCTAGGATGAAATATATTCAGTGAGGTCATGTGATAAGATGAGTGCCTTGCACATTGTAAGCAGTACATAGCATGGAGTTAGCATTATTGTCATCACCACCTCTTGTCGCTTATTCTGGTGCCTTTAGCAGCAAAATGCACTCATTTTGGTGACGTCGGCTCCAAAAATTTTGCAGAACACCGGAACCTTCAAATTCTTGCTTTCACTTGTTTCTCACAACAAGCCTATAGGCAGGGCAGTTTATAGACTAGGAAACCGAGGCTCGAAGAGCTTTGTCTGCAGGTCCCACCTCTATCCTGGGAGGTGTCAGGTCTGAGATAAGGACCCCTGACTGGGTTCAGGGTTTTTGGTAGCATCACTGCTGTTGCTATACTAGGAGAGGGGATGGAGGGAGGTGATGGAGGGGTCTTCATGCCCACCCCTGCAATCATTTTGGCTAATGGCAGTCTGCCTCACATACAGCCCCCAGCCAGACTGTTTATGCTGCTCTCTGATACCTCAGTAACTGTGGAAACAGCTTCACTCTCCACCTCCCAATCAGGACCCTGGTAACAAGGAGCCATGGGGCTAGGGGAGGGGAGGGTTCGAGGAAGTCTGCCTTTTCTTTTACTATCTTGGGGAAAGCAGGAAGGAGCTGGCTGAGCTAAGACCAACTAGAAAATCCAGAGGAACTAATTCCTAGAGAAAGACAACATGCTTGCTCAAGTAGAGTCAGCAAAAAAGAGGGAAGGGAGTCCTTTAGCGAGATGGATTCACATACTGCAACAAGAGTTCAAAACCTACCTCTGTTCTCACTGCCATTAAGTCGATTCCGAGACTATAAATTGTTACAGGAGCAGAAAGCCTCATCTTTCTTCCAAGGAGTGGCTAGTGGCTTTGAACTGCCAACCTTGCTGTTAGCAGCAGCCTAGTGCTTATCTTACAGCACCATCAAGGTGTGAAAATTGTGCAGGACCAACCAACATTTTGTTCTGTTATACATAAAGTCTCTACGAGTCAAAGCCAAATCAATGGCACCTAACAACTCTCTGCCAGGATGCCCAGTCCTGGATGAGATAGCATTGACCATGAAGAGGAAAAGAAGACAGTGAGGTTCTGGTAGGCTGTGACTTCCGTTAGTCAGCACAGTTAGGTGAGAAGCTTGCCTAGATGCTAGAACAAATGGCCCTGCTCTGCTGTCTCCTGCTGAGGAATGGACTAGGGACAGGGCTGGTGTGCATGACCTGATAGGCAGGTCCTGTCCTCAGGAGATAGCAATGTGGCGGGGAGCATCACAGCCCAAGAAGCACAATATACTAATTCCCTTGATGAAGGACTATTGCAGGAAGGGCAATGTCTTATCAAAGGCCATAGAATTGGGAAGTGGTTAAAATGTAGCAGGAGAGGTCAGAGTTCAAGCAGAACTTCCACATAATGAAGGCTGTCCAGTGCTTTGTTTTAGAACATCTGCTGGGTCACTGTAAAATTCAACCCAGATCAGATCTGGTCCTTGGGTCAAAGGACCCCCACTGTTAGGGAGCTCTTCAGGAGATGCGATCTACCAAGGGGTGGCTGGGAGCCCTCAGCACGTCCTAACACACACCTGAAGTTGAGGTCTCTCTCCCCCCTTCCAGGCTCCTGGTAGAGTCTTGGAGGAGAGACATGCAGCCATAAGAGAAGTAGGTGAGACATGGTCGAGGACATGGTCTAGTGGCATGGTTGAAGACATGGCTCAGAAGTCAGATCCACTGGGTTCAAGTCGTGACTCCACCACTTATATTAAGTGCATGAGAAATCCCTTCACTTCCTAGGCCCTACTTCCCAGCTCTGTGGACTGGTTGCGGGCCTACTTGTTAGAGTTGTTGAGAATACTGAATAGGACACTCCATTTAAAGCCAATGGTGTGGTTCACAGGACACAGTCACTGACTAGTGAGAGTTAGAAAGCTTCATTAGGAGTCAGTTACAGTCCCTGCCCTGGGGAACTCTCAGGAAAAACAGACACACCAACCAAAAGATCATTCAGGGACAGCTGTTTTAACAAAGTCCGGCCTCTCCTCCTCCCTACCCTACTCACGGCATTCAAGGTGAGTATTTTGTCTGTCACTGGTGTGTTTATGCACTTGTTTAACAAGGTGGACAAATGTCTAGCCATCAGGGAAGCCCCTTGAAGGCCAATCCCCTGCCAGTGCCTGACACACAGTGCCTCTCGCTGTGAGCTGGTTCTGAGATGTTCTGACAATTATTCCCTCTCTATCCTGGTTACAGAGAATGCTGGGTCTCTGAAGGTCCTCTTTGGCACCCCTGAGTTTGTGGCTCCTGAGGTGATCAACTACGAGCCCATTGGCTATGCCACGGACATGTGGAGCATCGGGGTCATTTGCTACATCCTGTGAGTCCCCAGGGCTGCCTGGGCAGAGGGCAGAGGAGGAGGGGGCCTGAGAACAGCCTGCCTGGGCAGGTGACAGTGGGAACCTTGCTTCAGAATCAGGAGGGTAGCAGACTGAAACCTAGCCCGCCCCAGCTCCTGTGTTGATGAACCCAGTTAACAGTCCAGTCCCCACTCTGGGATCCACAGTGGCCTCCATGCTGGCCAGCAGGGCCTTTAAGAATGAGAGTGTTTAGCCTTGTCCAGTCCCATGTGGTCTATCCACTTGTGCAGTGATCCAGCAGAGAAGCGGGAGGGCGCTCAGGCTCCTCTGGGCATCATCTTTGTCTGCATACTGCCCTAAAGGACAGGCCCGCTGCCCCCTCATCTCTGAGACATTGGGTGAGAGAGAGGCTTCTACAGCAGGTCCAGTCAGCAGCAGAAAACAGCACAGCCATTAGAATTGGGAGACCAGCTGCGTAATCTCTAAATCCGTTTCCATGAACAGTGTTGTAGAGAAAGAGGGCAGACAAGTAATCTGGACCAGGGCTTTGCAAGCATTATGATGCAGAAATCAGCTGGACATCTCCTAAAACTGCAGAGTCAGATTCAGAAGGTCTGGGGCATTTCTAACAAGTTCAGGTTCCCCTTTGATGCTGATCTGAGGACCACATTTGGGGTCACAAGACTCTGGAACATACCTCTTGGTGGGACCTCACTGAAGCCACAGCCTCAGAGGCAGCGATTTCGTTATGGATGATGCAGATAATGCGTGCGTTCATTTATTTATGGTTTTTTGTCACACACACACAAATGCAGCTTCCTCATAGAATCTATAAAGTAGACCTGGTATCTTCAGAGTGAGGCTCAGCTGTGGAGATTCTGATACCCAGCTAGCTTTACAAGCTAGTTTGAAGGCTTCAGCGGACATGTGGTGATGTGTGAACTGTGGCTTTTCCACATGCTCAGGGGCTTCATTCTCGCTGTGCCCTCAGTTGACCTGGGTCACAGGCTCTGTATCCCAGAGCGTCCTCTTCCCTGCCCGGGGTCAGCCCCACCACTGTATTCCCGTGTCATCCCCCTAGCTGCTGAGAATACATTTTATGGCCAGGGGTACCTTTCCCTGCCTCTCCCTACTCCAGCCCCTCCAGGAGAAAGGGGAGCTGAAGTGTAAAGAAAACTCTAGGCTCACTTGGTAAGTAGGCCAGCAGGGTTGTACAGTTGCCCAGGCCTGGATGGGGCTCACGCTGCATCTCTGTATCTTGAGACACAGTCTGGCCTGGGTCCTGGGTGCTCGCTGGCCATCAAGGTGACTGGCCTCGTGCCTGCTCATCAACCTGCTTTTCCACTGCTATGTGGTGGGGATGTCCACAGAGTCTCACATGGGATCTTCTTTGAACCTCAGAGCAAGCATGTGAGGGGCTCATGGCAGGGATTTGATTGCATTTGACACTGAGGTGATTGGGGCCAAAGAAGTTCTCATAACTGCCCATGTCCCACAGACCTGGTAGAGTGACCGACTGCCTCAGTTTGCCTGGGACTTGGTTTTCACAGGATTCAGGACTTTGTGTGTAAACACAGGGACAGCTAGGGCAAGCCAGGATGATTGGACTCTACAGGTCAATAACAGAGCAGTGACCAGACTGCTCAGTAATCCTCCACTGTGAGCACTGTAGCTTTTGGGAACAGATAGCAGTGACAGTTACGCAACATGGTGAATACAATTAATGTCATCAAATTGTACAGTTCATTGTGGTTAAGTGGCAGAATTTTTGTTAAGTATATATATATATATATATATTTTAGCCACAAGTATATATATATATATATGTGTATGTTGTTGTTAAGTGCCGTCGAGTTGGTTCTGACCCATAGTGACCCTGTACAGGGTTTCCGAGGGTAGAAAGCCTCATCTTTCTCCCGCGGAGCGGCTGGTAGTTTCGAACCGCTGACCTTAAGGTTTGCAGCCCGATTCGTAACCATTTTTAACCACAAGTATATATATACACACATATATATGTATTTTTTAACCACAAGAATATATGTGTGTGTGTGTGTGTGTGTGTGTATATATATATATATATATATATGTTTTTTTAACCACAATAATTGTTGAAACCAAATACTACCAGAGTCCCAGCAACTCTCCTGGCGTGTCTTTGTGGTTACCACGTCTGCCCCCTTCCAGAGGTAACCATTATCTTCATATCTAACATCATGGATTAGTTTTGCCTACTCTTGAGCGTTATCTGAACCAAGTCATACAGAAGGAAGTGTTTGTCTCTTTTTTTGCTCAACATGTTCCTGAGATACATTGATATTCTTATGTGTACTTGTAGATTGCTTATTCTCAGGGCTGTTGTGTGAATAGAAACACTAGTTGCTGTCTAGTTGATTCCACCCACGATGACCCCATGCATGTCCGAGTAGAATTGTGCCCCATAGGGTTTTCAATGGCTGGTTTTCTGGAAGTAGATCAACCAGGCGTTCCTTCTGCGATGCCTCTGGGTGGACTCAGACCTCCAAGGTTTTGGTTAAGGCGTTGAGCACATTAAATGTTTGCACCACTCAGGGACTCCTGAGTGAAAATAATCCAATTATTTTCATCCTTAATGGACTTTTGAGTAGTTTCCAGTTTGGGGTATTACAGATATTCAAGTACCTGTCTTTTGGTGAATATCTGTATGCATTTCTATTGGACATACCAACTAGAACTAGAATTTCTGGATCATAAGAATAATTTACTTTAAAATGAAAATTATGTTAGGTGTTGGAACATAGTAATTTGGTAAAAATTGAGTAAAATGTTACACTGTTTTCTAGATTACTTTGAAAACTAAGGCCAAGCAATAGGAAAGTGTTTTTGAAATAGGAAAGAAAATAGCTTTGACAAATTGGTATCATTCTGAAGGTGTGTGGCCAGGAGGGGTACATGTGACAGGGAGACAGTGAGGAGTCAGTGTGTCCAGCCTTAGGTCAGCTCAGTACACATCCTGGCCACTGGCCCTCTGGGATGTCACTAGGCTGCTTTCACAGTGGGGACCAGGGTCTGGGAGTTCCTCTCCCCAGGTAGTGCTCCCATCAGAGAACGTGCTGCCCAAAACAAAATTTTGAGTCAACAGATTGCTCCCCACATGTCCCCGCTCTACAAAATTTAGTTAGATTTGTGGGCAGCACCTCAGAGCAGTTTTCTGTGGTTGGCCTCTAACACCCTCTGCCCCATGTGCTAAGTCTTGTCCCAGGAACCCTTCCCTCCTGACCTCCTTTCTGCAGCCATCAGAGCTGGGAGTTAGTGGGGGAGAATGGGGAGGAGGTATGATAACTCATTTATCACAAAACGCATATGAGGAGGCTTCAAAAAATTAGTGGAAAATGGAATGAAAAGATAATGGAACTTCCCCCCGAAGTGCTTGAAACCCTAAGTGTTTAGTGAGCTCCCCCTGAGCAAGTTCTGTCACCACAGTTGGACTGACTTTGCTAGCAGGGAGACCCTGTCCTGACCTGACCTGAGTCACTGATCAGCTGCTGGCTGGGCTATCCAAGCAGGATAATGGGGCACACAAGCATATAGGGCTCCTGCCCTCATCCCTAATTCTGAAGGGAGCTAGGATATTTCTTCAGTCTCCTGGAGACTTTCTGAAGATGTTCCTAGTTGCCTTCAAGCTGATTACGACTCCTGCCGACCCTACCTGTGCAGGGTAGAGCTGCTCGATAGAGTTCTCAACCCCATGATCCTTCAGAAACAGATCCACAGGCCTGTCTTCCAAGGCGCTTCTGAGTAGGCTTGAACTGCCAACCTTTCAGCTAATCCTCGAGCGCTTACCCATCTGCACTGCTCAAAGACTCCTGTCCTGAAGTTAGCAACACTCACTTGGTTTCTGGCCTAACGGGGACTAGGTTTAAGCCACATCTAAGACCATTTGCCCTCTCCCGTATCTCTCTTCTCTATTTTTTGAGGCTTGGTGTTCCCTAAGGAACCCAGATGGCACAGTGGTTAAATGCTCAGCTGCTAACCAAAAGGTCGGTGGTTCAAACCAAGCAGTCACTCTACAGGAAGAAGATGTGGCAGTCATTGCAGCGTTGGAAATCCTATAGGGCAGTTCTACTCCATCCTTTAGGGTCACTATGACTGAAGGCAGTGGGTTTGGTTTGGGTTTGGTGTCCCCTTACAGCCTGTGAGGAAATCAAAACCCCTGTTCATATTCCCCTTTCCTTCTTCCCCACTCCAAAATTCCTTCTCCCCTTTCCCAAAGTGAAGAAACAATGACGCTCCTCCTACCATCTTCCTGACTGGGCCCAGTAACATAGACTTTCCAGTTCACCACATTTGTTGAGCACCATATCATGGTCCAGAGGTCCGGACCATCCCCATTCTGGGTCTAACCTCCAGGGACAGCCGCGCAGTTCTCTGGGGGAGGAGTCCCAGTGCCCAGGCATCAGGCTCCTGCTAAGACCAGGTTTCTGATAGAGGGTTCAGGTAGCCTCTTCCTTCCTGTGCTCTCCCGCTGCTAAGCCCAGATCCTGAGGCCTGCAGCCTCTACTCACTGCTACATGCCAGAAGCAAACCTTCATGGTTTGTTCTCCAGGGATTTGGGCTATAGTTAAAGTGACTCAACCCCAGTTCCCTGCTTCCTGAGCCACTGAACACAAGGATACTCAGTTCTTCCTGTGAGACTTGCCCTTCCCTGCCTCTGTCTCCCAACCAGATCAGGCAGTGAGTACCTGAAAGCCTGGTGTGGTGCTGTAGGATTAGCACTGGGCTGCTAACCGCAAGGTCAGCAGTTTAAACCCACCAGCCGCTCTTAGAAACTCTGTACAGGGTCACTGTGAGTTGAAACTGACTCAGCACTTAACGTCAACAGTTCTGGCTGCTCCTGCAGAACGGCTGTCTGTGTGCTGCTTGAAATTAATGTAGAGAAAGTGCAGTCCAGGGGCATTTTGGCACATCTCTGTCACCTGACCTTCTGCCCAGAGAAGTTGTGCTACAAGGGAGAGATGAAGAATTACAACATTAGAATGCACTGCAGCCTTGACCTTTGTGATCCATCAGCACAAAGACTAACATCTGACCTCTGAAAATGAGTGAGAAGACTCTGGATATACTTGTGATGGTCCGTGTAGGGTACTATAAAGTGGAGAGAAAGGAGAGCATCCAAGAATGCCCACACTGATTGTAGTCTTGTGCAAACCAGATGAACACATCAGTTACAAACTAGATACGATAAGGAAGAGAGGGGGTGTGTGGTTGTTTTTTTTTAATACCATGATTGCTTTGTTTGCTGGTTGGTTGATTTTTAGCCATTAATAACTTTTTTTTAAGACACATGCGTCTTAGGCAAATTCTAGCAATAAAGTATGTATACTCATTTTTATATGAAAAATCCTACAAAATCCCACCACCCAGAAACAGCAGCTCTAGTTTGAGCACTCTCCTCATCAGCATGTGTGCCAGGCTTTATTTTAGAGACATGCTCTTTAACAGAGAGGGAGGACCCTGGGGAGCTCAGGCAGGCACAGTGCCAGCCAGGGCAAGCAGGGTGTTTCTGAAGGATGGAATTGCCATGAAGGAGGAACCGCAGGCCAGAGGCGAGGAGGCTCTCCCTGACTGTGAACATTGCAGAGATTAAAACTATCTGTGCAGGATTATAGCTCCTAATTAGGAAAGGAGATTTGTAGAAGGGGACCTTCCAGCATTCCTCAGCAGGGTTGTTTGCTTTTGAACTGCTGCAGGACATTTCTCCGCTCCGTGATTCAACTGGAAAATGTAAAGAGAAAAGGAATCAGATAGCTGTAGCTAATGAACAAGAGTTCAGCTGCTTCTCGGGACTTGCGTCGGCTACACGGGATTGCTGACATCAATTTTACTAGCTGGGAGGTCCCAGGGAACTCTAGTCCTAGGGACCCAGAGAGGGGAAAGAAGTGGCATACAACAATGCAGCCTCAGAAATTGGTGACCTGACACCCTTCCCTCACTGTGACCTGGCTGAGAGTGAATATCACCATGCCTTGTTGTTTGTTTGTTTGTTTGTTTTTTTAATGCCATTACAATAATGTATTATTCAGAAGCACAAAGAAAGAATTTGATTAGGGTGAAATAGTTCACACTGCAAAAGCTAGCTTCTCTTTACAGAAGGTATCACCACACGATTCCTTCCGATGGCAAGCTTTGCTTATGAGATTTAAAGTGGGTTTTTGTTTGCAAAACTTAGTTTTCTAGGATGCATGTACTTCATTGGCTGGCACGCCCAATGCCAAAACAGCACCAGAAGGGTTTGTGTTATCATTTCTGATGATGGATGCATAAGTATGTGGGGGAAGGGGCATTAGCAAAGCCTTAATGTGGGAGGGTGATGTCATGAGGACCCCAAATATACCTTGTGGGGCTCAGGACCAACTACATAATTTGTGGGGCCCAGTATAAAAGAAAAAGTCTGCATATTCAAAAAACTCATTAAGAATTTCAAGGTGGCAACACCTGACCATTAAACTAAATATGAGTCTTGTAAGGATGGGGCCTGGGGCATCGGTTATATAACCACGAAGCCACCCCAGGTCAAGGTGAGTGGAGGTGGGTGCCCTGAATATGAGGTGCACAGAGGTGAGAGGTTAGTAAGCCATGAATTTGTTCTGGTTAGCTTTGAGATACAAGAGACCATCACCTGCCAAATTTTATTTGGCTTAAGCTACTGGTAAAGCAAGTCATTCCTGAGATCATAGTGAGTGGGGTGATCCAAAAGAACTGTGTTATATCTGTTGTCAGCTACAGAGCTCCTGATGATGGGCTAGTCCTTGGGCCAGCACTGCAATTTAATTTTTATTTTCATAGAAATGTTAGTATAATGGGACAGTTACGAGTATAGATCTAGAGACAGGCACCTGGGTCCAGATCTCACTGGCTGTGAAGCAAAGTAATGAAAGATACCTACATTGTAGGGTGAGGTTAAAAAGTAAATGTGTTTATCTCTTTTGAGCTCTTTGCCCAGTGCTTGGCATGTGGTGGTGGTGGTGGTGGTGGTGTCCATCCCGACTCACAGAGGTCCTGCACAGGGTTTCTAAGGCTGTAAATCTTTATGGGGGCAGAAGACCTCATCTTTTACCCACAGAACAGCTGGTAGTTTCGAACTGCTGACATTGAGGTTAACAGCCGATTCATAACCACTACGCTACTAGAGCTCCTTCGGGAAGCTTTGTAGTTTGATCTAAAAGAGTGGCACACCAAGCTCAGGTGTAAGTGGATAACTATGCATTCCTGACTTAACGCCTATCTGTCCATTTAGCACACGTGTGCGGAACTCGTGTCTGTGGGGGCTGTCTTGGTGCTGAAGATGTATGTAGATGGGAGATGGGGCACAGAGTATAGCAGTAACTACTACCACATCTGTCAGTCCACAATGAGGGGGTTGGGAGCACAGGGATGAGAGGACTTGCTCTACCTGGAGACCTTTGGGGAGGCTCTGTGTAGGGCAACATTCTAGTCTGGGCTTCAGAGAATAGAAGGCAAGGACTGAGGAGCCCTCCAGCCTGTGGTGCACAATGTAGAGTCCAGGTGGGGCAAACTCATCATGTGCTTGACCGCTAGCTGAAAATCTGGAGATTTAAGCCCACCCGAGGTACCCTCAGGAGAAAAGCCTGGTGACCTACTTCTGAAAAAGCAGCCACGGACAACCCGTGACACACCTGGGATCACTTTCAGTCAGAGTAGACTCAACAGCACCTGGGCGTGGTGTGCCATGTGATAAGTGAATGGTGAACGTCTATAAGCTAAATTCTTTCCACCTCAGCCTCAGAAGCAGTAGGTGGCAATAGGTAGGTGATACCACAAAAAGCCACTGAGTGAACTGAGAAGAGACCAGGCCACAATACCTCTGGAGAGTCCCATCTTTTTTAATTCGGGTGGCAGGAGAGGTGGGCCACACAGTGTGAGTTTGGGGCTGTGGAAGTTTGCCTGCATGTGGAGCTGGGGAGATTCCTTACTGACCCTTACCTTTGACCTCATTTTGTCACCTCTACTCTTCTGCTCTTATCTCCCCAGGGTCAGTGGACTTTCCCCCTTCATGGGTGATAATGATAATGAAACTTTAGCCAACGTTACCTCAGCCACCTGGGACTTCGACGATGAGGCGTTCGATGAGATCTCCGATGATGCCAAGGATTTTATCAGCAGTCTGCTGAAGAAAGATATGAAGTAATGAGCTGGGCTTTCAGTCCTTTCAGCTTCCCCACATCCTGGACTGGTGTCAGGATGGACGGGTTTCTCTCGTCTTTCTGAGAATGGGAGGGTGGGCATTGAGCGGGACCAAGCCAATTGTGTGTGGAGGGATGGAAGGGCATCTTCCTAGGCCTCACTTCCCTGACTTGATACCATACCAGTCTTTCAAGTCATGAATTCTCACAAAGAACTAAAGCCACACCTGACTGAGCATCGCAGCTCTGTGTATAATGCCTGCAGTTGTGTGTGTATGATGGTGGCTTGTGGAAGCCCTGACTCTTCAGGGACCCTGGAAGTAGCCTCTCAAAGTGCAAGAGCAGATGACAGAGGGTCCACTAGAAAGCATCCCGGAGCCCCACTCATCTGCCAGATTACCTGGCTTTGTGTTTTCTCAGATCTAGATTCTTTAAGAACTGCCTGCCTATATCTGGCCAGAGTTAGGTTGTGACCTCAGCCCTCCCCTCACTCTGTCCCTGTGCTCCCACCACAACATTGCAGGCTGCGAGGGTCCCCACCTCTGCCTTGGGGGGGCTGCCCACATGGTCAGAGGATGACTTAAACAGTTGTGACCAATGGTAGGTAGTGTGTTCCAGTGTCTGGTTGTGCAGAAACCTCAGACCCCAGGTACTAGCTGAGAGTGGAGTGGGTGGGGCTGTAGCGGGAGACTAGGGCAGAGGAGGGGAGATTTAAGGCAGGCCCTGGGGGTGGCTGGACTGAATGAACTGGTGAAGACTCTCCTGGTGAGGGAACCAGCTAGATTAAAACAAGACGACGAGAGGAGCTCTGAGATGTGACGGGAAGGCTGACCTGTCCCAGAGGGAGGATGGACTGGAGGTGTCAGGTGTCTGTCCCCACTCCCCACTAAAAATCCCACTTCTGTCAAGTCAATTCCAATTCATAGCAACCCTACAGGACAGAGTCAGACTATCACATGGGGTCTACAAAGCTGTAAATCTTTACAGAGCCAACTGCCAGATCGGTCTCTCATGGAGCAGCTGGTGGGTTTGAACCGCACACTTTATGGTTAGCAGCTGGGTGCTTTTGATGCTGCTCCACCATGCTGTAAATCAAGTGGCTAGATAAGGCAGGGCCTGCCTCCAGGTGCTCCCAGGATTTCAGAGTGATATTTGGCAACAGAGAGCAGCTGGAAGGCTTGTCAGAGGCGAGTGATGTTGAAATAGGGTTGTGCCAGAACATGAGGGGCGGGACAGTCTCCAGGGGTAGAGGGAGGTCCTGCACTCACTCAGTCTTGTGACTGTGCAGCCAAGGCATCTAGCCCAGTCTCCCTGGCCCAGAGACCCCACTGAGGCAGCCAGCCTGATTGTTCCCTCTGGAGAAATGCAGTTTGAGACAGAAGATCACCGCTTCTAAAGCAGCTATAGTGGAGGCCTCGATGCTTCTCTCTGGTTTTCCAGTCACCCATCACCTCAAGGCCACATTCCTCAAGAGACTACCACACCCCATTCTCTGTGACCGAGAGGTTGTGTGGTATTTTGCTGTAATGGGCTTTGTATCAGAATTAGACATGCTGCCTGCGGAAGCAAGATGTTGTTGGAGGTGGGGTCTATGCTACCTTCCATTTTGAGGGATCCACCACTTCCCAGGTGCCTCAGTGCTAATCACTCTGGTCCAAAGATGGCCTTTAGCAATCAAGCATTGGTCACTGAGGACTGGGACAAGGTGTCCTGTATACACTCTGTTTTCTTTTCTGATCTTGAATTCATTCAGTAACGGACAGCTTTGGATCCCTCTGTGCTCATAAAATGGACTCACCAAGGAACTGATCTTACTGAAATAGATTAAGACGTTAGAACCCCATAAACTCTTATCCCAGAAATCTCCACCTAACAGCACTTTTGGAAATATTTATATTATAAAAAATAGTATGTGTACATTGTAGAAAATTTTAAGAACATAAGACAATTAGAATCATCCAGAACCCCTTTAGCTAAACATCACTGCATTTTGGTTATACTTCTTTCCAGTCAATTTTATATGCATGTTAGTATTTGGTTCGTTGAGTTTTATTAGAGCTGGGACAACTAAGGTTTATGATAATGACCCAGATATATTTCTAGATTCCCAGACCTTTCAGAGAGATTATGTGTGTGTTAGTGTAATTCTAAGGTTATCATAATTCATGGGTTATATGAAGCACATACCTCTTCGAGTTATAATAAGAAAGTCCCAATATTCAACCATATGTTAAAACATGGAGTTAAATGATTCTCAGAGGTTTTGGCCCAGTCTATCAGTCACTCTCTCTCCCAGACAGATGTTCAGAAGGATTAGGCCCCAGGGATCAATACAAAGAGCCCAGGCAAGTCAGCCCTCCAGCACTTACCTGTCCTAGACCCCAAGTGCAAGTCATGAAACACCATGCTTCCTTGGTGGTGAGGCCTTCTCAACACAGGCCTTGGCTGGGTCCACTCAGTGCAACCCAGACCAAGAGGGGAAAAAAACAAGAGCACAATGACCTGGGTCATGGATGGACTAGGAGCAGGGAGCCCTGGACTCGTGTCTGATCTGGTCTCTGAGGTTCCCTTCTGCTCAGAAATCCTCTAATCTCTGCCTCTATCAGAAACCGCCTGGACTGTACCCAGTGTCTTCAGCATCCCTGGCTAACAAAAGACACCAAGAACATGGAAGCCAAGAAGCTTTCCAAGGACCGCATGAAGAAGTACATGGCCAGAAGGAAATGGCAGGTAATGTGAAGTTGTACTTGCTAAATTCAAACCACCCTCATTCCCAGCTTCCCCTGGCCTCACTCCAGAAAATTTTCAGTTGCTTCTAGAATCAGCTGGGACCAATTTAGGCAGCGAGTATAGGTAGGGTTCTGCTGTTATTTCTGTCACCGGCCCAGCGTTGCTCAAGGGAGATGGGTTTCTGGGCTGCAACGGTCTCTCCAGTTCTGCTTAGCCTTGTCCCAGAGGGTCCAGTGAGGGAAGGCCTCAGGCAGCTTGGCCTGAGCTGGCTCATGCCCCTGACATTTTCATGTCTTCATGGTAGGAATGAGCAATGTTACCTTTAGGTCTACTTGGCAAACCTGGAGAATGTGATCTCCTTACAGGTATTCTGATAGTCTTACATTTCTTTATGATGAAAGACGAAGCCACATGATGTAAAGAAACAGGGAGTTCTTAAGTGGAACAAACAGTTAATGTGCTTAGCTGCTAACCTAAAAGTTGGAGGTTTGAGTTTACCCAGAGGCACCTTAGAAGAAAGTTCTGGAAATCTACTACCAAAAAGTCAGTTCTGGCTATTTACCCTCTAAGAAGGTCATATGTTACTAGCTGCATGTCTTTGGATAACTTTGCTGTGACTTTGTTTTCACATCTGAAAGTGAGGTTAAGAGTGATACCAACTTGACAGTATTGTGAGAATTAAATGAGTCCTGACGAGGCACGGTAAGATAAGCACTGGGCTGCTAACCACAGGGTCAGTAGTTCAAATCCGCCAGCTACTCCTCAGAAACTCTATGCTGGGTCACTATGAGTCAGAACCAACTCGAAGGCACACAATAGCAGCCTTCAAATGGCTTGTAGCACAATGCCTGGCACACAGTAAGGGCTCAAAGGTGGTAATAGTAGCTAATCTGTATTGAGGGCTGACCGTGTGTTAGGGATGTGCCAAGCCCATGTATTAAGTTTTTCAATCCTGTGAGGTAGGTATCATTATTAGCCCACTTTATAGACAAACTGAGGCAGAAAAGGGTTAGGAACCTGTCCCAGGACCACATAGATAAGAAGAAGGATCAGACCCAGAAAATGGCTCCACATCATGTAGTCTTCATAACAACACGAAATTGCCTTTGATAACAAAATTGATAAAATTATCACCCAAAGTCATAGGGTAATCATCATCATCCTCATCATCTGTTTTTATTTTTGCTATCACTATTGCCATTTGGGAGTCTTGGTGTGGTGCTGTGGGTTAATGCTCTGGACTGCAAAGTCGGTTTGAACCACAAGGTCTGCAGTTCAAGCTCACCAGCTGCTTCTTGGAAACCCTATACAGACTCGCTATGGGTGGGAACTGACTCAACGGCACTTAACAACAACAACAACATTACCATCTAACCATTCCTGGGCTACAAGAGGGTACATGGTTCCTATAGTCGAGGAATGTACAGTGTAATGAAGATTGGAAGCAGATAGACATAAAAGGGCATAGCACGCACCAAGAATGATAAACTATCAGTATAGCTCTCCATAACCATATATGAGTGTAGCTGGGAGAATGGAGCCAGTCCAAGCAGAGTTGGGTATATGATAAGGACATGCTCGCAGAGGAGGGCTTTAAAGTGGGCATGGAATGTGGGTTAGAAGAAAGAGAAGCAAGTATAAGACTGGGTCTGCAAGGTCTGTACACTTGGCTTGACAAGAGCTGGAGAGTCAGGGAATCTGAGGGCATTTCGACCTCTTAGTTGTTGCTAAGTGATGTGGAGTCGGTTCCGACCTATAGAGACCCATTATAGGGTTCCCAAGGAGTCGTGGCTTTGCACCATCAACCTGGTGGTTAGCAGTCCTGTGCTTATCCTACAGCACCACACCAGGACTCCAGACCTTTTTAAATGACAGAGACAAAGGAGATCGCTTGTTACAGGGACAAAAGGGACACAGGTAATTTGCCACACAAGGTGCCAATCAGAGTTCCCTTGAAAAACCCAACTTCATGCAAAGTTTCATGCAGAGGTTGAGAGACGGAGCAAAGGCGGATGCAAGCTCCACTGGTATGGGTTCAGGTGTGGTCCAGTGGAATGCCTCTTCAGTAGGAGTTAGTTCTTGGTCAGCCCCCTCTGTGAGATTTGGGTGGGTCTGAAATATAGCATGAGAGTTGGAACACCTGCCTTGCCCTCTGCTGCTGTTAAAATCGAACCAAACTCACTGGCAAGTCGATTCTGACTCACAGCGACCCTATTGGACAGGGTAGAATTACTCCTTAGAGTTTCCAAGACTATAAATCTTTGTGGGAACAGGCAGCCACATCTGCCTCCCTTGTAACAATGTGGAGTTAAATTGCCAGTACTTAACCCACAGGGCTCCTTCTGGTGTTTTTGTTGTTGTTAAATACCATGAAATTGGTTCTGACCCCTATGCACCACAAAATGAAACACTGCCCAGTCCTGCGCCATCCTCACCATTGTTATTATGCTTGAACCCATTGCTGCTGCCACTGTGTCAATCCAGCTCATTGTGGGTCTTCATCTTTTTCTCTGACCCGCCACTTTCCCAAACATGATCTCCTTCTCTAGGGACTGCTAACCTTCTGATAGCATGTCCAAATTTGAGAGACAAAGTCTCACCATCCTCACTTCTGAGGAGCATTCTGACTGTACTTCTTCCAATACAGATTTGTTTGTTCTTCTGACAGTCTATGGTACCTTTAATTGTCTCCTCCAACACTGTAACTCAAATGCATCAAATCTTCTAATGTCTTTCTTATTCATTGTCAAGCCTTCACATGCATATAAGGCTATCGAAAATACCATGGCTTGAATCAGGCTGCACCTTAGTCCTCAAACTGGTCTCCTTGCTCTTTAACACTTTAAAGAGGTTTTGTGCAGCAGATTTGCCTAATACAATACATTGTTTGATTTCTTGGCTGCAGTTTACAAAGGTGTTGATTGTGGATCCAAGCAAAATGAAGTTTTTGACAATTTCAAAATTTTTTGAAGAATGACCAAAGAGAGCGTATCAAACAATTCAATTTTTTTCTTGTAATATCATGACATTTTTCTGCTTATTGGGAGCATCACTAGTGATATTTTATATGGGTCCTACATTATTATTCAAATTTTACGGTACTGCACTAAACATTATGAAAAACGGGAGAATTGCAAGAGATATTTCTTACTGTGATACACAATTTATTGAAGAAAAACTGCTCCCATAGAGATCATTAGTGTGGCACAATATTTCTTTTAAATCCACTTAATAAGTGGGCCTTTGCAGTCTAAGGGTCAACTGCAGTATGTAAACAAAGTCCTAATGACTATGCTGGAGTCCTAGTGTGGCTCTGTGGGCTAATGCGTCAGACTGCAAAGCTGTTTGAACTGCAAGGTCAGTGGTTCAAGCTCACCAGCTGCTCCTTGGAAACCCTATACAGGGTTGCTATGGTTGTAATCGACTCCACCACGGCACTTGACAATAATAATGACTAAGCTGTACATATGTAGATGACTAATAATCAACTCAACAGTGCTTAACATATGATTGATTTTATTGTTGTTGTTAAGTGCTGTCAAGCTGGTTCCGACTAGCAACCCTGTAAAGGGTTTCCAAGGCTATAAATCTTTGCGGGAGCAGAAAGCCTCATCTGTATCCCATGGAGCAGCTGTTGTTACATGTCATCGAGTCAGTTCTGACCCATAGCGACCCTGTATAAGATTTGTGAGGAGCAGCTAGTGAGCTTGAACCACTGGTCTTGCAGTTCAAACTGACTTTGCAGTCCAGCGCATTAACCCACAGCGCCACACCAGTACTCCACAGACCTTGTAGTCCAGTGTTTATCATATGGAGCCACCACACTCCCACTATTGATCTTAGAATTCAGTTAGTCCAAAAAGGGCATACTTTAAATTTATATTAAAAGGAAATGTAAAAGGCATTTAGTGAGGAATAGCAAATGTGGGTAAGGAAATTGAACAGGCTTCTGTGTGCAAATTGGAAGCAAAGGCATTGGAGGCTCGTTGGTAGCCATCTTTATTTTCTTGGTCATAAAGAAGTACACATTTGATTCAATATAGCACAAATGATTTTTCATACCTACCACATTTGGATACTATGCAATTCCTAGGGGACTTCTGGTATAAACATGGGGCTTATGAAGGTTGTCTGGTTCTAGGGTGACCAACTTGTCCCGGTTTGGAGGGGACTGTCCTGATTTTAGCACTAAATGACCCATTTCCTGGGAAACACTACAGCCCTGGGAAAATTGAAATGGTTGGTCATCCTAACTGGCTCTAAAAGCGAGGGCCCTGCCCACAAGAAAGAAAGAGACTTTTCTAAAAAGAGAAATGAGAGAATTGAAACCTTACTTTTTTGATGCTCCAAACATTTTCAATCATTCAGTAAAGGAACAACCAATTTTCTGCTCAAAGTCTGGAAAACTAGAACATACAGATATATTTCTTTTTCATTTCTGCAAAATATCTTTTTCATAAAACAGTTTCCTATGATTAAATTCTGAAGCAGATAACTTTAAAGATTTTCTTTATAAAGCATTTCTTGTATTTCTCCCGCATGCTGGCAACTCATATTAGTCATTTTACTAAGAAATAAAATGAAGAAAAGGCATCATCTCTCTTCCTCATATCAGTGAAGACCAAATCCCAGTCAATCTCAATCCAGATGCTAGAATTAGGGAGTCCTGCTGCATATGTATGGGACTGGGGAAAACCAGAGCTGCAGGAAGCTCAGAATCTTCTAATCACCTCATTATTAACCAAGGATACTGAAATCCAGAGAGGGCAAGTGGCTTACACGAGGTCACACGGCAATCTGTAGTGACAGAGAACTAATCTGTCCCTTGTTGGGAATAGACCTTCTGAGTGAAGAAAGTCCTGGCCCAGGACAAGTCAGTATGTATATAGGCTAAAGGGAATAAAGACCTAAGAAGGACAAAGCTGGTGAGGAACTAGGCTGGTCTGTTGTTGACTCATAGTGAGAACTGTTGCGGCCACTTCTTGCCTGAGGCCAGGGTAAGATCTCACAGGAAGAGCTGGGTCTCAGCAGTAATCTCTCCCCAGGAGAGCAGGGAGGATTGCCAAGTGGTCTGCAGGCCAACACAGTTCAGCTGCTCATTGCTTCAGTGTCTTCTCCTCCTGACCAGCCCCACCTGATGTTCAGAGTGACCCCACCCTTTCAGGCACCCTACTTCCTCATGACAGCTGAAGGCCAGACCCAGACCCACACCATGCAGGGGTGTGTGTGAGAGGGCAGGTGGCCAGAGGGCACAGCCAGATAGAATGCCTGTCTAAAGTGCATGAAAACAGTCTGTAACAAGGTCAGGTGACATCACATCAGAAAATTGATCATGGTCATCAGTGGTGAGGCTCCACTTAAACCACACACACATACACAATTTGAAGTTAGAGGCCTGCTTTCTAGATTGCTCAAGATTGTGAGGTTTTACTGAAATATATTGAGTGTGTAAAGTTAATTCAGGCAGAAAGTGGCTTTGCCGGCAGAAGTTGAATGAGATCCAATGAGAATGCAAATTAGCTGAATATCTATGACAAGGCTGTGGCCTAACTGGCTCTCAGAAGGGCTCTCAGAAGAGTGAGCAGCCAGTGCGTGGTGGCATCTGCCTGCAGGGAGCACAGCATGTGGATGCCTGAAATGATGTTTCTGGGAGGCAGGTGGGAAGGACTTGATCATGGCTTCATTTTCTTATCTCCATCATTCCCAACTGCCTTTAAAAGTGGCTGAGGAACTTTGAAGGGTGAGAAACAGACACAGCTGTACATTACTGGGGACTTCTCTGCCCAAATCCACATTCAATAGAATTTTCACAGTGCCAAGAAAAGGCCTGTCAAGTTTTAACACTGTCCTGAGAAATTCTGCCCTGTTCTAAGGCAGCTAGTCTCAGAAAAGCAACGTGGTATTGAATTTTATTTTCCTCAGGTGCTTCTTTTGAATGCCTGCATGCACATCAGGGAAGAACAGTCTCCACAACCTCACTGTACAGCCATGGGCTTGTGCTGGGCCTAGCCAGAAAGTTTCTGGAAATCTCTTAAGTATCTGAATCATAAATAGAACTAAATGGGGCCTTGGAAACTATCTTATCCAACCCCTTCTTTACACAGAAAGGGAAACTGAAGCTCAGAGACCTATATTAGTTGCCCAAGATCAAGAGAATGCTTTTTTCTTTTCTTTTGCCTGAAGATCTGTGGGGTCTGTAGTAACTATGGTCTTGACCAATTAGAATCCTCTCACTTGCATTGTTTTATGAGAAACGGCCTCACTGGACTCAGTTAGCAATAAGTCTTTGGAGCTGTCTCAGCCTGCAGTTGCTTTATATAAACTATCCCTTTTATGGGAGTTGAAGCACAGTATGAGAAGAGTTTTTGTCTCATGTTGACCTTGTTTAGTCACATTAACGCACACATCAGTTCCAAGGCCCCATTCCATTCTCTGAACATCTTCTGACATACAGATAGTGCTGAGCAGAGCAAGGTTGGGCTCACTCCTCTGGCAGGACCTCAGAACTCAGAGGCCCGCCTTCCAGGGAACACAACTGCTTCTCTTGGGCTGAGCTGGATTCTTCTCCTCAGAGCCCCGAGCACTGCCCAGCTGAACCCAGGGACGCCTATCGACCCCAACCCCAGTGTCTATTTTCCAGAAAACGGGCAATGCTGTGAGAGCCATTGGAAGACTGTCCTCTATGGCAATGATCTCAGGACTCAGCGGCAGGAAATCCTCAACAGGGTCACCAACCAGTCCGCTCCATGCAGAGAAACTAGAATCTGAAGGTAAGGAGGTGTGGGAGGCATTTTCCAACCAGTTGATGAGGTTGGGAGATAGAGAAACATCCTGAGAATCTTTGTTGGTTTTTTCAAATTTTGAGTTGTTTTTTTGTAAAAGAATAATCTAAAGATAAATTCAGAACCACTTCTGGGTTGCCCTGACACTGAATCTAGAAGTTATTTTTAATGGCTTAATCCTAAAGGTAACTATTTTCAAAGGGCATACTATTTTTCATCCATTCAAACTGGATGACCCCAGCTAGTCTTTTGCCTATATGTTTTATAAGAATTAGTAAAGTATTATTAAAAGAAAATCTCCTTGTTATAAAAATCATACTTAGATATCGAGAGAAAAAAATACCATAAAAAGCACATAAAACTGTGTAGCTTTAAAAAATATATTTCCTCTTTTCTTTTTTTTTTTTCCATGCCTTTGTGTTTTTATTTTAAACAAAAATTAACTTATATAGAATTAATGTCATATTTGGGCATTTTTCATGATGCTGAACCACAGGTAGATTGTGATTGGAAGGCTTCTTCCTGGAGACCAGTAGGCTGGTGACTTGCCCCTTTTAGAGGCTCTCCCTCCATCTCCTCAGCCAAGGCCTCAGTCTCTTCCTATTTCAGGAGCACACAGGGCCTGACCCTTATTGTCCCTGAAGCACCTCATGTGGGCAGCGTTCCCCTGTGATACCTGGTGCTCTTGGTACCCACAGGTGAGAAGTTCAAGTCTAGATCCCTTTTGTGCACAAAAGAGGCTGCCAGGCTGCTGAGAAGCTTCCTTGTGTGTGGGGACTGAGTCTGCAATGCATGGGCTTGGTCCTTCCTACCCACTCCTGCCACTGCCCAGATGACCTAGCAGTAACAGGAAGGAGACCCCTCAGAATTACAGCTTTGCCCAGGACTTATCTCAAACCCTGATCTGCAGTGATACAAAATGGCCATACTGCCAAAGGTGGAGAATAAAACTGCTGGCAAGTTGGAGATGCCTCTAGGCTCTGGCCCATCCCTTCTAAGGAGCAGACTGAACAATCTGTTGGAGAAGGAGGGAAAAGGGGCACAGAGACCAGAAAAGTGGGTTCCGCCCTTCCCAAATATGTTCAACTGAATCCTGAAACAGCATGAAAAGCAGCCAAAAATCCTTCTTAAAGATGACTTCCTTTTTAAATGTGTCAGCATAAGGGAAGAGGGGACCCTGAACACAGCCTCCATTTGGACCCAGCTCTCTCTTCTGCCAGAAGCCATTTGGCAGTGGACCAACCTGTCCTTGGGAGAAAGGCATGATTATCATCCAGTTCTCTAAGATGCCGTATTTGCTAAATTATACAAATTTAAGGGGAGCGGGGGGAGGGAATCAGCTTTCCAATGAGGGGAGAGGAGAGAAGAAGGAATGGAGAATGACCGAGTCCTCTGCTTGTCTTCTAGAAGATGTCTCTCAAGCTTTCCTTGAGGCTGTTGCTGAGGAAAAGCCCCATGTCAAACCCTATTTCTCTAAGACCATCCGTGACTTAGAAGTTGTGGAGGGAAGTGCTGCTAGATTTGACTGCAAGATTGAAGGTAAGTTGTAGCTCTCCTTCCCTTTACCACATGTAGGGGATGGCCTGCTGGCAGGTCACCCACCATGTGCCCAGGCAAGAGCTCTGTTGTATGCAGCCTAGAAGTGGTTAGGAACAGCCAGGCTGTGAGGAAATAGCCACTCCTTTTCCCCTGCTTCCGGAAGAATGAATGCTCTTCAGTGACTTACAGAGGGGCACATTTGTCATTTTGCCTGCTTACCCAGCCACTGAGCCTAAGTTAAAAGGATGTGTCATGGGTCCCAATGGCTATGGAACATGCCTAATGAAATGGGCCCACAAGAAGCTCTCAAAGGAAGGTTGGTACAAAGGGCATAGGATGTGGGGCTGTGTGACCTTGGATGTCACCTCGCTCTTCGGAGACTCAAGCCCATCTCTTTAAAGTGATGTCTCATGCACTGAGTTTCTGGGTGATTCTGAGATGACATATGTAGAAAAAAAGGAAGCCTTTTAAGTCTTTTAAAGATGCTATGGAGTACAGGAGCTCTGGTAGCGTAGTGGTTACGAATCGGGCTGCGAACCTTAAGGTCAGCGGTTCGAAACTACCAGCCGCTCCGCAGGAGAAAGATGATGCTTTCTACTCCCATAAGGATTTACACCCTCGGAAACCCTGTAAAGGGTCGCTATGGGTCGGAACCGACTCGACGGCACTTAACAACAACAACAAATGGAGTACAGGAATAAGTTGTGAGGTGTGACTTCAAACTGAAGGTAGGTTGGAATCCAGGTGCTTGGGACAGACCCTTCCATCTGCCATCTCCCCAGGTTCCTCGCTGTTTGCTGGAAGAATACATTGTATGATCATGAGTTGTGTGAGCTCAAGGGAGCTACACCGATCTTAGTGTAGCACCTGAACATTTAGCAATATTGGTGATGCCCCAGATTGCAACATTCTAGAAAGGTAAGCAGCCAGTGCAGACGGGCCTGTTTGCCTAAAGGCTGTGACTGTTAGTTGCCAACCAGAGTGCAGGGTTTTTCCCATTTCAATCTGACCAGATTAAGCACAGAAGTTTATGAAACAACCTTCCCAAGGCCACGTAGCACAGGACAGCAGAGTCCAAATAAGCTATTCTCCAGCAATGTGACTATCTACTGCCTTTTGGGTAAAATAACCCAGAGTTAGGAATGAAAACAACAAGTTTTCTCTGGTGTCTTTATATTATGAAAATGCCTTGTATGACTTTCCCCTACTATAATATTCCTCCCTTTCAACTTAACTAAAAAAATAAGTAAGTAAAGTGGAAGGAGACTCCGGGTGGTGCAAATGGCTAAGCACTTGACTACTACTCTAAAGGTTGGTGGCTCAAACCCACCCAGAGGCACTTTGGAAGATAGGCCTGGCTGTCCACTTCTGAAAGGTCACAGCCTTGAAAACCCTGTAGAGCAGTTCCGTTCTGCACACGTGGGGCAGTAGCCACAATAATAGCAGATCAAATCTGGCAAACAATGATAGCTCACAAACAGTGAAGTGGCGGACGGCCTTCTCCAGTGTGGAAATGCTCAGGTTCAGGGCTCTGCTGGAAGCTTGGGAACCATGCCTGTAACTCTCACCATTACCATTTTCTTTAGGTCTTCTGAAATTGTTTCCTTTTTAAAAATTACTATAACATAGTGATTATTATTTGTATGCTAATTTTTCTCTTTGGGATGATTTCCTTGGTATTTGTTTAACTTCTGACTGAAGGAAGGGCTGGTGAGACTAAAGCATTTGGGTGCTGCATTTTGGTTTTCGTTTTCATGTAGATATTGTTTTGATAACATTTAAATTTCTACTTTAAAGAAAGATAGAATTCTTAAATTCTCACATACAATTTTTATTCTGATTGGGGCTATAATTCTTTCTGTAAAACAGTTTTTCCAATTTATGAGAGCAAGTCAGTTGGAATGTATTATACAGCTGTGGCACTATAGAATAAGCACTGGACTACGAACCGAAAAGTTGGTGGTCCAAACCCACCAGCTGCTCCTCAGCAACCCTATACAGGGTAGCTATGAGACGGAACCAACTCGATGGCACTTAGCAAGTATATGCATATGTCTGTATTGTATACATTTTTCATGGTGAACTTTGCAGAAATCTGACTAATGCATAAAGTGAAGCTACTCAGCGTGCTCGATTTCCAGTTCACTACAGGCCGATTATCTGCTTTGGAACAGACTCAGACAAACATGGCTGTATTTTTCCTAGCAATATCAGCTCCTCTAACTTACACTTTACATATCTGTAAGCAACCTTACTGAGCTACAGTTTGTAGACACCCATTTTAAGTATACAGTTTATTTTTACTAGGTTACAGAGTTCTGAAACCAGCACCACAATCCAATATTAGAAAATTTCCATCACCCCAAAAAAGAACTCCTGCGTCCATTTGCTCAGTTATTTTTCATTTTAATTTATTTATTTAAGTTAAACTTTTCTACAAGATTTTTACATTTTTATTTCCATCTAAGAAGATCTTTAGCTCTGAGTGTAGTGTATAGTTGCAGTTGGGGTAATATTGCTGGTAGTATTGCTATATCCGGTTAAAGGAAGAATGAGGGCAGGTGCTGTTGTTGTGAAGTGCCGTCAAGTCAGTTCCGACCCACAGCGACCCTGTATAGGGTTTCCGAGGAGCAGCTGGTGAGCTTGAACCACTAACCTTGCAGTTCAAATGGCTTTGCAGTCTGGTGCATTAACCCACAGAACCACACCAGGACTCCAGGGGTGGTGGTGGTGGTTATGTGCTGTGGAGTTGGTTCCAACTCATAGCGACCCTGCACAGGGTTTCCGAGGCTGTAAATCTTTACAGGAGCAGAAAACCTTGTCTTTCTCCCGGGGGACAGCTGGTAATTTTGAACTGCTGACCCTGAGGTTAGCAGTCCGATCCGTAACCACTACGCTACCAGAGCTCCTTCCAAGGGGTAGGTATAACCAACTTTAAAATACTCTACTTGTGGTTTCAAATATTAGGATTTATAATACACACCCGTTTTCAAATGTAAATATCCGAATGGATACAAAAAGGAACCCTCATACCTTTTTGTTCTGTTGTCCTCTTAATCAATAGAGGTAACTTAGAAGTTTTTAGCATGAATGGATGAGAGATTTTGAATCACAATTTCTCCCTGTGATGCAGGATATCCAGACCCTGAGGTCGTCTGGTTCAAAGATGATCAGTCCATCAGGGAGTCCCGCCACTTCCAGATAGACTACGATGAGGATGGGAACTGCTCTCTAATTATTAGTGATGTCTGTGGAGATGACGACGCCAAGTACACCTGCAAGGCTGTCAACAGTCTTGGAGAAGCCACCTGCACAGCAGAGCTCATTGTGGAAACCATGGAGGAAGGCGAAGGGGAAGGCGAAGAGGAAGAGTGAGATAGAGCCTAAAAGAAGCTATTTCTAAGTCAAAAAGACTGTTTCTCTAAGTCAAAAACAACAAAAACCAAGATATTAAAAGCACCTAGTGTGGTAGAGTATCTAGTTAAGTCATTTGGGGTTGATTCTTCAGCGAGAGCAGTTGATACCCAGCAGCGTAATCTATCAATGGGCATTAATCTGAATTAGCCGGCACCTTAAGGAACCCTGGTGGCATAGTGGATTATGCATTGGACTGCTAACCACAAGGTCAGCAGTTCAAATCCACCAGCTGCTCCATGGGAGAAAGATGAGACTTTTCTGCTCCTGTAAAGATTTACAATCTTGGAAACCCTATACAGGGTTACTATGAGTTTGGAAGCGACTCCACGGTAAACAACCACTACCACTACCACCAGCCGGCACCTTAAGGTGTGAGTGCACTTAGATTTCATTTAGGGAAATCATCTAGTAAGTGGCCTGAGCAACTGATTTTAAAACAAAAGTAACCAAAAATAACTAAATAAATAAATTAGTAACCAAAGGGGCAAAGTCATAAATTCTCTAACTGAAGGCACTCATGAGAAATCAGGCCCAAACAAGGGACCCTGGGCCCTGCAACCATAGCCCAGCCCAGAGGAGCCTTGGAATTAGGAAGTGTCTCTCTCCCAGCCCTGACTACCAAACAACGGGCTCATCCTCTGTCCTGCAGCACTTCATTCTGAAAGCTGTTGAACCACTTGACCTTATGAGACACGTTTTAGTCCAAAGCATACTGTAGAAGTTTGAACTTTTCATTTCTCTCCCCTGTCCCTCCTGTCAGTTTCCCTGGATCTGAACTTGCCATGAGTTAAAGCATTAAGCACCAAGGACACTAGATTCTGAAGACAGGTTAGGAAAGCAGAAGCTCCTTCCTTACGAAATAAGAAATCTAAATGTAGCCCCTCTTTGAAAGTGTTTAGCAGCTTCCGGCATTTGTATAAGAACACATGAAAAAAAGAAAAATCCTTGCTGATGTGTGTTCCTTGTTCAATCTGTATTCTTCATATATGTGCTGGTATAAGATATCAGTTCTGCCTGTGTAGTAACAATTTTTGTGATTGAATGTATGAAAAGCCAGTTTGCTGAAAAGTTAGCTTTAATTATTTATTGGCCACCAAGAAACAGATTTCAGCTTATGAAAAGTTGTAGACCACCACATACTTTGGAAATCTCCTTCCAGACAGTCTAAGCTTAATACATCTGCATTCTAAACTCTCTCCAAAGAACACCCTTCTTCTGGGTTCCACAATAGTCTTCTTTTTGAAGTGCAACAACCATACCTTGCCTCCAACCTTGAAATATATCATTAGACCTGACAAACGCACTCAGATTTACATCTTTAGGATTTGTGTTTACTTTCTTTCACAACATTGACACTTAACGTTTTTCTTCATAGGACTTTTTGAAGGCCATAAACTGATATAACTAATGCATTCCCTCTGTGTGCCGGTGTGTGTATGTGTGTGTGTGACATTCCAAATATTTTTCTTTCTTTCCACTGTTTGTAAAGTGCAGCAACTTAGTATTTCATGGGACTCTTTAATAGCTCCTTAAGAACCAATTTTAAATTACTTTTGTACAATCCCTACACAGTATCAACATTAGGATTTTGACATTATTTAGTTTTATGTTATCTGTTTTTATCTGCTTTTGGTTGCTAGTTTCAAATTGCCAGTATTTTCCCTTTTCCTTTTGCTTTTAAAGTTTTAATATTTTTCATAATAGCCACAGTATTACCACAGTTTACTATAAGAAAGAGTTTTAAACTTGATTTAGAGCATCCAAAGCTTTTATTCCCCTCACTTTAAATTGTGTTTGGGCTATAATCTTCGTGTGTGTGTGTGGGTATGTGTGTGTGTGATGTGGACCTGTGTTTACAGGTTTTTAGTACCTTCTTGAAACTGTGTTAACATTCTCCCAGTTTATTATGCCATCATAGTGGTAAACGAGAATGCCACACCTGTAGTTAACTCCCAGTTTTTAAATAAAGGATACCACGGTGCATGCTGTCTGTTCAGTCTTTGTAGGCTTCTCTTTTTTTCCATGCCACAAGTTTTCAGATAGATCTTGATGATAAAAACCAACACTGTGCTGCACAAATGTGAAGAACCAGCTTATGTGGTTGTGGTTTACTAAGAAACAGGATAATTTGTGTAGTTCCGTTTATACTGGGTAGTCTAATTTACACATTTAGTTCAAAATCTCGTGTGAGTGTCAGTTTAACATAACTACATTCTAGAAAGGTATCTGTAGTTTCAGGTCCTCATAATGCTAAAAATCTACATGACACATTTTCAGCATATAAAAAAACAACAGCAGCAGGCATATTATTTATCAGGGACGGGCTTGAATTGATAACTTTGGTGCAGTTAGCTATTGACAGCCTGTGTCATGTTGATATTAAAGCCTTTGTTACCAGAAAACTCTCTCTCCTGCTTTATCTGATACAAGACAGTGAGCCCCTGGTTTCTTGAGATGGTCAAGCAGTATTGTAGATATTCTAGAAAATTCAAGACAACATGTCAGATGTTGGGCTAGATGATTCTATGACTTCAAGGTGTTGTCTGTAAAGAAATAAGCCATTTGTCCAGTTAATGGAGATAAACTTTTTCCATTTTTAAAAGCAACTACGATCCACAAATGTTCCTTGTGGGCATTGATTATTTTTAAAGAAAAGAACTATTTTTATCCCTCACTAGTGAAAAGTATATTGTGATCCATTAAAAAAATAAGAACACTCCCCCTCACCCATGATAGTGTCATCCCAAACAAGACAATCCACTGATTCATTATAAATGTCCATGTTAAAAGATGTTTCTATGTATAACTAAAAAGACATGCTGATTGTCAGCTCTAACTTTATTTATATAAAGACTGTCTTTTTATTTTTATCAAAATGTTTGAGTTTTATGCTTTGCTTCACATCTCACCTGCTTCTAATAAAGCTATGCTTAATGACTATTAAGTAGATGATGAATAATTGAATTCTAAGGAAACTCAGTTCCTCGCTTTTCCAGAAAGCACTATTTTCTTTACCTCACGGGACGCCTCTGAATTTTGAAGAAGCAGCTAATGCCTGTGATCACCATTGTGGGGGCTCTCTGCCCTAACTGCATTCTGGGACCCTGGTTAGGTGGGGCTGATCTGGCCAGAGTGATGCCACCATCATTAACTGCACTCCTAAGGGGGCAAGGTGAACAAATCACACCTTTATCACTAACTGTGGGACAAGGATCAGCATGAATCCGGTTCCCACACGGAAATGGATTTATGCTTCTCCTTCTCACTTCTCTAAGATCCTTGATACCAGCCATTTCTTCTGTGGCATTTCCTCTCCCATCCTAACCAGCCACCCGGAACCCGGTCACTGGGAACCAAGCATAGACTCAAGAGTCTGCACAAGTCCCTGCACTGTAAGCCAACCAGCCTTCTGAGGCTAGGTCACAAGCTAGAAGGACTCGATCCTTCCTTGATTGTCTGTGCAGCCTTTCACTGTCATCCAGTCACCCAGAACTGGGTCTCCACAAATCAACAGCCTGCATAGCCCACTTTTGTCCACCAGCCACCAAAAGCTGGTTCCCTGTAAGTTAGAACTCACGTAGGACACTGTGCAGACCTCCTCTGAATTAGCCACCCCAAGATAAATCAGAGTCTCTTTGCTCTTTCTGGATTAGTTACTTCTCTGTAATGGCTCACAGAATTCACAGAGACTAGGTTTGGATTCCTGGTACGGTGCTGTAGGATCGGTACTGACCTGCAAACCACAAGATCAGTGGTTCAAACCCACTAGCTGCTCCTTGGAAACACTATACAGGGTTGCTGTGAGTCAGAACCGGCTCGATGGCACTTCACAACAACAGCATACTTTGTTGAGTGCTGTCGACTCGGTTCTGACTCATAGTGACCCTGTGTAGGGTTTCAGAGGCCTTATCTTTCTCCCCCAAAGTGGCTAGTGGGCTAGAATCACTGACCTGTGATTTGCAGTGCTTTTCCTACAGGAGTCCTGGTGTGGTGCTGCAGGATAAGCACTGGACTACAAGGTTGGTTTGAACTGCAAGGTTGGTGGTTCAAAACTAGTTGCACCTCGGAAACACTTTATAGGGTCGCTGTGAGTTGGAACCAACTTTACAGCACTTAACAAGAGCAACATCCAACAGAGCTACAGAGACTATACTTATGTTGTTATTGTTAATTCCAACCCATAGTGACACTGTATAGGGTCTTCGAGGAACAGCTGTGAGCTTGAACCACCGACCTCCAGTTCAACCAGCTTTGCAGTCTGGTGCATTAACCCACAGCACCACACATGGACTCATACTTAGAGTTACCCATTTAGTATAACCAGAAAGCATGCGAGTAGAGAGACCCATCAGACAAGGTTTGAGAATGTTCCAGCACAGGGTCTCCATTGACCCTAGGGACATGCCACTCTCTCTGGTTCATGGATGTCCTCATTAAACCAGGAGGCCCCAAAGGGAACGCTTCAATGTCCAAAGTCCCTTATTCATTGGGACCTCAATGAGCATGCATGACTTGAGCCTTAATACATTGATACAATCAATGAATACGCATGTCTGTATCATGCCCCCCCTTCTTTCTAGAAGTTAGTCAGCCAAATGTAGGGCCCTGTGGCTATTTTAGAATGATAAAGAGCACCTTGATTGCTCAGGTTATTTTCAGACACTAGATACAAAGGCCAAACCTAGTTCTTTATCCCATAGCCAGAGAGTTGTAAGGAATGTATGTCTCCTCTGGGCAGCACATTCAAGTGCCGCTGCCAGACTCTTCATAATAACAGGCCACATTTGAGATGGCATCTGTTTATCCACCTGGATCCCCAATCAACCCGAAATAGAAGCATAATGCAAGCAAAAAAGGAGACCTTGGTTCTTATAGACCAAAGTCCTTATAGAGTTCTGGGGGTTTTGTGGCTGCAACAAAATGCAGCCTGTTCTTTTACAAGATCATCGCTATAGTCTAGATCTGTGATGTCCAATATAGTAGCCACTAGCCACAAATGGCTATTTAAATTATTTAAATAAAAATTTAACATTCCAAGTGCTTAGTAGTTGCATGT
This sequence comes from Chrysochloris asiatica, assembly GCF_000296735.1. Lineage (NCBI taxonomy): Eukaryota > Metazoa > Chordata > Mammalia > Afrosoricida > Chrysochloridae > Chrysochloris > Chrysochloris asiatica. The sequence goes on along the minus strand of NW_006408648.1, from coordinate 2,702,948 downwards.
GGCTAGCCAGTGGCTACTATACTGGAAGACAACAATACAGGACATCTGTCAATGCAGAAACTTCCACTGGATAGCACTGTTCTATAGCTGGACTAGGAGAAAAAGAGAAATTCCAAAATTTCCCCTAGCTATATACAACTCTTATCAAATTACTGTGAAATCAGCACTTACAAACTTGTGTGGAATCAGTTTGCAAAGAGTGGCATTTCATTCATTGTGCTGGAAAATACAGGCTCAATATTGTTGATTCATTATTCATATACATTTGTCTACATTTCTAAGCACCAAGTCTAGCTAACCTGGCTACCAGAGCTGTGTAGCTTCTGTCTAAGTTTCATATTCTAAAAAAATCAGCAACTGAAAACACCATAGAGTATAGTCCTACTGCCATGGAGTAGGAATGGTGACTTATTTTTAACAGAGAAAGGACCACACATGGTCTACTGAAGATAAGCATTGTTCCCTTCTGACCCGTAATTGAAATGACAATAAAGAATAATTCTTTTATAAAGCTTTAAACCCTTCCAAGACAAATACAAGAGATGGCATCACATGGGACATTTTGGAAAGTAGAAAGTAAATCGATGAGAGGGAACTGACTTAGAATGGAGAGGCTGAAACCTAGCATCCGACAAAGGAAGAAGCCAGTAAGACAGGAAGGCAGCTTCTTCTGACGAATCCCCAAAAAGACTAGAGACTAGCTTTGAAGGAGGTACCTACGAAGGAAGGACTAAAAGGGAGTTTGTTGTTATTCTTAGGGGCCATGTAGTCAGTTCCAACTCATAGGGACCTATGCACAACAGAACGAAACACTGCCCTGTTCTATACCTTATGATCATTGTTAAGCTTGAGCCCATTGCTGCTACCACTGTGCTAATCCATATCGTTGGAAGTCTTCCTCAATTTTACTGACCCTCCACTTTACAAAGCATGATGTTTTTCTCCAGAGACTGGTCCCTCCTAATAATAAGTCTGAAGTATAAGAAGTCTCACCATCCTGGCTGCTAAAGAGCATTCTGACTATACTTCTTCTAACACAGATTTGTTTGTTCTTCTAGAGGTCTATAAAGGAGTTCTGGTAGGGTGGTGGTTACAAGTTGGGCTGCTAACCTCAAGATCAGCAGTTCGAAACTACCATCATCACAGCAACACACAAGCCATTACAATACAACAAACTGACAATGGGTTGAAAGGGGATGCTGTTGTTGTCAGGGGCCATGGAGTCGGAACCGACTCATAGCGACCCCATGCACAGCAGAATGAAACAATGTCCGATCCTAGGCCAACCTCACTACCGCTGCCACACTTGACACCATCAATGATGTCACCTGGCTGATCCATCTCGTTGGGGGTCTTCCTCTTTTTCTCTGACCCTCCACCTTACCCAGCATGACATCCTTCTCCAGCGACTGTTCTCTCTGGACAATGTGTCCAAAGTATGAGAGATGAAGCTTAGCCATCTTGGTCTCCAAGGAGCACTCTGGTTGCACTTCTTCCAAAACAGATCTATTGGTTCTTTTGGCAGTCCATGGCACTTTCAGTATTCTCCTCCAACACCACAACTCAAAGGCATCAATTCTTCTACGATCCTCCTTATTCACTGTCCAGCTTTCGCATCCATATGAGGTTATTGAAAATACCATGGCTTGGGTCAGGCACACCTTAGTCCTCAAGCTGACATCTCTGCTCTTCAATATTTTAAAAAGTTCCTGTGCAGCAGATTTGCCCAATGCAATACGTCGTCTGACCTCTTGACTGCTGCTTCCACGAGTGTTGATAGTTGATCCAAGAAGAATGAAGTCCTTGACAACTTCAATCTCTTCTCCGTTGGTAAGAATGCTGTTTATTGGTCCAGTGGTGAGGATTTTTGTTTTCTTTACATTGAGTTGTAATCCATATGTAAGGCTGCATGCTTTGATTTTCATCAGTAAATATTTTAAGTCCTCTTCACTTTCAGCAAGCAAGGTTGTATCATCTGCATATCTCAGGTTGTTAATAAGTCTTCCTCCAATCCTGATGCCACGTTTTCCTTCATAGAACCCAGCTTCTCGTATTATTTGCTCAACATACATATTGAACAAGAATGGTGAAAGGGGATACACAGTGTCAAATAGCAGTTGCAAAACAATCACTTCAAGGCCAGAAGGGAGTCAAAGTTTGACTAGGAGATGGAGAGAGAGTAACTAGGAGTTAGACAAAATTTATTTTCCCTCAGAATCTTTAAGGAATTGATTCATTGGCATTCTGGTTTCCAATACCATTATCACTAATTAAGTGACATTCCAATTCCTAGCTCTTTGTATGCTATCCATTTTTCTCTCTGATTCCTTCTAAATTCAGTCTTTCCCAGGAACTGGTAAGGAATTGATTGAATTATATAATTCAGCTATTTAGACACAGAAAAGTTTCTTTAAAGTTGAATAGCTTATCCAAGAAGCCAATTCATTTAGATTTTTAATAATGAACCCTTTTGATGAGTGTCTTAGGTACATTTATTTAAAGGAGAAGCTCATTTAATTAATCTCCATTTAGTACAGTTTATCCAAGGAAACCACCATTTTCATTCTCTCTGTAAAATAAATTAACTGATGCCCACACATTCACTTCCAGTAACTGAGCTGTGTATTTACCAAGAGTCAACCGGATATTTTTCTTAAACTTGTTTTGCCAGATGTACTTGTAACTTTAATTATATCATTCTGAGAGATAAAGGGAAGAGTAGTTCTTTCTAATGCTAGCCAGAAAGTTTAAACCCACTCAGAAATGCCTCAGAAGGTAGACCTGGCATTCTGCTTCTGAAAAGTCACAGCCTTGTAAACCCTGTGGTGAACTGAATTCTGTACATATCATGTCTCCATGAGTCAGAACTGACTGAGTGGTAACTAACAATAGTTGTTTCTATGAAAACTAAATTGAGACTACTGGTCATACATAGCAGACTGAATACTTGCATTTATCTCCTGTCTCTCCCATAGTCTTACTAAGATGAGAGGAAAAGAACACAAGGTCTAACCCCAGAAGGGCATGGAATGAGAGAAAGAGACAATGGACTTCAATCTTCAACAACATTTTGAGATAGATGAGTTGATAACTGATTTTAGGTTTCAAATTTTCTACTTTGCAAGTATGTCTACAGGATAAAAAGTGTCACACACACACACACACACAAAGCAAAGTGATTCATTACCACAGAACTAAGCAAAACTTGGGGAATTATTGCCCAATCTCCTCCTTTACCTAATATGGTCAAGTGACTAAGTGGTAATCCCTTCCCACAACCTAGTAGGAAAAGGGGATCTTTTACGATTAGACTAGAGAAGTCAGAGACAGGTGGACAACAGGCACAAGAAGAAAACACAGGGGTTAGGAAAAGGCTGTATACTGAACTTTGAACCTGTTTGCTGACTTCCAGAATTCTGACTCCTAGACAAGACTAGCTACATAATTTGTTGGACTCAATGCAAAATTAAAACAGGGGGGTTGTCAAAAATGCACAGAAAACACCAGAAGTCAGAATAGCTGAATATTCTGTGAATAGATATGATTAGAATGGGGCACCATCAAACCAATAGTATCAGCACTCCAAAGAGTGTATTAAGAGTGAAAACAGGTTCTACAGGTGGGATCTGGGTAGGGTGGTAGACTCCTAAAAAAATCACTGTAAATTCCTTTGATGTTGGTTTCTCAAGAGATAGAATCAGAGCACATGCAGGGTTTCAGGATTAGTCATTTATAAAAACAGAGATTAATGGGCACACCATATATCAAAGGAGATCTAAAATTTAATAAACAACGAATTTTGCTGTAAGGGGAGGTTCTTATTCCTAACCTTTTTAACCAGTCCTGCATAAATGTTTAGGATTTGGCACATCTACGGGATCCTTGTTAGAAATTTAAGAAACATTTCTATATGGCAGCAGTAGAACAGTCAACCAGACATGAGATCCCTCTAAGTGCAGGGTCCTGTGTGACTACCCAGGCTGCACACACATGAAGCCAGCCCTACTGAGGTTTATTCCTGTACAAGCAAGATGTTAGAGGATTTTCTGGGTACACTGGGGAGCCCAGAGTAATGACCCTCATATGCAAGTGTTATGTAATGATTTCTCAATAAACTGTCCAGTTCTTATCAATTGTCAGTGTAAATATTTTAGGCCTTTTGGGACTAATTTTTGTAGAAACACACACACACGTTATTTAAAGACCACTCACTTTAATTGATATTTTACCTATTAATGTTGCAAATTTAAAGTCCAATTTCTTCCTTAAGCTTTTAAATTCAATTTCCAAAACTGATTTGGCATCAATGTTCATCACAGCACTATTCACAATAGCAAAAAAATGGAGACAGTGTAAGTGCCCAACAATGGAAGAACAGATAAACAAACTTTGGTATATATATACATGCAATGTTGAAGAATAAAGATGAAGCTGTGAAACACCTCATAATTTGGATGAACTGAAAGGACATTATGCTGAGTGAAATTAATCAATCACAAAAGGACAAATAGTGTATAAGACTATTATTGTAAAAGCTTAAGGAAAAGTGTCCAGGCTAAAAACAAATATTCTTTAATGGCCCCCAGGGGTAGAAGGGAGGGGAAAGTAATGCACTGCCTAAATAAAGGTAGACACATTATAGCTTGGGTGATGGGGAGGGCCATATACAAGAAGGTGGGTGGCAGAAGAATAGTGAATATAGGTGAAGATACAGGGTGGTATGCATAGACTAAAGGGGTTAGATGTAAATACTGATATACAAACAATCTTGCAACAGCAGTATTCTATGTATAGATATATGGATTGAGACATAGTCTCAATGGGCAAGGGAGGAAGAGTGAGAAATATATATTTATATATCCCACACATATGTAAAAGTTTGAAAGAGAAAAAGAAACAGATTTGATGGTTGCCAGAGGTGGAAAAGAAAGGAGAGTAGTTCACTGGCTAAAAGGTAGACACATGTTAGCTCAGGTGGCAGGAAGGATAATATATAATAAGGGGAAGGTCAATATACAAGAATAGAGAGGTTGTCAGAAGAATGATGAAGACAGGTGAAAACACAGGGGGGTATACAAGGGCTAAAGATGATAGAGGCAAATAGTGATAAAACCTTGGAACAAGAGTAGAACGTGTGTGTAATATATAGATATACATATTTGTTGTTGTTAAGTGCCGTCGAGTTGATTCTGACACAGAGCAATCCTGTTTAGGGTTTCCTAGGAGCAACTGGTGACCTTGAATCACCGACCTTGCAGTTCAAATAACTTTGTAGTCTGGTGCATTAGCCCACAGCGCCACACCAGGACTCACTCACTCTCTCTCTGTCTCTCTCTCTACATATATATACCACAGATAAACAAGAGTGTAAAAGAGGATATTGGTACATGAGTATTTACCTTTCCTATAAAAACAACTGTGAATGTGGTAAAGCATGTTGTTGTTGTTGTTAAGTGCCATCGAGTCGGTTCCGACCCATAGCGACCCTGTACAGGGTTTCTGAGGCTATAAATCTTTACGGGAGCAGAAAACCTCATCTTTCTCCCATGGAGCAGCTGGTAGTTTTGAACTGCTGACCTTGTGGTTCACAGCCCGATTCATAACCACTACGCTACAACAGACAAAATTATGAAAATTTCTTAGATATTATTAAACATCTTAAGGCAATGAGTAGCTGAGTCTGGGGGCTTAGGACCATAGTCTCAGGGGACACCATGGTCAGCTGGCATAACATAGTTCACAAAAACAATGTTCTACATACTATTTTGGTGAGTAGCATCTGGTATATCAAAAGTTCAAGAGTGGTTGTCTAAGGTGTATCTATTGGTCCTTCCATATACAAAAGAAAGATGGAATGGAAGACGCTTGGAATCAGTTAGTCCGGTATAATAATGGGCCATGTGAACATCAGTCTCCACAACTCTGAGGCAGGAACTAGATGATGCCCAGCTACCACTACCAACTGCTCTTTCAGAGAGCATTAGGGATTGCATTAGAAGGTCCTGGATGCAGTGGCTTAATATATGGAACAAAACTCAAAAATATTTTTTTAAAAAAGACCAGGCTTACTAGTGAGAGAGAGGAAAGAGACAGGAGGAACCTGAGATTGTGGCCCTCAACCACCCTTCAAGTCTGGAAAAGAATACGTCCTCTTTCAGCCAAGCAATAGGTACATAGAGGGAACAACTCTCAGCCAAGCAGTAGATAGGCATATAGGGTAAACAGCAACAATAGTAACTTATACTCACTAAGAATGATGTAACGGTCAATCATTCAAAATCAAAAGGGCAACATCTAGAAAAACGAGCCACAACACGAGAAGATATATGCACACCAATGTTCATAGCAGCACTATTTACAATAGCAAAAAGGTGGACACAGCCAAATTGCCCATCAACTGAAGAATGGATAAACAAA
>NW_006408648.1:2676928-2694691 GCF_000296735.1 Chrysochloris asiatica | reverse complement strand
CCTTTGGTTGGTTGATGATGCATGGAGGGGATTGGAACCATGGCGATGAAACGATGTATGATAGAATGAATGTAAAACTAATGTTCTCCCATGTAAATTATCATATAATTCACAATAAAACATTTAAAAAAAAAAAAAAAGGGCATCATCTACCTAAGAACAATAGCAAGGAGGGATGGGAAAGTGGGTGGAATGGAAATAGGAGCCATAAGAAAGAAATGGGATGACTGTTGTTCCACAGATGGGATTGCAATCATTGAGCTGAAACAAAGTGTATTATTTGCTGAACGTAAAACTGATGATCTGCTCCATAAATTTTCACTCAATTTACAATAAAAAGTTTGAAAAAAACAAAAAAACAGAAACTGATTTGGTAGATTTGTAAATCTAGCAAAACGGAATACTCATTTTTAAGGGGACTTTTACCACCTAATTAATAATTCCCTTAGACATTTAAAGCTGCATTTATATATGAAAGAAGCACATCTCTTTTTTATTTTAAGTTCTTCAATTGTCTTTATAAAACTTCCCAAGAAAAACCTCTAGCAAAAACCTTTTCAAGTAAAATAAGTCTCCTAAGTATAGTAAATTAAATTTGTAACTATAGCAGAACTCTATTTCTCTGAAGTGCCCTAATACTTTATGCAAATTTAGTAAAAGTTAAACTTTGAGTTCCACATACAAATCAATAAAGTAACTCACATTTTAAAGTGCAATCACAGGAGACTTATGACAAGATGGCGGACTAGGCAGACCCACTGCACAGATCTGCTACCTCAAAGATACGAGAGATCAGATGAAACAGAAACAGATGAAAATCCTGGAGCCCTGAACTTCATAGAAAAGGTTAGAGAAGTGAATTGAGTGCTTGCCAGGAGGAGAAGCTGAGCAGGGATGGTGAAAGGGAGCCAGCCAGATGTGGCACAACCATCTTGAACATTTGTGAGCAGTTTTGACTATATAGGGTGGCCACAAAGGAGAAAGAAAAATGTGATTCCTTCTTTTTCCCAATTCTCACCTATTGACCAGAGATGTGGACAGCTCCCACCCTCATCCACCTCCAGCGCAGACCCTGCTCTCTGAGAGTTCAGAGCCACATGGTTGTGAGCCACATCAGTGTGAGTGCCTTGAACATAGATAACACCTAAGCCTATAGGAACTTCATCTAGGGCCAGGAACTCCACTGTCACATCCCTCCTGCACACACCATATGAGCTTCTTGGCTGGCAAGATCACTCCAGAATTTTCTCCTTTCTGGATCCAACAATTGCACTGTTAGTTAATTTTTACTTTGTTCTTGTTGTTTTCTTTCACTGCTTCATTATTTTTGTTTTATTCTTTCTTTTATCATTTCTGTCTTTACTTTTGTTTTTCCTTCTTTTCATTTCCTCATTCTCTTCTCTTTTGTTCTTTTGATCTTTCTTAACCAATCTCGGCTCTCTTTCTCTTTTCATCTTCCCTCTCTCTGGCTTTTCTAAGTGTTTTTTATTTATTCTTTTTATTTTCTACCTCATTTTTCTCTTCTATAGCTCCATTTTCCTGTCCATCTTTTTTTTTTTTTAGTTACAATATTGCCTTTCTCTGGGTGCTGTCTGTTTTTAATTCTTTCTTCTCCTTTATTATTTTCTCTTTTCATTGTTGGTTGCCTGTTTATTCTGTTTTGTATTCTTGTGTGTGTGTGTATTTGTTGATGGTTTCTCCTCTTTTCCTCCCAGCAGCAGAGAGCAACTGTGCCCATAAAGCCCAGCCACCATCATAGCGTCTGCAGCTCCACTCACTGGGCAAGAGCCAATACCAGCTCCTAGCCCACCTAGCGTCCTGGAGTGGCACTGCAAGCTAATGCACTGGACTGAAATGTTGGTTTGAACCCAAGGCTGGTGATTCAAGCTCACCAGCCGTTCCTCAGAATACCTATACAGGGTCACTATGAGTCAGAACTGACTCGACAGCACTACAGGGTCACTATGAGTCAGAACTGACTCGACAGCACTTACTATCAACAAGAACATACTACCTGATCAATAATACACAACGGTCAACATCAGCCAAACCCACCCTAAACTGAGGTGATGAACTGTAAACAGTGAATGATGCACACACTTCTATTCTCTAACTACACCCACAGGAGACAGTTGGTGAGAGCCTAAGAACACATCAACATACAATCATCAGTTAAATACAAACACAACAACACGACAATGTCCCAGAAACAAGAAAAATGGATGAAACAAGAGAGACTGGCTCAAACAAATGATCAAGATGCAGGGCCAGAAAACATTTCTGAAGAAAAGGTAATGGAGCTAACTGAAAAACAATTTTTTTAAATGACACTTAGATACCTTCAAAGGATTGACAGAAAGATGGAGAAATGCAAGGAAAACACAGAAAAAACTTTAGAAGAATTCAGGAAAACACTACAAGACCAAACACAAAATAAATGCAAAATTAGAAACAATACAAAACCAGCAATTTTTTAAATCCAGACTTCAGAAATGGACAATACATTGAAAGACAAAAAGAGTAGATCTGAAGCAATGTAAGCTCAAATTAATGAGCTTGAAGATAAATTTCTCAATGCTAGTATGCTAGAAGAAAAATCAGAAATAAGAATAAAAAATCCAAAGAAAGCCTAAGAGTTATGTGGGACACCATGAAGAAGGGTAACTTACAGGTGACTGGAATAACAGATCAGGAAGAGACAATAAAAAAACACAAAGAAAATTGTCAAAGAGTTGTTGGAAGAATACTTTCATAATATCATAAAAGACTAGAAGATAAGCATACAAGAAGGTGAATGAATCCTAAACAGGATAGATCCCAAAATAAAATCAGCAAGAGTATCATAATCAAACTTTCCAAAGCCAAAGACAAGGGAAGAATCCTGAGAGCAGCTCAAAAAAAAAAAAAAAAAGGAAAAGAAAAGTTACCTACAAAGGAGAACCTATAAAATTAAGCTCTGATTTCTCAGCAGAAACCATGCATGCAAAAAAGGCAATGGGATGATGAATACAAATCTCTGAAAGAGAAAAATTTCCAACAAAAAACCATATATCCAGCAAAACAGTCCCTCAAATATGATGGTGAAATTAGGACATTTCCAGATAAACAGAAATTAAAGGAATTTGTAATAACCAGACCAACTTTACAAAAAGCACTACAGGGAGTTCTTTGGACTGAGAACCAACAATAGCAGACGGCAACCTGGGATTGACATACATGACAGCATCACCCAGAACTAAATCCAGATCTAGAAGTATTTAAAGTAAAACAGACCTAGTAGATTGAAAATAAGGAACCAGAGATATAATAGTGTAGATACAGGAATTCTAAGTAGATTTCAAGATTAAACAGACTGTTTTAAATGGGGGAAAATTAATAAATTACAGGATAATCTCAAAGAAAATTAATACACTTTTACATCAAAATAAAAAAAGGAGAATCTAAAAGATTTAGTAAACTAACACAACAGCAATGAAAATGAAAAAAGAAAATAATGGGAGATAAAGAAACCAGCAGCAACACACAGCAAAATGACAGCAATCATGTCATAGCTATTGATAATTACACTGAATGTAAATGGATTAAATATATCAGTCAAGAGACAGAGAGTAGCAGAATGGATAAGAAAACACAATCCTTCAATATGCTGTCTACAAGAGACACATTAAAAAGATGGAGACAGCCTAAATGTCCATCAACAGAAGAATGGTTGAACAAACTTTGGTATATATACACAATGGAATACTATGCAGCACTGAATAATAACAATGAATCTGCAAGACATCTTACAATATGAATGAACCTGGAGAATATTATTTTGAGTGAAATTAGTTAATCACAACAAGACAGATATTGTATGAGACCAATGTTGTGTAAGTTAAGAAAAGGTTTTCTTGATAAAAGAAAATATTCTATGATGGTTATTGGGGGAAAGAAAATGATTCACAGGCTAGAGGGTCGACACATGTTAGCATGGGTGACGGAACAGAGAATGTACAACAAGAGGGAGTTTGGCAGAGGAAAGATGAAGGTAGTGGGAGATATATACGGTAGGGAGGAATACAAGAGTTAAAGTGAACATTGCTAAATACTCTTAACTGATGGTACACGAAAGGGATTAGAATCATTATAATGAAGGAAAGTATATGATTTGGTGAATGCAAAACTGATAATCTGCCCTGTAAACCTTCACTCAACTCACAATAGAAAGTTTTTTGGTGGTGGTGGTGGTTTTTTCTTAAGTGCAATTGCAAGGCTAAACTATTTATCTTCCCCTTGCCTGGGCGTTAATCCCAGCCCAAGGTTGCCAGAGAATCCATTTTAATTCTCCTGGGATCTAGATTTCTGGGGCCCTTAGAATTGGAGTGACTACCCATGCCATTTGCTACTTAGGTGTCCTTCTGAACCCTGAGCCTTGAAGACACCGGTTTCTTAAAAGTCACCCTTCAGTCAAACAATGGTCTAGATAAGCTAGTACAACCAGTTTGTCTTGGGCAGTGTGCTCTTTTGAAGAACTCAGTTTCTTTGGGGCAAGAGAGACTCCAAAGGTCATACTAGGAGCTATTTTATGGAAATCAGCATCTATTTTAATTGTTCTTCAAGGCAATTCAGCATGTACGAGATGAGTCAAAAATTATCCACACTCTGGCTATAGAATTTATCAATTTTTAGAAAAGACAAAAACATCATTTTTTGACATAATCTCCTTGTTTTCCAATATACTTTATCCATCTCCCAACAAGCTTTCATAGTCCCTTATTTTAAAATGTTTGAGGAAAAACAAAACAAAACAGAGGGAATAGAAGCAAATACTGTTAAATGATGATGCACGGAGGGGATTGTAATCATTATAATGAAACAAAATATGATAGGATGAGTGCAAAACCAATGTTCTCCCATGTAAACTATCACTCAATTCACAATAAAAACTTTAAAAAGTAGCTGCCATGATTAGGATGAACTGTAGTTGAATGTATGACTTATATGTTATACTTCACAGCCTTCCACAACCCATACCCATTCTGGGTAATAGCTTGAAGGAAGCAGATCAATGAGTAGAAGGAGGCCAGATGTGGGTCACACTCTCAAGAATCACCTGGGAGAAGCTGTAACTGACTCTCCAAACACTGTGCGTGTAAGAAGGAAAGGGAGAAATTGAGAAGTGGTTTCCAAAACTATAAACATCAATTTAAAACCCAGGGTGTTTTCATAACAACACCTATGGAAAATTATACAGGGAGAAGAAATGGCCTATCTAGCCAGCTTTTTTAGTTAGTTGAGAATAGAATACCCTTGCATTTGGCGATTATTGTTTCTTCAGAAAAATATTTAAAGCATTCCTTTCTTTAGTCTGTCTTGAATTTTCAAACTAAAAAGACATGAAACATGAAAAAAAAAAAAAAGTTTTAGGCTGAGCTGCAAGCCACAAATGCATCACTGTCTTCACTTTTTTATCAGATATAAAACTTTATCCTTGAAGGGCTGTTTTCAGGGGACCAAACAGGTGAAAGTCTCATGGAGCAAGATTAGGTCTATAGGAAGGATGCTTTAACAATGCAAAATGAATTTTTTGCAGTGTCAACAGTGTGGCAGAAGTATGCAGATGTGCATTGTCATACAAGATCACAACGCCCTTGGATAGCAGTCCTCTGTGTTTAATCTGAAGTTTAGGCTTCAGCTCTTCAGTGAGCATCTCATTGTAATGAGCACTGTTGATAGTTGAACCTTTTTCCTGATAGTGTTCCAATACTGGCCCTAGAGAATCCCAGAAAATTATAAGCATTGATTTTCCAATTAATGGTTGACTTTTAAACTTTTTCTTGGTTGTTGATTGAGGATGCTTCCATTCCATATTCTGCCATTTAGTCCCAGGCTCATAGTGATGAATCCATGTTTCGTCACCAGTAATGGTTTTTTTAATGATACCTTCCTTTGAGTATCAGTCCAAATTTTGTTTGTAGATGTTCATGTTCACATCTGCACAGCAGTGACCTTGAACAGACAGCGCTGATAAGACAGTGCAGCCAACAGAAGTTTTAATGTAACTGGAGTACAGATAAGTTTTTACTCACCCTCATAATTCCTCCTGCCCATAAATGGTTCATCAGTTTTGTTTCAGCTCTTTCTCCATGTCAATGTGAGTAAGATTTGGTATTAGAATTTTGGAAGTTCTTCTCATCTTCAGAACACTTTTTGACTTGCTAGTTGAAATGTTGGAGTCCTGGTGTGGTGTTGTAGAAAAAGCATTGGACAACTAAACACAGTGTCGTCGGTGCAAACCCTCCAGCTGCTCCTTGGAAACCCTACACGGGGCCACTATGAGTCAGGAACCATCTCATCGCCACTTCACCACCGTCACCACCAGTTAAAATGTTAATGTCATCCTCATCATATAGTATGTGAACTTATATAAATTTCTATTTTGGGCTTAGTATGATTTGTATTTTAACAGGCTTCCATGTATGTCAGAAGAGAACTGTGCTCCACGGGGTTTTCAGTGATCACTTTTTCTAAAGTAGATTTGCGACGTCTTTGTTCCAAAGTACCTCTGGGTGGACAGGGAGCTTTGGTTAGCAGTCAAGTGCATTAAATGTTTGTGCCATCCAGGAATTTCAGCATGCTCAAATCTCTTTAACACTGTTATTGTTAGGGGCTGTCAAGTTGATTGTTTCCCTCATAGCAACCTGATGTAACAGAGTAAAATTGTCTCCTTATGGTTTTCTAGGGTGTAATCTTTATGAGAAAAGCTGGTTAGGTCTTTCTCCTGCAGAGCCACTTCTTGTTGTTAAGTACCGTCCAGTCAGTTCCGACTCATACTGACCCTGAATAGAATTTCTGAGGAGAGACTGGTAGGTTTGAACCACCGACTTTGCAGTCTTTGTCCCGTGAAACCACTGGGTGGGTTCAAACACCAACTTTTCAGTTACAGCCGAATGCATAGCTGTTTTACTACCAGTGTTCCTTCTTTTAAACATTAAAAATGAAACAAAAACCACTGCTATTAAGTCAATTCCAACTTATAGCAATCCTTAAGGTTTCTGAAACTGTACATCTTTTATGGGTGCCGACAGCTTCATCTTTCTCTCACAGGATATCTGGTGGGTTTGAACCCTGAACATTCTGTTAGCAGCCCACTGCTTAACCAATGGCACCAACAGGGAACCTTTAAATGTTGTTAGGTGCCATAGAGTTGGTACCAACTTATAGTACCCCTGTGCACAGCAGAACGAAACACTGCCCGGTCCTGGGCCAACCTCACAATTGTTGCCACATGTGAGCCCAACTGATGCTGCTACTGTGCCAATCTATCTCACTGGGGGTCTTCCTCTTTTTCTCTGACCCTCCACCTTACCTTCTCTAGCGACTGGTCTCTCCTGACAATGTGTCTGCAGTATGAAAGACAAAGTCTGGCCATCCTCGCCTCCAAGGAGCACTCTGGCTTCTTCTTGCAACACAGATCTGTTTGTTCTTTAAACATTAGATATACCTAAAAGAAGAATTTTATTAACATTTTAATACTACAGGTTTGATTGACTTCATTACACTAATTAAGCCTAACTTTATGAAGGAAGGGAAATTTGCTCACTTGAAGGATGGATCGTTACCTTCTCAGTTGACTGAGTTTGCTTTTTAATCAGACACTTCAACTAGGCATAAAACCGGAAGCTATACACACCCTGGATAATTTTTTTCATGATTCTGACAGCCAAGCCCAGACTAAGGAATATGTATCTACAAAAATGTATACTTGCCAAGCTGCCTTCCAGAGAATGTATCAATTTATACTTTCTGGAACAAATAAAAGAATATTCATTCCTTATAACCCTGTCAACAGTATTATTTTTATCCTTGACACTGAATAAGCACACACACACACACAAAGACATCTAAGACATCTCACTGTTTTAATCTGTGTTTGTTCATAAATATGATTGAACTGCTTTGATGTGTTCATTAACTATTGGTAGGGAGACCAGTGGCCTGAAATCGGTCATAGAAAATCTTCAAGCAATGACCTCACAGCCTCTCGGGGTGTCTCGATTTTCTCCACATATGCTCAGGCCACATTGTTGGGACTGTTAACCCAACTCTAAATTTTCAGAAGAATCTGACATCACCCTTTCATTTTAGGTCATGTCACAGAACAGTCTATGGGCTAGCTCACCAGAAGTTTAGGATAAAATTTAGAGTCTGAATCCTGTCACTCACCCTTCCTTTCCCCTAGAGTTTTGCATGATAAATAGATCACCAGCAAAACAGAAATCCAAATGTCATCTGCCTTCACCCAATTACTTACAAATGTCAGCTGCACTTGTCAGGTTCTATGTTAATGGGCAGATGAAAGATGTTGGGGAGGTTGGGTCATTCCACACCTCTCTGAATTGAAGGCTGGCCCCATCTCCTCAACCTCACCCCCAGGCAGAGAAAACAGAAAAGGGAGAGAATGCTGCACTGCCAGGCAGAGGGAAAGACACCTGGCTGGCTTTCAGTACAGTGATGCTGTTCACAATCTCTAGTCTCCAGGTACACACATGGCCAATCAATTTCACAAATTTTAGCTAATCCAAGTATGTTTTCTTTCTCCTGTGGATAGATACGCTGACTTCTGATTTTCCTTGCGACAGGAGTTTCTCATTTTTGGTCATCCAGTGTCTGAACACTCTTCTTAATTGGAGGGAATTCCAATACAGAAGCTCACTTGGGGGCAAGTAGTTCCTTTCTCAGCATCTATAATTTGGAATCCTGGCATGGTACTGTAGGATAAGCACTGGTCTGCTAACAGCAAGATCAGCAGTTCAGATCTACTACCTGCTCTGTGAAAACCCTATACAAAATCACTATGAGAAGGAACCAACTTGACAGTACTTAATAACAACATAATTTGAACAGATGACCTTCCAACTCCTACCTGAGTCCTTGACTCTGGAGTGAGTAAACAGAGAACTGATTTAAGTGCACTTTAGAATCTTTCCAGAGGAAGCAGTAACAGCTGTATCCAGTGTCTGGAAGTGGCTATGCCAAAGGCAGAGTTGCTGGTTACTAACCAGATTCTTCCTGCATATTGATTTGAGCTCTATTTCTGTCTGCCTAATTCCCCATGGCTCCCATACATGATCCAAATCGCATTCTTCAGCTTTTTCATCAATTTTGTGAGCTATCCATTTTCCTTCCAAATAAATGTCCTTTTCTCTTTAACGTAACCATGTTAAAGAACCTGGAAATCTGATAGGTACATCTTCCTTTTGTCCACAAGCTGCCTCTTCTATGGAGACTAAAAGATGAGGGAAAGGCACAGGTATACCAGCATACCTCGGTTCATTGCAGCACCAGTTACAATAGCTAAAAGGTGAAAACCACTGAAATGTTGATCAACTAATGAATGGAGAACAAAATACCATCCAGCCATAAACAGGTTTGGAGGGTGACTCATTAACAACCTGCAATATGCAGATGATACAACCTTGCTTGCTGAAAGTGAAGAGGACTTAAAACATTTATTGATGACGATCAAAGAGCACAGCCTTCAGTATGCATCTCAATGTCAAGAAAACAAAAATCCTCACCACTGGACCAATAAACGACATTCTTATCAATGGAGAAAAGATTGAAGTTGTCAAGGACTTCATTCTTCTTGGATCAACCATCAACACTCATGCAAACAGCAGTGAAGAAATCAGATGACGTATTGCATTAGACAAATGTGCTGCACAAGACCTTTTTATTTGAAGTGTTGAAGAGCAAATATGTCAGCTTGAGGACTAAGGTGTGCCTCACTCAAGCCATGGTATTTTCAATAACCTCATATGCATGCAAAAGCTGGACAGTGAATAAGGAAGACCATAGAAGAATTGATGTTTTTGAGTTTTATGGTGTTGGATGAGAATATTGAAAGTACCATGGGCTGCCAAAAGAACCAATGGATCTGTGTTGGAATAAGTGCAGCCAGAGTGCTCCTTGGAGGCCAGGATGGCCAAACTTCGTCTCTCATACTTTGGACATATTGTCAGCAGGGACAATATCATGTTTGGTAAGGTGAAGGGTCAGAGGAAAAGAGGAAAGACCCCCAGCGAGATGGATTGGCAAAGTAGCAGCATCAATGGGCTCAAGCACGGCAACAATAGTGAGGTTGGCCCAAGATCAGGCAGTGTTTCGTTCTGCTGTGCATAAGGTTGCTATGAGTCGGTATCAACTCGATGGCACCTTAACAACAACAACAACAATAAACAGATATGAAACCCTAACACATTGTTAGCCAACATTGTCAGATATCATGCTAGAAGATAAAAACATTATGAATAGCACCAGAATATTATCAGATACATTGCCAGAAGACAAGCAGGTTGAAAGACACTCAAAATACCACTGGGGAAGAGCTACCTCCTAAAAGTAGAGTTGACCATGATGACATGAACGGATTAAAGCTTTCACGACCTTCATTTGTTGAGGGGGCACAACTCTGGGTGAGGAGAAACAGCTGCAAACATCCATTAATAATCAGACCATGGTATGTAAGAAGTATAGATCTAGGAAAATTGGAAGGTGTCAAAAATGAAATGGAATGCCTTCATATCTATATCCTAGGCATTAGTGAGCTGAAATGGACTGGTATTGGACATTTTGAATTAGACAACCATTTGATTTACTATACCTGGAATGACCAATTCAAGAAGAATGACATCACATTTCATCATTAAAAAGAACATTTCAAAATCTATCTCAAAGAACTACGCAATCTGAGATAGGATAATATTCATACACCTACAAAGAAAACCATTTAATACCACTATTATTCAAATTTAAACACCAACCACTAAAGCCAGTGATGATGAAATTGAAGAACTCTGCCAATTCCATCAGTCTGAAATTGCTCAAACATGCAATCAAAATAACTGGTGATTGGAATATGAAGGTTGGAAACAAAGAGGAAAGATTCATAGTTGGAACATATGTCCTTGTGATAGATATCATGCTGGAGATACATGAGAAAATTTTGCAAGATCATTGACTTCTTCATTGCAAATATCTTTTTAAAACAACATAAAGGGTGACTCAACAAATGGACCTCAGCAGATGGAATAAACAAAAATCAAACTGACTATATCTGTGGGAGGAGATGCTAGAAAAACTCCATCTATCATCACTTGAAACAAGGTCAGGGGCTCACTGTGGAACAGACCATCAATTACTCATATGTAAATTCAGACTGAAGCTGAATACAATGAAAACAAATCCACAAGAGCCAAAATATGACCTTGAACGTATCCCACCTGAATTTAGAGACCATCTCAATAGCAGATTTGATGGGTTAGACACTAATAATATAAGACTAGAAGAGCTGTGAGATGACATCAAGAGGATGTCATAGAAGACATCCAGGAAGAAACCAGAGGTTATTGAAAAGACAGGAAAGAAAGAAAAGACCAAAATGGATACCAGAAAAGACTCTGAAATTTACTCTCCAATGTAAAGATGTTAAATCAAATGGAAGAAATGAGGAAGTCAAAGAGTTGAACAAAGGTTTTTAAAGGGAAGTTCAAGAAGCCAAAGTCAAGTATTGCAATGAAATGTGCAAAGACCTGAAGTTAGAAAACCAAAAGGGAAGAGTATGCTCAGCAGTTCTCAAGCTGAAAGAACTAAAGAAAAAATTCAAGCCTCAAGTTGAAATACTGAAGGATTCTACAGGCAATATTTGAATGATGCAGACAGCATCAAAAGAAGATAGAAGGAATGCACAGGGTCACTGTACCATTTCAAGAGATAGCACATGACCAAGAACTGATGGTACTGAAGTAAGAAGCCCAAGTTGCACTGAAGGCCATTGGCAAAAAAACAGGAACTGACAGACACAAATGTATTAATTTTTTCATTTATGGTGGTGGTGGTAGTGGTTGTTATGTGCCGTGGAGTTAGTTCTGACTCATAGCGACCCCGTACAGGGTTTCTGAGGCTGTAAATCTCTATGGGAGCAGAAAGCCTCATCTTTCTCCCACGAAACAGCTGGTAGTTTCGAACAGCTGACCTTAAGGTTCACAGCCCAATTCGTAACTATGCTACCAGAGTTGGCACTTTTAAAATCTTGTTTAATATACTATTTTAAAGTCATAAGGACAATCATTTTATTATATTAATTTCCAAAAGCTTTATATGTTCTCTTTTATACCTAAATCTTAAATCCACCTACAAATTATTTTTGTGCATAGTGTGACATAGTGGTGGTGTGCTTGGAGTCAGTTCTGACTCCTAGTGACACTGCATAGGGTTTCTGTGGCTGTAAATCTTTGTGGGAGCAGAAAGCCTCATCTTTCTCCTGCAAAACAGCTGGTAGTTTCGAACTGCTGACCTTGAGGTTAGCAGCCCGACTTGTAACCACGACACCACCAGAACTCCTTTAGTGTGAAGTAAGGATATTTATTATTTCCTCGCCCACCATAATATGGATATGCAACTCTCCCAGTTCATCTTTTCCATACTACATACCTGCCATATACAAAGTGTCTTTATATGCATAAGTCTGTTCATGGGCAATTGGCTTCAGTCCAGACTCTTTCCTACTGATCTGTTTGCCATTCCTGTGCTAATTATACAATGTCTGAATTTTTATATTTATAGGAAATCTTGATATCTTATAAGGTATTCTCCCAATGTCTTAGCAATTTTTGTTGTTATTGTTGTTGTTAGATACCATCAAGTCAATTCCAACTCATAGCTACCCTATGCAACACAGAACAAAAACAATGACTGGTCTTGCACCATCCTTACAATTGTTATGTTTAAGCCCATTGTTACTGCCACTGTATCAGTCCATCTTGCTGGGAGTTTTCTTCTTTTTCATTGACCCTGCACTTTACCAAACATGATGTCCTTCTTCAGGGACTGGTCTGTCCTGATAATATGTCCAAAGTATGAGAGCTGAAGTCACATGATCCTCGCTTCTAAGGAGCATTCTGGTTGTTCTCCTTCAAGACAGATTTGTTTGTTCATCTGTCAGTCCAATAGTCTTCTCCAACACCATAATTCAAATTCATCGATTTTTGTACCATCTTCCTTCTTCACTGTTTAACTTTCACATGTATATAAGGTGACTGAAAATACCATAGCTTGGGTAGGCACACATTACTCCTCAAAGTGACATTTTTCCTCTTGAACACTTCAAAGAAAATTTGTGTAGCAGATTTGCCTAATGCACTATATCATTTGATTTCTTGACTGCTGCTTCCATGAACATTGATAATCCAAGCAAATTAAAGAGTTTGACAACTTCAATCTTTTCTCCATTTATCATGATATTATTTATTGGTCCTCTTGTGAGGATTTGTGTGTGTGTGTGTTTTTGTGTTTTTTTTTTTTTATATATTGAGGTACAACCCCATACCAAAGGCTGTGGTCTTTGATCTTCATGAGTGTTTCAAGTCTTCTTTGTTTTCAACAAGCAAGGTTGTTTCATCTGCATGTAACAGGTTGTTAATGAGTCTTCCTGATTTTAAATCATTCAGTATCCATTTGTTCTAATGACTGCTTCTTGGTCCATGTACAGGTTTTCTCATGAGCACAATTAAGGGTTTTGGAATACCCATTCTTCATAATGTTATCCATAGTTTGTTATGATCCACACAATCGAATGTCTTTGCATAGTCAATAAAGTAAACATCTTTCTGGGATTCTCTGCTTTCATACAAGATCTGACATTACAAATGATAACCCTGGTTCTACATCCCCTTCTGAATCCAGATAGAAATTCTGGCAGCTCCCTGTCAATGTACTGCTACAACCATTTTTTAATTATCTTCAGCAAAATTTTACTTGCATGTGATATCAATGATATTGTTTAATGATTTCTGCATCCCATTGGGTCACCTTTCTTTAAAATCGACACAAATATGGATCTCTTTCAATTAGGTGGCCAGGTAGCTAGCTGTCTTCCAAATTTCTTGACATAGATGAGTGAGTACCTCCAGTGCTGCATAAGTTTATTGAAAGATTTCAATTTTATATTCCATCAATTCCTGGAGTCTTATTTTTGCCAATACATTCATGCTGCTTGGACTCCTCAAACATATGGTACCTCTTGAAATGATTGAACATCAACTAATTCTTTTTGGTACAGTGACTTGTGTATTCTTTCAACCTTCTTTTTATGTTTCCAACTTTATTCAATATTTTTCCCAGAGAATCCTTCAATATTTCAACTTGAGACTTGAATTTTTTCTTCAGTTCTTTCAGCTTGAGGAATGCTGAGCATGTCTTTCCCTTTTGGTTTTCTAATTCTATCCAGGTCTTTTATTAACATTTCATTGTAATATTGGACTTTGTCTTTTGACATTTTCTGTTCAGCTCCTTTACTTCCTCATTTCTTCCAGTTGCTTTAGCTTCTCTGTGCTCAAGAACAAGTTTAAGAGTCTCTTCTGACATCGACTTTGGTCTTTTCTTTGTTTCCTGTCTTTTGAATGGCCTTTTCCTTCCTTCATGTTTGATGTTCTTAATGGCATCCCACAACTCTTCTGGTCTTAATAATCATTAGTTTCTAATGCATCAAATCTGTTTTGAGATGGTCTCTCAACTCATGTGGGATATATTCAATGTCATATTTTGGCTTTCATGGACTTGTTTTGATTTTCTTCAGCTTCATCCTGAACTTGCATGGCTTGGGTAGGAAACTGATGATCTGTTCCATGGTCTGCCCCTGGCCTTGTTTTGGCTCATGATATTGAACATCTTCTCATCTCTCCCCGCAGATGTAGTCAGTTTGATTCCTGTGTATTCCATCTTCTGAGGTCCATGTGCATAGCCACCTTTTATGTTGTTGAAAATAGATATTTGCAATGAATAAACCATTGGTCTTGTAAAATTCTATCATGTGATTTCCAGCATCATTGCTATTACCAAGGCCATATTTTCCAACTATGGATCCTTTCTCTTTGTTTCCAACTTTCACATTCTAATCATCAGTAATTATCAATGCATCTTGTTGCATCTTTGATCAATTTCTGGCTGAAGAAGTTGGTAGAATTCTTCAATTTCATCAGTAGTGGCTTTAGTGATTGATGTATATATTTTAATAATACAAGTATTACGTGGTCATCCGTGTAGGCATATGCATATTATCCTATCTTAGACAGCATTGTATGTCAAGACAGATCTTGAAATGCTCTTTTTGATGAATGAGACACTATTTCTCTTCAATTTGTAATTCCTGGCATAGTAAACCATATGATTGTCTGATCCAAAATGACCAATACCAGTGCCATTTCAGCTCACTAATGCCTAGATATTGATCTTATGCATTCCATTTCATTTTTGACAACTTTCAATTTTCCTATATTCTACATTCTGATTATTAGTGGATATATTTGTTGTTGTTGTTGTTAAGTGCCGTCGAGTCGGGTCCGACCCATAGCGACCCTGTACAGGGTTTCCGAGGGTGTAAATCTTTACGGGAGTAGAAAGCCTCATCTTTCTCCCGCGGAGCGGCTGGTAGTTTCGAACCGCTGACCTTAAGGTTTGCAGCCCGATTCGTAACCACTACGCTACCAGAGCTCCTTATATTTGGGATATATATCTAGGAGTGGGGAGCTAGTTCATATGGTAATTCGGCTTAACTTTTTGTAAACCTGCCAAACTCTTTTCCACAATGCCTGCACCACTTTACACTCCCATCAGCAATGTCTAAGGGTTCCCATTTCTCTACATTCAACAACACTTAGTGTTTTTCATTTTTCTGACCATAGCCATCCTAGTGAATGTGAAAAGGCATCTCATTTTGATTGTGATTTACATTCCCCTAATGGGACCCCTGGTGTGGTGCTGTAGGATCAGCGCTGGACTGCAAGCCACAATGTCAGTGGTTCAAACCCACCTGCTGCTCCTCAGAAACCCTATGAAGGGTTGCTATGAGTAGGAATTGACTCAATGGCACTTAATAACAAACAAACACTAACGATGCTGAACATCTTTTTGTATCTTTTTTGGCCATCTGTATATCTTCTTTTGAAATGATCTGATTTTTTATCAGATAATTACATTATTTTAAAACCTATGGTGATTCCTTCTCATATTTTAGTTCAAATGTAAATTCTCTAGTTTAGCACTCATCAACCAGCTCTTTATTCAAACATATTTTTGTATCACTCTACCCTGGTTAGACTTCTGTGGACATGACTTTGTCCTTTTACATTTCTTACCTTTTGATACCTACAATCCCTATAAGGACTTTCCTACCTTTTCATAACACACCTTGTGATTGTTGAAGACACTTCCTTGAGAAGTTTTTTCTAACTTATTTCCTTTCACATCAATGATTGCTTTGTATTTCTCAGAAATTATGTTTACTTAGAATTTTCTATGCTGAGTTTTTCCTCTCCTCAGAAACACTATGAAGGGTTGCTATGAGTTGGAACCCACTTGATGTCACTTAGCAACAATAACAACAATTATACCAATAGGAGTCCTGCTGTAATGTTGTAGGATAAAGCACTGGACTGCAAGGTTGATTTGAACTGCAAGGTCAGCAGTTCAAATCCACCAGCTGCTCTTTGGAAACCCTAAATAGGGTCACTATGAGTCAGAACTGACTGGATGGCGCTTAACAACATTACACTAATATGAGGCTATAAACTGGTTGGAGGCAGATAATGTGTGTTAAGTGTCTGTTGTTTTTCTTGTCCTGCATTCATCCTCCTTCTGGAGACAACTTCCTTCTTCCTTCTTGAAGAATGGTGTCTGACTCAGAACTTGATCTTGAATGTAGAGTAGCTAAAGCAAAAGGACGAACTGATAAAGCAAAAGAGTTGAACACAAGATTTCAAAGGGTAAATCATTATAATACAAAGACCAGAATTAGAACCAAAAGGCAAGAAAATGCTCAGCATTTCTCAAGTTGAAAGAACTGAAGAGAATATTCAAGCCTCAAGGTGAATTATTAAAAGATTATACTATTAAGATTAAATTATTGAAGTTTATATGGTCGAAAAATTGAACAACGCAGAAAGCATCAAAAGAAGATGGAAGAAATACACAGAGTCACTGTACCAAAAAGAAATGGTCAACATGCAACCATTTCAGGACATACCATATGATCAATAACTGATGGTATTAAGGAAAAAGTCCAGTCCGCACTTAAAGCATTGGTGAAAAGCAAGACTCCAGGTATTAAAGGAATATCAATTGAGATGTTTAAACAAAAGGATGCAACACTAGAAGTACTCAAACATCTATGCCAAGAAACTCAGAAGACAGTTAACTGTCCAAGAGATTCATATTCATACCCATTCCAGAAAAAAAGATGATCCCACAAAATGTGGAAATTACCAAACAATATCATTATTATTACACACTCATAAAATCATGTTAAAAATAATTCAAATACTGTTGCAGCTGTACATTGAAGGGGAACTGCCAGAAAATAAAACCAGGCTCAGAAGAGGATATGGAATGAGGGATATTGTTGCTGGTGTCAGATGGATCTTTGCTGGAAGCAGAGAATACTGGAAAGATGTTTGCATGTGGTTTATTGACCGCAAAAGGCATTCAACTGTGTGGATCACAACAAATTATGGATAACATTGCAAAGAATAGAAATTCCAGAGCACTTAACTGTGAAACCAAACTGTTACAGATCAAGAGGCAGGCATTTAAATAGAACTAGGGGATACTTGTTATTGTTGTTACATGTCATTGAGTCGGTACTGATTCATAGCAACCTTATGCACAGCAGAACGAAACACTGCCCAATCCTGGGCCAACCTCACTATTGTTGCCATGCTTGAG